>NW_027182447.1:1200000-1800000 GCF_040938575.1 Ambystoma mexicanum
ATATCTCAATGCTTATACCAAACCTGAGACCCTTCCTAAGGCCTGAGATGTCATATACAACTCCTTCCCATTCCAATCCTGAGACCCTTCCTATAGCATGAGATGTGATATCTCAAGGCCTCTAATACCAAACCTGAGATCGTTCCTCTAACATGAAATGTGATATCCAACTCCTTCCCCTTCCAAACCTGAGAGCCTTCCTATAGCATGAGATATGATAGCCAAGTCCTTCCAATTCCAATCCTGAGACCCTTCCTATAACATGAAATGTGATATCCAACTCCTTCCCATTCCAACCTGAGACCCTTCCTATAGCATGAGATGGGATATCTCACTGCTTCTAATACCAAACCTGAGACTCTTCCTATAACATGAGATGGGATATCCAACTCCTTCCCATTCCAATCCTGAGACCCTTCCGATAGCAGAGATGTGATATCTCAATGCTTATACCAAACCTGAGACCCTTCCTATGGCCTGAGATGTGATATCCAACTGCTTCCCATTCCAATCCTGAGACCCTTCCTATAGCATGAGATGTGATATCTCAATGCTTATACCAAATCTGAGACCCTTCCTATAGCATAAGATGTGATATCCAACTCCTTCCCATTCCAATCCTGAGACCCTTCCTATAGCATGAGATGTGATGTCTCAATGCTTCTAATACCAAACCTGAGATCCTTCCTATAACATGAGATGTGATTTCCAAATCCTTCCCCTTCCAAACCTGAGACCCTCCCTTTAGCATGAGATGTGATATCCAACTCCTTCCCATTCCAATCCTGAGACCCTTCTGATAGCATGAGATGTGATATCTCAATGCCTCTAATACCAAACCTGAGATCCTACCTCTAACATGAAATGTGATATCCATCTCCTTCCCTTTCCAAACCTGAGACCCTGTCTATAGCATGAGATGTCATATACAACTCCTTCCCATTCCAATCCTGAGACCCTTCCTATAGCACGAGATGTGATATCTCAATGCTTATACCAAACCTGAGACCCTTCCTATAGCATGAGATGTGATATCCAACTCCTTCCCATTCCAATCCTGAGACCCTGCCTATAGCATGAGATGTGATATCCAACTCCTTCCCATTCCAATCCTGAGACCCTTCCTATAGCCTGAGATGTGATATCTCAATGCCTCTAATACCAAACCTGAGATCCTTCCTCTAACATGAAATGTGATATCCAACTCCTTCCCCTTCCAAACCTGAGAGCCTATCTATAGCATGAGATGTGATATCCAAGTCCTTCCATTCCAATCTTGAGACACTTCCGATAGCAGAGATGTGATATCTCAATGCTTATACCAAACCTGAGACCCTTCCTATAACATGAGATGTGATATCCAACTCCTTCCCGTTCCAAACCTGAGACCCTTCCTTTAGCATGAGATGTGATATCTCAATGCTTCTAATACCAAACCTGAGACCAGTCCTATAACATGAGATTGGATATCCAACTCCTTCCCCTTCCAAACCTGAGACCCTTCCTATAGCATGAGATGTGATATCCAACTTCTTCCCATTCCAATCCTGAGACCCTTCCTATAACATGAGATGTGATGTCTCAATGCTTCTAATACCAAACCTGAGACCCTTCCTATAACATGAGATGTGATATCCAACTCCTTCCCGTTTCAAACCTGAGAACCTTCCTATAGCATATGTGATATCCAACTCCTTCCCATTCCAAACATGAGACCCTTTCTATAGCAAGAATGTAATATCCAACTCCTTCTAATTCCAATCCTGAGACCATTCCTATAGCATGAGATGTGATATCTCAATGCTTGTAATACCAAACCTGAGATCCTTCCTATGACATGAGATGTGATATCCAATTCCTCCCCATTCCAAACCTGAGAACCTTCCTACAGCATGCGATGTGATATCTCAATGCTTCTAATACCAAACCTGAGACCAGTCCTATAACATGAGATTGGATATCCAACTCCTTCCCCTTCCAAACCTGAGACCCTTCCTATAGCATGAGATGTGATATCCAACTTCTTCCCATTCCAATCCTGAGACCCTTCCTATAACATGAGATGTGATGTCTCAATGCTTCTAATACCAAACCTGAGATCTTTCCTATAACATGAGATGTGATATCCAACTCCTTCCCATTCCAATCCTGAGACCCTTCCTATAGCATGAGATGTGCTATCTCAATGCTTATACCAAACCTGAGACCCTTCCTAAAGCTTGAGATGTGATATCCAACTCCTTCCCATTCCAATCCTGAGACCCTTCCTATAACATGAAATGTGATATCCAACTCCTTCCAATTCCAACCTGAGACCCTTCCTATAGCATGAGATGTGATATCCCAATGCTTCTACCAAACCTGAGAACCATACTATGGCATGAGATGTGATATCAAACTCCTTCCCATTCCAATCCTGAGACTCTTCCTATAGCTTGAGATGTGATATCCAAATCCTTCCCATTCCAATTCTGAGACCCTTCCTATACCATGAGACTTGATATCTCAATTCTTCTAATGCCAAACCTGAGACCCGTCCTATAACATGAGATGTGATATCCAAATCTTTCCCCTTCCAAACCTTAGACCCTTCCTTTATCATGAGATGTGATATCCAACTCCTTCCCATTCCAATCCTGAGACCCTTCCGATATCATGAGATTTGTTATCTCAATGCTTCTAATATCAAAATTGAGACCCGTCCTATAACATGAGATGTGATATCCAAATCTTTCCCCTTCCAAACCTTAGACCCTTCCTTTATCATGAGATGGGATATCCAACTCCTTTCCATTCCAATCCTGAGACCCTTCCGATAGCAGAGATGTGATATCTCAATGCTTATACCAATCCTGAGACCCTTCCTATGGCCTAAGATGTCATATACAACTCCTTCCCAATCCAATCCTGAGACCCTTCCTATATCATGAGATGTGATATCTCAATGCTTATACCAAATCTGAGACCCTTCCTATAGCATGAGATGTGATATCCAACTCCTTCAAATTCCAATCCTGAGACCCTTCCTATAGCATGAGATGTGATGTCTCAATGCTTCTAATACCAAACCTGAGATCCTTCCTATAACATGAGATGTGATATCCAACTCCTTCCCATTCCAATCCTGAGACCCTTCCTATAGCATGAGATGTGATGTCTCAATGCTTCTAATACCAAACCTGAGAACCTTCCTACAGCATGCGATGTGATATCTCAATGCTTCTAATACCAAACCTGAGACCAGTCCTATAACATGAGATTGGATATCCAACTCCTTCCCCTTCCAAACCTGAGACCCTTCCTATAGCATGAGATGTGATATCCAACTTCTTCCCATTCCAATCCTGAGACCCTTCCTATAACATGAGATGTGATGTCTCAATGCTTCTAATACCAAACCTGAGATCTTTCCTATAACATGAGATGTAATATCCAACTCCTTCCCATTCCAATCCTGAGACCCTTCCTATAGCATGAGATGTGCTATCGCAATGCTTATACCAAACCTGAGACCCTCCCTTTAGCATGAGATGTGATATCCAACTCCTTCCCATTCCAATCCTGAGACCCTTCTGATAGCATGAGATGTGATATTTCAGTGCCTCTAATACCAAACCTGAGATCCTACCTCTAACATGAAATGTGATATCCATCTCCTTCCCTTTCCAAACCTGAGACCCTGCTTACAGCATGAGATGTGATATCCAAGTCCTTCCCATTACAATCCTGAGACCCTTCCTATAGCATGTGATGTGATATCTCAATGCTTATACCAAACCTGAGACCCTTCCTATGGCATGAGATGTCATATACAACTCCTTCCCATTCCAATCCTGAGACCCTTCCTATAGCATGAGATGTGATATCTCAATGCTTATACCAAACCTGAGACCCTTCCTATAGCATGAGATGTGATATCCAACTTCTTCCCATTCCAATCCTGAGACCCTTCCTATAACATGAGATGTGATGTCTCAATGCTTCTAATACCAAACCTGAGATCTTTCCTATAACATGAGATGTGATATCCAACTCCTTCCCATTCCAATCCTGAGACCCTTCCTATAGCATGAGATGTGATATCACAATGCTTATACCAAACCTGAGACCGTTCCTATAGCTTGAGATGTGATATCCAACTCCTTCCCATTCCAATCCTGAGACCCTTCCTATAGCATGATATGTGATATCTCAAGGCCTCTAATACCAAACCTGAGATCGTTCCTCTAACATGAAATGTGATATCCAACTCCTTCCCCTTCCAAACCTGAGAGCCTTCCTATAGCATGAGATATGATAGCCAAGTCCTTCCAATTCCAATCCTGAGACCCTTCCTATAACATGAAATGTGATATCCAACTCCTTCCCATTCCAACCTGAGACCCTTCCTATAGCATGAGATGGGATATCTCAATGCTTCTAATACCAAACCTGAGACTCTTCCTATAACATGAGATGGGATATCCAACTCCTTCCCATTCCAATCCTGAGACCCTTCCGATAGCAGAGATGTGATATCTCAATGCTTATACCAAACCTGAGACCCTTCCTATGGCCTGAGATGTGATATCCAACTGCTTCCCATTCCAATCCTGAGACCCTTCCTATAGCATGAGATGTGATTGGAATGGGAAGGACTTAGATATCACATATCATGCTATAGGGAGGGTCTCAGTTTTGATATTAGAAGCATTGAGATATCACATCTCATGCTATCGGAAGTGTCTCAGGATTGGAATGGGAAGGACATCACATCTCATGCTAAAGGAAGGGTCTCAGGTTTGGAACGGGAAGGAGTTAAATTTCACATCTCATGTTATAGGAAGGGTCTCAGGTTTGGTATAAACATTGAGATATCACATCTCTGCTATCGGAAGTGTCTCAGGATTGGCATGGGAAGGAGTTGGATATCCCATCTCATGTTATAGGACGGGTCTCAGGTTTGTTATTAGAATCATTGAGATATCATATTGCATGCTGTAGGAAGGGTCTAAGGGTTGGGATGTGAAGGACTTGGATATCACATCTCATGCTATAGATAGGCTCTTAGGTTTGGAAAGGGAAGGAGTTGGATATCACATTTCATGTTAGAGGAAGGATCTCAGGTTTGGTATTAGAAGCATTGAGATATCACATCTCATGCTATAGGAAGGGTCTCAGGATTGGAATGGGAAGGAGTTGGATATCACATCTCATGCTATAGGAATGGTCTCAGGTTTGGTATAAGCATTGAGATATCACATCTCATGCTATAGGACGGGTCTCAGGATTGGAATGGAAGGAGTTGGATATCACATCTCATGTTATAGGAAGGATCTCAGGTTTGGTATTAGAAGCATTGAGACATCACATCTCATGCTATAGGAAGGGTCTCAGGGTTGGAATGGGAAGGAGTTGGATATCACATCTCATCCAATAGGAAGGGTCTCAGGTTTGGAATGGGAAGTAATTGGATATCACATCTCATGTTATAGGAAGGATCTCAGGTTTGGTATTAGAAGCATTGAGATATCAAATCTCATGCTATAGGAAGGGTCTCAGGATTGGAATGTGAAGGATTTGGATATCACATCTCATGCTAAAGGAAGGGTCTCAGGTTTGGTAGAAGCATTGAGATATCACGTCTCTGCTATCGGAAGGGTCTCAGGATTGGATTGGGAAGGAGTTGGATATCCCTTTTCATGCTATAGGAAGGGTCTCAGGTTTGGTATAAGCATTGAGATATCACATCTCTGCTATCGGAAGGGTCTCAGGATTGGATTGGGAAGGAGTTGGATATCCCTTCTCATGCTATAGGAAGTGTCTCAGGTTGGAATGGGAAGGAGTTGGATATCACATCTCATGTTATAGGAAGGGTCTCAGGATTGGAATGGGAAGGATTTGGATATCACATCTCTTGCTATAGGAAGGGTCTCAGGATTGGAATGGGTAGGAGTTGGATATTACTTTCTTGCTATAGGAAGGGTCTCATGTTTGGAATGGGAAGGAGTTGGATATCACATATGCTATAGTTAGTGTCTCAGGTTTGGAACGGGAAGGAGTTGGATATCACATCTCATGTTATAGGAAGGGTCTCAGGTTTGGTATAAGCATTGAGATATCACATCTCTGCTATCGGAAGCGGCTCAGGATTGGAATGGGAAGGAGTTGGATATCCCATCTCATGTTATAGGAAGAGTCTCTGGTTTGGTATTAGAATAATTGAGATATCACATTGCATGTTGTAGGAAGGGTCTAAGGATTGGAATGGGATGGACTTGGATATCACATCTCATGCTAAAGGTAGGCTCTCAGGTTTGGTATAAGCATTGAGATATCACATCTCATGCTATAGGAAGGGTCTCAGGATTGGAATGGGAAGGAATTGGATATCACATCTCATGCTATAGGAAGGGTCTCAGATTTGGTATAAGCATTGAGATATCACATATCATGCTAAAGGAAGGGTCTCAGGATTGGAATGGGAAGGAGTTGTATATTACATCTCAGGCCATAGGAAGGTTCTCAGGTTTGGTATAAGCATTGAGATATCACATCTCTGCTATCGGAAAGGTCTCAGGATTGGAATGGGAAGGAGTTGGATATCCCATCTCATGTTATAGGAAGGATCTCAGGTTTGGTATTAGAAGCATAGAGATATCACATCTCATGCTATAGGAAGGGTCTCAGGATTGGAATGGGAAGGACTTGGATGTCACATCTCATGCTATAGGGAGGGTCTCAAGTTTGATATTAGAAGCATTGAGATAACAAATCTCATGATATCGGAAGGGTCTCAGGATTGGAATGGGAAGGAGTTGGATATCACATCTCATGATAAAGGAAGGGTCTAAGGTTTGGAAGGGGAAGGATTTGGATATCACATCTCATGTTATAGGACGGGTCTCAGGTTTGGTATTAGAAGCATTGAGATATCAAGTCTCATGGTATAAGAAGGGTCTCAGAATTGGAATGGGAAGGAGTTGGATATCACACCTCAAGCTATAGGAAGGGTCTCAGGATTGGAATGGGAAGGAGTTTGATATCACATCTCATGCCATAGTATGGGTCTCAGGTTTGGTAGAAGCATTGGGATATCACATCTCATGCTATCGGAAGGGTATCAGTATTGGATTTCGAAGAAGTTGGATATCCCATCTCATGCTATAGGAAGGGTCTCAGGTTGGAATGGGAAGGAGTTGGATATCACATTTCATGTTATAGGAAGGGTCTCAGGATTGGAATGGGAAGGACTTGGATATCATATCTCATGCTATAGGACGGGTCTCAGGTTTGTTATTAGAATCATTGAGATATCATATTGCATGCTGTAGGAAGGGTCTAAGGATTGGAATAGGAAGGACCTGGATATCACATCTCATTCTATAGATAGGCTCTTAGGTTTGGAAAGGGAAGGAGTTGGATATCACATTTCATGTTAGAGGAAGGATCTCAGGTTTGGTATTAGAAGCACTGAGATATCACATCTCATGCTATAGGAAGGGTCTCAGGATTGGAATGGGAAGTAGTTGGATATCACATCTCATGCTATAGGAAGGGTCTCAGGTTTGGTATAACCATTGAGATATCACATCTCATGCTATAGGACGGGTCTCAGGATTGGAATGGAAGGAGTTGGATATCACATCTCATGTTATAGGAAGGATCTCAGGTTTGGTATTAGAATCATTGAGACATCACATCTCATGCTATAGGAAGGGTCTCAGGGTTGGAATGGGAAGGAGTTGGATATCACAACTCATCCAATAGGAAGGGTCTCAGGATTGGAATGTGAAGGATTTGGATATCACATCTCATGCTAAAGGAAGGGTCTCAGGTTTGGTAGAAGCATTGAGATATCACGTCTCTGCTATCGGAAGGGTCTCAGGATTGGATTGGGAAGGAGTTGGATATCCCTTCTCATGCTATAGGAAGGGTCTCAGGATTTGATTGGCAAGGAGTTGGATATCACATCTCATGCCATACGAAGGGTCTCAGGTTTGGTATAAGCATTGAGATATCACATCTCTGCTATCGGAAGGGTCTCAGGATTGGAATGGGAAGGAGTTGGATATTCCCATCTCATGTAATAGGAAGGGTCTCAGGTTTGGTATTAGAAGCATTGAGATATCACATCTCATGCTATAGGAAGGGTCTCAGGATTGGAATGGGAAGGACTTGGATATCACATCTCATGCTATAGGGAGGGTCTCAAGTTTGATATTAGAAGCTTTGAGATATCACATCTCATGATATCGGAAGGGTCTCAGGATTGGAATGGGAAGGAGTTGGATATCACATCTCATGATAAAGGAAGGGTCTAAGGTTTGGAAGGGGAAGGATTTGGATATCACATCTCATGTTATATTACGGGTCTCAGGTTTGGTATTAGAAGCATTGAGATATCAAGTCTCAGAGTATAGGAAGGGTCTCAGAATTGGAATGGGAAGGAGTTGGATATCACATCTCAAGCTATAGGAAGGGTCTCAGGATTGGAATGGGAAGGACTTGGATATCACATCTCATGCTATAGGAAGGCTCTCAGGTTTGGAAGGGGAAAGAGTTGGATATCACATTTCATGTTAGAGGTAGGATCTCAGGTTTGGTATTAGAGGCATTGAGATATCACATCTCATGCTATCAGAAGGGTCTCGGGAATGGAATGGGAAGGAGTTGGATATCACATCTCATGCTAAAGGGAGGGTCTCAGGTTTGGAAGGGAAAGGATTTGGATATCACATCTCATGTTATAGGAAGGATCTCAGGTTTGGTATTAGAAGCATTGAGATATCACATCTCATGCTATCAGAAGGGTCTCAGGATTGGAATGGGAAGGAGTTGGATATCACATCTCATGCTAAAGGGAGGGTCTCAGGTTTGGAAGGGGAAGGATTTGGATATCACATCTCATGTTATCGGAAGGATCTCACGTTTGGTATTAGAAGTATTGAGATATCATATCTCATGCTATAGGAAGGGTCTCAGGATTGGAATGGGAAGGAGTTGGATATCACATCTCATGTTATAGGAAGTGTCTCAGGATTGTAATGGGAAGGACTTGGATATCACATCTCATGCTATAGGTAGGGTCTCAAGTTTGATATTAGAAGCATTGAGATATCACATCTCATGCTATAGGAAGGGTCTGAGGATTGGAATGGGAAGAAGTTGGATATCACATCTCATGCTATGGGAAGGGTCTCAGGTTTGGTATAAGCAGTGAGATATCACATCTCATGCTATAGGAAGTGTCTCAGGATTGGAATGGGAAGGAGTTGGATATCACATCTCATGTTATAGGAAGGATCTCAGGTTTGGTATAAGCATTGAGATATCACATCTCTGCTACCGGAAGGGTCTCAGGATTGGAATGGGAAGGAGTTGGATATTCCCATCTCATGTTATAGGAAGGGTCTCAGGTTTGGTATTAGAAGCATTGAGATATCACATCTCATGCTATAGGAAGGGTCTCAGGATTGGAATGGGAAGGACTTGGATATCACATCTCATGCTATAGGGAGGGTCTCAAGTTTGATATTAGAAGCTTTGAGATATCACATCTCATGATATCGGAAGGGTCTCAGGATTGGAATGGGAAGGAGTTGGATATCACATCTCATGATAAAGGAAGGGTCTAAGGTTTGGAAGGGGAAGGATTTGGATATCACATCTCATGTTATATTACGGGTCTCACGTTTGTATTAGAAGCATTGAGATATCAAGTCTCATAGTATAGGAAGGGTCTCAGAATTGGAATGGGAAGGAGTTGGATATCACATCTCAAGCTATAGGAAGGGTCTCAGGATTGGAATGGGAAGGACTTGGATATCACATCTCATGCTATAGGAAGGCTCTCAGGTTTGGAAGGGGAAAGAGTTGGATATCACATTTCATGTTAGAGGTAGGATCTCAGGTTTGGTATTAGAGGCATTGAGATATCACATCTCATGCTATCAGAAGGGTCTCAGGAATGGAATGGGAAGGAGTTGGATATCACATCTCATGCTAAAGGGAGGGTCTCAGGTTTGGAAGGGGAAGGATTTAGATATCACATCTCATGTTATAGGAAGGATCTCAGGTTTGGTATTAGAAGCATTGAGATATCACATCTCATGCTATCGGAAGGATCTCAGGTTTGGTATTAGAAGCATTGAGATATCACATCTCATGCTATCAGAAGAGTCTCAGGATTGGAATAGGAAGGAGTTGGATATCACATCTCATGCTAAAGGGAGGGTCTCAGGATTGGAAGGGGAAGGATTTGGATATCACATCTCATGTTATCGGAAGGATCTCACGTTTGGTATTAGAAGTATTGAGATATCATATCTCATGCTATAGGAAGGGTCTCAGGATTGGAATGGGAAGGAGTTGGATATCACATCTCATGCTATAGGGAGGGTCTCAGGATTGGAATGGGAAGGACTTAGATATCACATATCATGCTATAGGGAGGGTCTCAGTTTTGATATTAGAAGCATTGAGATATCACATCTCATGCTATAGGAAGTGTCTCAGGATTGGAATGGGAAGGTGCTGGATATCACATCTCATGCTAAAGGAAGGGTCTCAGGTTTGGAACGGGAAGGGTTTGGATATCACATCTCATGTTATAGGAAGGGTCTCAGGTTTGGTATAAGCATTGAGATATCACATCTCTGCTATCGGAAGTGTCTCAGGATTGGAATGGGAAGGAGTTGGATATCCCATCTCATGTTATAGGACGGGTCTCAGGTTTGTTATTAGAATCATTGAGATATCATATTGCATGCTGTAGGAAGGGTCTAAGGGTTGGAATGGGAAGGACTTGGATATCACATCTCATGGTATAGATAGGCTCTTAGGTTTGGAAAGGGAAGGAGTTGGATATCACATTTCATGTTAGAGGAAGGATCTCAGGTTTGGTATTAGAAGCATTGAGATATCACATCTCATGCTATAGGAAGGGTCTCAGGATTGGAATGGGAAGCAGTTGGATATCACATCTCATGCTAAAGGGAGGGTCTCAGGTTTGGAAGGGGAAGGATTTGGATATCACATCTCATGTTATAGGAAGGATCTCAGGTTTGGTATTAGAAGCATTGAGATATCACATCTCATGCTATCGGAAGGATCTCAGGTTTGGTATTAGAAGCATTGAGATATCACATCTCATGCTATCAGAAGAGTCTCAGGATTGGAATAGGAAGGAGTTGGATATCCCATCTCATGTTATAGGACGGGTCTCAGGTTTGTTATTGGAATCATTGAGATATCATATTGCATGCTGTAGGAAGGGTCTAAGGGTTGGAATGTGAAGGACTTGGATATCACATCTCATGCTATAGATAGGCTCTTAGGTTTGGAAAGGGAAGGAGTTGGATCTCACATTTCATGTTAGAGGAAGGATCTCAGGTTTGGTATTAGAAGCATTGAGATATCACATCTCATGCTATAGGAAGGGTCTCAGGATTGGAATGGGAAGGAGTTGGATATCACATCTCATGCTATAGGAAGGGTCTCAGGTTTGGTATAAGCATTGAGATATCACATCTCATGCTATAGGAAGGGTCTCAGGATTGGAATGGAAGGAGTTGGATATCAGATCTCATGTTATAGGAAGGATCTCAGGTTTGGTATTAGAAGCATTGAGATATCACATCTCATGCTATAGGAAGGGTCTCAGGATTGGAATGTGAAGGATTTGGATATCACATCTCATGCTAAAGGAAGGGTCTCAGGTTTGGTAGAAGCATTGAGATATCACGTCGCTGCTATCGGAAGGGTCTCAGGATTGGATTGGGAAGGAGTTGGATATCCCTTCTCATGCTATAGGAAGGGTCTCAGGATTTGAATGGCAAGGAGTTAGATATCACATCTCATGCCATAGGAAGGGTCTCAGGTTTGGTATAAGCATTGAGATATCACATCTCTGCTATCGGAAGGGTCTCAGGATTGGATTGGGAATGAGTTGGATATCCCTTCTCATGCTATAGGAAGTGTCTCAGGTTGGAATGGGAAGGAGTTGGATATCACATCTCATGTTATAGGAAGGGTCTCAGGATTGGAATGGGAAGGAGTTGGATATTACTTTCTTGCTATAGGAAGGGTCTCATGTTTGGAATGGGAAGGAGTTGGATATCACATATGCTATAGTTAGTGTCTCAGGTTTGGAACGGGAAGGAGTTGGATATCACATCTCATGTTATAGGAAGGGTCTCAGGTTTGGTATAAGCATTGAGATATCACATCTCTGCTATCGGAAGCGGCTCAGGATTGGAATGGGAAGGAGTTGGATATCCCATCTCATGTTATAGGAAGAGTCTCTGGTTTGGTATTAGAATAATTGAGATATCACATTGCATGTTGTAGGAAGGGTCTAAGGATTGGAATGGGATGGACTTGGATATCACATCTCATGCTATAGGTAGGCTCTCAGGTTTGGTATAAGCATTGAGATATCACATCTCATGCTATAGGAAGGGTCTCATGATTGGAATGGGAAGGAATTGGATATCACATCTCATGCTATAGGAAGGGTCTCAGATTTGGTATAAGCATTGAGATATCACATATCATGCTAAAGGAAGAGTCTCAGGATTGGAATGGGAAGGAGTTGTATATGACATCTCAGGCCATAGGAAGGTTCTCAGGTTTGGTATAAGCATTGAGATATCACATCTCTGCTATCGGAAAGGTCTCAGGATTGGAATGGGAAGGAGTTGGATATCCCATCTCATGTTATAGGAAGGATCTCAGGTTTGGTATTAGAAGCATAGAGATATCACATCTCATGCTATAGGAAGGGTCTCAGGATTGGAATGGGAAGGACTTGGATGTCACATCTCATGCTATAGGGAGGGTCTCAAGTTTGATATTAGAAGCATTGAGATAACAAATCTCATGATATCGGAAGGGTCTCAGGATTGGAATGGGAAGGAGTTGGATATCACATCTCATGATAAAGGAAGGGTCTAAGGTTTGGAAGGGGAAGGATTTGGATATCACATCTCATGTTATAGGACGGGTCTCAGGTTTGGTATTAGAAGCATTGAGATATCAAGTCTCATGGTATAAGAAGGGTCTCAGAATTGGAATGGGAAGGAGTTGGATATCACACCTCAAGCTATAGGAAGGGTCTCAGGATTGGAATGGGAAGGAGTTTGATATCACATCTCATGCCATAGTATGGGTCTCAGGTTTGGTAGAAGCATTGGGATATCACATCTCATGCTATCGGAAGGGTATCAGTATTGGATTTTGAAGAAGTTGGATATCCCATCTCATGCTATAGGAAGGGTCTCAGGTTGGAATGGGAAGGAGTTGGATATCACATTTCATGTTATAGGAAGGGTCTCAGGATTGGAATGGGAAGGACTTGGATATCATATCTCATGCTATAGGACGGGTCTCAGGTTTGTTATTAGAATCATTGAGATATCATATTGCATGCTGTAGGAAGGGTCTAAGGATTGGAATAGGAAGGACCTGGATATCACATCTCATGCTATAAATAGGCTCTTAGGTTTGGAAAGGGAAGGAGTTGGATATCACATTTCATGTTAGAGGAAGGATCTCAGGTTTGGTATTAGAAGCACTGAGATATCACATCTCATGCTATAGGAAGGGTCTCAGGATTGGAATGGGAAGTAGTTGGATATCACATCTCATGCTATAGGAAGGGTCTCAGGTTTGGTATAAGCATTGAGATATCACATCTCATGCTATAGGACGGGTCTCAGGATTGGAATGGAAGGAGTTGGATATCACATCTCATGTTATAGGAAGGATCTCAGGTTTGGTATTAGAATCATTGAGACATCACATCTCATGCTATAGGAAGGGTCTCAGGGTTGGAATGGGAAGGAGTTGGATATCACAACTCATCCAATAGGAAGGGTCTCAGGTTTGGAATGGGAAGGAATTGGATATCACATCTCATGTTATAGGAAGGATCTCAGGTTTGGTAGTAGAAGCATTGAGATATCACATCTCATGCTATAGGAAGGGTCTCAGGATTGGAATGTGAAGGATTTGGATATCATATCTCATGCTAAAGGAAGGGTCTCAGGTTTGGTAGAAGCATTGAGATATCACGTCTCTGCTATCGGAAGGGTCTCAGGATTGGATTGGGAAGGAGTTGGATATCCCTTCTCATGCTATAGGAAGGGTCTCAGGATTTGAATGGCAAGGAGTTGGATATCACATCTCATGCCATACGAAGGGTCTCAGGTTTGGTATAAGCATTGAGATATCACATCTCTGCTATCGGAAGGGTCTCAGGATTGGAATGGGAAGGAGTTGGATATTCCCATCTCATGTAATAGGAAGGGTCTCAGGTTTGGTATTAGAAGCATTGAGATATCACATCTCATGCTATAGGAAGGGTCTCAGGATTGGAATGGGAAGGACTTGGATATCACATCTCATGCTATAGGGAGGGTCTCAAGTTTGATATTAGAAGCTTTGAGATATCACATCTCATGATATCGGAAGGGTCTCAGGATTGGAATGGGAAGGAGTTGGATATCACATCTCATGATAAAGGAAGGGTCTAAGGTTTGGAAGGGGAAGGATTTGGATATCACATCTCATGTTATATTACGGGTCTCAGGTTTGGTATTAGAAGCATTGAGATATCAAGTCTCAGAGTATAGGAAGGGTCTCAGAATTGGAATGGGAAGGAGTTGGATATCACATCTCAAGCTATAGGAAGGGTCTCAGGATTGGAATGGGAAGGACTTGGATATCACATCTCATGCTATAGGAAGGATCTCAGGTTTGGTATTAGAAGCATTGAGATATCACATCTCATGCTATCAGAAGGGTCTCAGGATTGGAATGGGAAGGAGTTGGATATCACATCTCATGCTAAAGGGAGGGTCTCAGGTTTGGAAGGGAAAGGATTTGGATATCACATCTCATGTTATAGGAAGGATCTCAGGTTTGGTATTAGAAGCATTGAGATATCACATCTCATGCTATCAGAAGGGTCTCAGGATTGGAATGGGAAGGAGTTGGATATCACATCTCATGCTAAAGGGAGGGTCTCAGGTTTGGAAGGGGAAGGATTTGGATATCACATCTCATGTTATCGGAAGGATCTCACGTTTGGTATTAGAAGTATTGAGATATCATATCTCATGCTATAGGAAGGGTCTCAGGATTGGAATGGGAAGGAGTTGGATATCACATCTCATGTTATAGGAAGTGTCTCAGGATTGTAATGGGAAGGACTTGGATATCACATCTCATGCTATAGGTAGGGTCTCAAGTTTGATATTAGAAGCATTGAGATATCACATCTCATGCTATAGGAAGGGTCTGAGGATTGGAATGGGAAGGAGTTGGATATCACATCTCATGCTATGGGAATGGTCTCAGGTTTGGTATAAGCAGTGAGATATCGTATCTCATGCTATAGGAAGTGTCTCAGGATTGGAATGGGAAGGAGTTGGATATCACATCTCATGTTATAGGAAGGATCTCAGGTTTGGTATAAGCATTGAGATATCACATCTCTTCTACCGGAAGGGTCTCAGGATTGGAATGGGAAGGAGTTGGATATTCCCATCTCATGTTATAGGAAGGGTCTCAGGTTTGGTATTAGAAGCATTGAGATATCACATCTCATGCTATAGGAAGGGTCTCAGGATTGGAATGGGAAGGACTTGGATATCACATCTCATGCTATAGGGAAGGTCTCAAGTTTGATATTAGAAGCTTTGAGATATCACATCTCATGATATCGGAAGGGTCTCAGGATTGGAATGGGAAGGAGTTGGATATCACATCTCATGATAAAGGAAGGGTCTATGGTTTGGAAGGGGAAGGATTTGGATATCACATCTCATGTTATATTACGGGTCTCACGTTTGTATTAGAAGCATTGAGATATCAAGTCTCATAGTATAGGAAGGGTCTCAGAATTGGAATGGGAAGGAGTTGGATATCACATCTCAAGCTATAGGAAGGGTCTCAGCATTGGAATGGGAAGGACTTGGATATCACATCTCATGCTATAGGAAGGCTCTCAGGTTTGGAAGGGGAAAGAGTTGGATATCACATTTCATGTTAGAGGTAGGATCTCAGGTTTGGTATTAGAGGCATTGAGATATCACATCTCATGCTATCAGAAGGGTCTCAGGAATGGAATGGGAAGGAGTTGGATATCACATCTCATGCTAAAGGGAGGGTCTCAGGTTTGGAAGGGGAAGGATTTGGATATCACATCTCATGTTATAGGAAGGATCTCAGGTTTGGTATTAGAAGCATTGAGATATCACATCTCATGCTATCGGAAGGATCTCAGGTTTGGTATTAGAAGCATTGAGATATCACATCTCATGCTATCAGAAGAGTCTCAGGATTGGAATAGGAAGGAGTTGGATATCACATCTCATGCTAAAGGGAGGGTCTCAGGATTGGAAGGGGAAGGATTTGGATATCACATCTCATGTTATCGGAAGGATCTCACGTTTGGTATTAGAAGTATTGAGATATCATATCTCATGCTATAGGAAGGGTCTCAGGATTGGAATGGGAAGGAGTTGGATATCACATCTCAAGCTATAGGGAGGGTCTCAGGATTGGAATGGGAAGGACATAGATATCACATATCATGCTATAGGGAGGGTCTCAGTTTTGATATTAGAAGCATTGAGATATCACATCTCATGCTATAGGAAGTGTCTCAGGATTGGAATGGGAAGGTGCTGGATATCACATCTCATGCTAAAGGAAGGGTCTCAGGTTTGGAACGGGAAGGATTTGGATATCACATCTCATGTTATAGGAAGGGTCTCAGGTTTGGTATAAGCATTGAGATATCACATCTCTGCTATCGGAAGTGTCTCAGGATTGGAATGGGAAGGAGTTGGATATCCCATCTCATGTTATAGGACGGGTCTCAGGTTTGTTATTAGAATCATTGAGATATCATATTGCATGCTGTAGGAAGGGTCTAAGGGTTGGAATGGGAAGGACTTGGATATCACATCTCATGGTATAGATAGGCTCTTAGGTTTGGAAAGGGAAGGAGTTGGATATCACATTTCATGTTAGAGGAAGGATCTCAGGTTTTGTATTAGAAGCATTGAGATATCACATCTCATGCTATAGGAAGGGTCTCAGGATTGGAATGCGAAGCAGTTGGATATCACATCTCATGCTAAAGGGAGGGTCTCAGGTTTGGAAGGGGAAGGATTTGGATATCACATCTCATGTTATAGGAAGGATCTCAGGTTTGGTATTAGAAGCATTGAGATATCACATCTCATGCTATCGGAAGGATCTCAGGTTTGGTATTAGAAGCATTGAGATATCACATCTCATGCTATCAGAAGAGTCTCAGGATTGGAATAGGAAGGAGTTGGATATCACATCTCATGCTAAAGGGAGGGTCTCAGGATTGGAAGGGGAAGGATTTGGATATCACATCTCATGTTATCGGAAGGATCTCACGTTTGGTATTAGAAGTATTGAGATATCATATCTCATGCTATAGGAAGGGTCTCAGGATTGGAATGGGAAGGAGTTGGATATCACATCTCATGCTATAGGGAGGGTCTCAGGATTGGAATGGGAAGGACTTAGATATCACATTTCATGCTATAGGGAGGGTCTCAGTTTTGATATTAGAAGCATTGAGATATAACATCTCATGCTATAGGAAGTGTCTCAGGATTGGAATGGGAAGGTGCTGGATATCACATCTCATGCTAAAGGAAGGGTCTCAGGTTTGGAACGGGAAGGATTTGGATATCACATCTCATGTTATAGGAAGGCTCTCAGGTTTGGTATAAGCATTGAGATATCACATCTCTGCTATCGGAAGTGTCTCAGGATTGGAATGGGAAGGAGTTGGATATCCCATCTCATGTTATAGGACGGGTCTCAGGTTTGTTATTAGAATCATTGAGATATCATATTGCATGCTGTAGGAAGGGTCTAAGGGTTGGAATGGGAAGGACTTGGATATCACATCTCATGGTATAGATAGGCTCTTAGGTTTGGAAAGGGAAGGAGTTGGATATCACATTTCATGTTAGAGGAAGGATCTCAGGTTTGGTATTAGAAGCATTGAGATATCACATCTCATGCTATAGGAAGGGTCTCAGGATTGGAATGGGAAGCAGTTGGATATCACATCTCATGCTATAGGAAGGGTCTCAGGTTTGGTATAAGCATTGAGATATCACATCTCATGCTATAGGACGGGTCTCAGGATTGGAATGGAAGGAGTTGGATATCACATCTCATGTTATAGGAAGGATCTCAGGTTTGGTATTAGAAGCATTGAGACATCACATCTCATGCTATAGGAAGGGTCTCAGGGTTGGAATGGGAAGGAGTTGGATATCACATCTCATCCAATAGGAAGGGTCTCAGGTTTGGAATGGGAAGGAATTGGATATCACATCTCATGTTATAGGAAGGATCTCAGGTTTGGTATTAAAAGCATTGAGATATCACATCTCATGCTATAGGAAGGGTCTCAGGATTGGAATGTGAAGGATTTGGATATCACATCTCATGCTAAAGGAAGGGTCTCAGGTTTGGTAGAAGCATTGAGATATCACGTCTCTGCTATCGGAAGAGTCTCAGGATTGGATTGGGAAGGAGTTGGATATCACATCTCATGCCATAGGAAGGGTCTCAGGTTTGGTATAAGCATTGAGATATCACATCTGTGCTATCGGAAGGGTCTCAGGATTGGATTGGGAAGGAGTTGGATATCCCTTCTCATGCTATAGGAAGTGTCTCAGGTTGGAATGGGAAGGAGTTGGATATCACATCTCATGTTATAGGAAGGGTCTCAGGATTGGAATGGGAAGGATTTGGATATCACATCTCTTGCTATAGGAAGGGTCTCAGGATTGGAATGGGTAGGAGTTGGATATTACTTTCTTGCTATAGGAAGGGTCTCATGTTTGGAATGGGAAGGTGTTGGATATCACATATGCTATAGTTAGTGTCTCAGGTTTGGAACGGGAAGGAGTTGGATATCACATCTCATGTTATAGGAAGGGTCTCAGGTTTGGTATAAGCATTGAGATATCACATCTCTGCTATCGGAAGCGGCTCAGGATTGGAATGGGAAGGAGTTGGATATCCCATCTCATGTTATAGGAAGAGTCTCTGGTTTGGTATTAGAATCATTGAGATATCACATCGCATGCTGTAGGAAAGGTCTAACGATTGGAATGGGATGGACTTGGATATCACATCTCATGCTATAGGTAGGCTCTCAGGTTTGGTATAAGCATTGAGATATCACATCTCATGCTATAGGAAGGGTCTCAGGATTGGAATGGGAAGGAATTGGATATCACATCTCATGCTATAGGAAGGGTCTCAGATTTGGTATAAGCATTGAGATATCACATCTCATGCTAAAGGAAGGGTCTCAGGATTGGAATGGGAAGGAGTTGTATATGACATCTCAGGCCATAGGAAGGTTCTCAGGTTTGGTATAAGCATTGAGATATCACATCTCTGCTATCGGAAGGGTCTCAGGATTGGAATGGGAAGCAGTTGGATATCCCATCTCATGTTATAGGAAGGGTCTCAGGTTTGGTATTAGAAGCATAGAGATATCACATCTCATGCTATAGGAAGGGTCTCAGGATTTGAATGGCAAGGAGTTGGATATCACATCTCATGCCATAGGAAGGGTCTCAGGTTTGGTATAAGCATTGAGATATCACATCTCTGCTATCGGAAGGGTCTCGGGATTGGATTGGGAAGGAGTTAGATATCCCTTCTCATGCTATAGGAAGTGTCTCAGGTTGGAATGGGAAGGAGTTGGATATCACATCTCATGTTATAGGAAGGGTCTCAGGATTGGAATGGGAAGGACTTGGATGTCACATCTCATGCTATAGGGAGGGTCTCAAGTTTGATATTAGAAGCATTGAGATAACAAATCTCATGATATCGGAAGGGTCTCAGGATTGGAATGGGAAGGAGTTGGATATCACATCTCATGATAAAGGAAGGGTCTAAGGTTTGGAAGGGGAAGGATTTGGATATCACATCTCATGTTATAGGACGGGTCTCAGGTTTGGTATTAGATGCATTGAGATATCAAGTCTCATGGTATAAGAAGGGTCTCAGAATTGGAATGGGAAGGAGTTGGATATCACACCTCAAGCTATAGGAAGGGTCTCAGGATTGGAATGGGAAGGAGTTTGATATCACATCTCATGCCATAGTATGGGTCTCAGGTTTGCTAGAAGCATTGGGATATCACATCTCATGCTATCGGAAGGGTATCAGTATTGGATTTGGAAGAAGTTGGATATCCCATCTCATGCTATAGGAAGGGTCTCAGGTTGGAATGGGAAGGAGTTGGATATCACATTTCATGATATAGGAAGGGTCTCAGGATTGGAATGGGAAGGACTTGGATATCATATCTCATGCTATAGGACGGGTCTCAGGTTTGTTATTAGAATCATTGAGATATCATATTGCATGCTGTAGTAAGGGTCTAAGGATTGGAATGGGAAGGACTTGGATATCACATCTCATGCTATAGATAGGCTCTTAGGTTTGGAAAGGGAAGGAGTTGGATATCACATTTCATGTTAGAGGAAGGATCTCAGGTTTGGTATTAGAAGCATTGAGATATCACATCTCATGCTATATGAAGGGTCTCAGGATTGGAATGGGAAGTAGTTGGATATCACATCTCATGCTATAGGAAGGGTCTCAGGTTTGGTATAAGCATTGAGATATCACATCTCATGCTATAGGACAGGTCTCAGGATTGGAATGGAAGGAGTTGGATATCACATATCATGTTATAGGAAGGATCTCAGGTTTGGTATTGGAAGCATTGAGACATCACATCTCATGCTATAGGAAGGGTCTCAGGGTTGGAATGGGAAGGAGTTGGATATCACATCTCATCCAATAGGAAGGGTCTCAGGTTTGGAATGGGAAGGAATTGGATATCACATCTCATGTTATAGGAAAGATCTCAGGTTTGGTATTAGAAGCATTGAGATATCACATCTCATGCTATAGGAAGGGTCTCAGGATTGGAATGTGGAGGATTTGGATATCACATCTCATGCTAAAGGAAGGGTCTCAGGTTTGGTAGAAGCATTGAGATATCACGTCTCTGCTATCGGAAGGGTCTCAGGATTGGATTGGGAAGGAGTTGGATATCCCTTCTCATGCTATAGGAAGGGTCTCAGGATTTGAATGGCAAGGAGTTGGATATCACATCTCATGCCATAGGAAGGGTCTCAGGTTTGGTATAAGCATTGAGATATCACATCTCTGCTATCGGAAGGGTCTCAGGATTGGAATGGGAAGGAGTTGGATATTCCCATCTCATGTTATAGGAAGGGTCATTGGTTTGGTATTAGAAGCATTGAGATATCACATCTCATGCTATAGGAAGGGTCTCAGGATTGGAATGGGAAGGACTTGGATATCACATCCCCTGCTATAGGGAGGGTCTCAAGTTTGATATTAGAAGCTTTGAGATATCACATCTCATGATATCGGAAGGGTCTCAGGATTGGAATGGGAAGGAGTTGGATATCACATCTCATGATAAAGGAAGGGTCTAAGGTTTGGAAGGGGAAGGATTTGGATATCACATCTCATGTTATATTACGGGTCTCAGGTTTGGTATTAGAAGCATTGAGATATCAAGTCTCAGAGTATAGGAAGGGTCTCAGAATTGGAATGGGAAGGAGTTGGATATCACATCTCAAGCTATAGGAAGGGTCTCAGGATTGGAATGGGAAGGACTTGGATATCACATCTCATGCTATAGGAAGGCTCTCAGGTTTGGAAGGGGAAAGAGTTGGATATCACATTTCATGTTAGAGATAGGATCTCAGGTTTGGTATTAGAGGCATTGAGATATCACATCTCATGCTTTCAGAAGGGTCTCAGGAATGGAATGGGAAGGAGTTGGATATCACATCTCATGCTAAAGGGAGGGTCTCAGGTTTGGAAGGGGAATGATTTGGATATCACATCTCATGTTATAGGAAGGATCTCAGGTTTGGTATTAGAAGCATTGAGATATCACATCTCATGCTATCGGAAGGATCTCAGGTTTGGTATTAGAAGCATTGAGATATCACATCTCATGCTATCAGAAGGGTCTCAGGATTGGAATGGGAAGGAGTTGGATATCACATCTCATGCTAAAGGGAGGGTCTCAGGTTTGGAAGGGGAAGGATTTGGATATCACATCTCATGTTATCGGAAGGATCTCACGTTTGGTATTAGAAATATTGAGATATCATATCTCATGCTATAGGAAGGGTCTCAGGAGTGGAATGGGAAAGAGTTGGATATCACATCTCATGCTATAGGGAGTGTCTCAGGATTGGAATGGGAAGGACTTAGATATCACATATCATGCTATAGGGAGGGTCTCAGTTTTGATATTAGAAGCATTGAGATATCACATCTCATGCTATCGGAAGTGTCTCAGGATTGGAATGGGAAGGAGCTGGATATCACATCTCATGCTAAAGGAAGGGTCTCAGGTTTGGAACGGGAAGGATTTGGATATCACATCTCATGTTATAGGAAGGGTCTCAGGTTTGGTATAAGCATTGAGATATCACATCTCTGCTATCGGAAGTGTCTCAGGATTGGAATGGGAAGGAGTTGGATATCACATCTCATGTTATAGGACGGGTCTCAGGTTTGTTATTAGAATCATTGAGATATCATATTGCATGCTGTAGGAAGGGTCTAAGGGTTGGAATGGGAAGGACTTGGATATCACATCTCATGCTATAGATAGGCTCTTAGGTTTGGAAAGGGAAGGAGTTGGATATCACATTTCATGTTAGAGGAAGGATCTCAGGTTTGGTATTAGAAGCATTGAGATATCACATCTCATGCTATAGGAAGGGTCTCAGGATTGGAATGGGAAGTAGTTGGATATCACATCTCATGCTATAGGAAGGGTCTCAGGTTTAGTATAAGCATTGAGATATCACATCTCATGCTATAGGACGGGTCTCAGGATTGGAATGGAAGGAGTTGGATATCACATCTCATGTTATAGGAAGGATCTCAGGTTTGGTATTAGAAGCATTGAGACATCACATCTCATGCTATAGGAAGGGTCTCAGGGTTGGAATGGGAAGGAGTTGGATATCACATCTCATCCAATAGGAAGGGTCTCAGGTTTGGAATGGGAAGGAATTGGATATCACATCTCATGTTATAGGAAGGATCTCAGGTTTGGTATTAGAAGCATTGAGATATCACATCTCTTGCTATAGGAAGGGTCTCAGGAATGGAATGTGAAGGATTTGGATATCACATCTCATGCTAAAGGAAGGGTCTCAGGTTTGGTAGAAGCATTGAGATATCACGTCTCTGCTATCGAAAGGGTCGCAGGATTGGATTGGGAAGGAGTTGGATATCCCTTCTCATGCTATAGGAAGTGTCTCAGGTTGGAATGGGAAGGAGTTGGATATCACATCTCATGTTATAGGAAGGGTCTCAGGATTGGAATGGGAAGGATTTGGATATCACATCTCTTGCTATAGGAAGGGTCTCAGGATTGGAATGGGTAGGAGTTGGATATTACTTTCTTGCTATAGGGAGTGTCTCAGGATTGGAATGGGAAGGACTTAGATATCACATATCATGCTATAGGGAGGGTCTCAGTTTTGATATTAGAAGCATTGAGATATCACATCTCATGCTATCGGAAGTGTCTCAGGATTGGAATGGGAAGGAGCTGGATATCACATCTCATGCTATAGTTAGTGTCTCAGGTTTGGAACGGGAAGGAGTTGGATATCACATCTCATGTTATAGGAAGGGTCTCAGGTTTGGTATAAGCATTGAGATATCACATCTCTGCTATCGGAAGCGGCTCAGGATTGGAATGGGAAGGAGTTGGATATCACATCTCATGTTATAGTAAGAGTCTCTGGTTTGGTATTAGAATCATTGAGATATCACATCGCATGCTGTAGGAAGGGTCTAAGGATTGGAATGGGATGGACTTGGATATCACATCTCATGCTATAGGTAGGCTCTCAGGTTTGGTATAAGCATTGAGATATCACATCTCATGCTATAGGAAGGGTCTCAGGATTGGAATGGGAAGGATTTGGATATCACATCTCATGCTATAGGAAGGGTCTCAGATTTGGTATAAGCATTGAGATATCACATCTCATGCTAAAGGAAGGGTCTCAGGATTGGAATGGGAAGGAGTTGTGTATGACATCTCAGGCCATAGGAAGGGTCTCAGGTTTGGTATAAGCATTGAGATATCACATCTCTGCTATCGGAAGGGTCTCAGGATTGGAATGGGAAGGAGTTGGATATCCCATCTCATGTTATAGGAAGGGTCTCAGGTTTGGTATTAGAAGCATAGAGATATCACATCTCATGCTATAGGAAGGGTCTCAGGATTGGAATGGGAAGGACTTGGATGTCACATCTCATGCTATAGGGAGGATCTCAAGTTTGATATTAGAAGCATTGAGATAACAAATCTCATGATATCGGAAGGGTCTCAGGATTGGAATGGGAAGGAGTTGGATACCACATCTCATGATAAAGGAAGGGTCTAAGGTTTGGAAGGGGAAGGATTTGGATATCACATCTCATGTTATAGGACGGGTCTCAGGTTTGGTATTAGAAGCATTGAGATATCAAGTCTCATGGTATAAGAAGGGTCTCAGAATTGGAATGGGAAGGAGTTGGATATCACACCTCAAGCTATAGGAAGGGTCTCAGGATTGGAATGGGAAGGAGTTTGATATCACATCTCATGCCATAGTATGGGTCTCAGGTTTGGTAGAAGCATTGGGATATCACATCTCATGCTATCGGAAGGGTATCAGTATTGGATTTTGAAGAAGTTGGATATCCCATCGACATCTCAGGCCATAGGAAGGGTCTCAGGTTTGGTATAAGCATTGAGATATCACATCTCTGCTATCGGAAGGGTCTCAGGATTGGAATGGGAAGGAGTTGGATATCCCAAATTATGTTATAGGAAGGGTCTCAGGTTTGGTATTAGAAGCATTGAGATATCACATCTCATGCTATAGGAAGGGTCTCAGGATTGGAATGGGGAGGACTTGGATGTCACATCTCATGTTATAGGAAGGCTCTCAGGTTTGGAAGGGGAAGGAGTTGGATATCACATTTCATGTTAGAGGAACGATCTCAGGTTTGGTATTAGAGGCCTTGAGATATCACATCTCATGCTATAGGAAGGGTCTCAGGATTGGAATGGGAAGGAGTTGGATATCACATCTCAAGCTATAGGAACGGTCTCAGGTTTGGTATAAGCATTGTGATATCACATCTCATGCTATAGGAAGGGTCTCAGGATTGGAATGGGAAGGAGTTGGATATCACATCTCATGTTATAGGAAAGATCTCAGGTTTGGTATTAGAAGCATTGCGACATCACATCTCATGTTATAGGAAGGGTCTCAGGATTGGAATGGGAAGAAGTTGGATATCACATCTCATGCTATAGGAAGGGTCTCAGGTTTGGTATAAGCATTGAGATATCACATCTCATGCTATAGGAAGGGTCTCAGGATTGGAATGGGAAGGAGTTGTATATGACATCTCATGCCATAGGAAGGGTCTCAGGTTTGGTATAAGCATTGAGATATCACATCACATGCTATAGGAAGGGTCTCAGGATTGGAATGGAAAGGACTTGGATATCACATCTCATGCTATAGGCAGGGTCTCAGGTTTGGAAAGGGAAGGAGATGGATATCACATTTCATGTTAGAGGTAGGATCTCAGGTTTGGTATTAGAGGCATTGAAATATCACATCTCATGCTATCAGATGGGTCTCAGGATTGGAATGGGAAGGAGTTGGATATCACATCTCATGCTAAAGGGAGGGTCTCAGGTTTGGAAGGGGAAGGATTTGGAAATCACATCTCATGTTATAGGAAGGATCTCAGGTTTGGTATTAGAAGCATTGAGATATCACATCTCATGCTATCGGAAGTATCTCAGGTTTGGTATTAGAGGCATTGAGATATCACATCTCATGCTATCATAAGGGTCTCAGGATTGGAATGGGAAGGAGTTGGATATCACATCTCATGTTATAGGAAGGATCTCAGGTTTGGTATTAGAAGCATTGAGACATCACATCTCATGCTATAGGAAGGGTCTCAGGATTGGAATGGGAAGGAGTTGGATATCACATCTCATGCTATAGGAAGGGTCTCAGATTTGGTATAAGCATTGAGATATCACATCACATGCTATAGGAAGGGTCTCAGGATTGGAATGGGAAGGACTTGGATATCACATTTCATGCTATAGGCAGGGTCTCAGGTTTGGAAAGGGAAGGAGATGGATATCACATTTCATGTTAGAGGTAGGATCTCAGGTTTGATATTAGAGGCATTGAAATATCACATCTCATGCTATCAGAAGGGTCTCGGGATTGGAATGGGAAGGAGTTGGATATCACATCTCATGCTAAAGGGAGGGTCTCAGGTTTGGAAGTGGAAGGATTTGGAAATCACATCTCATGTTATAGGAAGGATCTCAGGTTTGGTATTAGAAGCATTGAGATATCACATCTCATGCTATCAGAAGTATCTCAGGTTTGGTGTTAGAGGCATTGAGATATCACATCTCATGCTATCATAAGGGTCTCAGGATTGGAATGGGAAGGAGTTGGATATCACATCTCATGTTATAGGAAGGATCTCAGGTTTGGTATTAGAAGAATTGAGACATCACATCTCATGCTATAGGAAGGGTCTCAGGATTGGAATGGGAAGAAGTTGGATATCACATCTCATGCTATAGGAAGGGTCTCAGATTTGGTATAAGCATTGAGATATCACATCTAATGCTATAGGAAGGGTCTCAGGATTGGAATGGGAAGGAGTTGCATATGACATCTCAGGCCATAGGAAGGGTCTCAGGTTTGGTATAAGCATTGAGATATCACATCTCTGCTATCGGAAGGGTCTCAGGATTGGAATGGGAAGGAGTTGGATATCCCAAATCATGTTATAGGAAGGGTCTCAGGTTTGGTATTAGAAGCATTGAGATATCACATCTCATGCTATAGGAAGGGTCTCAGGATTGGAATGGGGAGGACTTGGATGTCACATCTGATGTTATAGGGAGGGTCTCAAGTTTGGAAGGGGAAGGAGTTGGATATCACATCTCTTGCTATAGGAAGGGTCTCAGGATTGGTATTAGAAGCATTGAGATATCACATCTCATGCTATAGGAAGGGTCTCAGGATTGGAATGGGGAGGACTTGGATGCCACATCTCATGTTATAGGAAGGCTCTCAGGTTTGGAAGGGGAAGGAGTTGGATATCACATTTCATGTTAGAGGAACGATCTCAGGTTTGGTATTAGAGGCCTTGAGATATCACATCTCATGCTATAGGAAGGGTCTCAGGATTAGAATGGGAAGGAGTTGGATATCACATCTCAAGCTATAGGAACGGTCTCAGGTTTGGTATAAGCATTGTGATATCACATCTCATGCTATAGGTAGGCTCTCAGGTTTGGAAAGGGAAGGAGTTGGATATCACTTTTCACGTTAGAGGAAGGATCTCAGGTTTGGTATTAGAGGCATTGAGATATCACATCTCATGCTATAGGAAGGGTCTCAGGTTTGGTATAAGCATTGAGATATCACATCTCATGCTATAGGAAGGGTCTCAGGTTTGGAATGGGAAGGAGTTGTATATGACATTGCATGCCATAGGAAGGGTCTCAGGTTTGGTATAAGCATTGAGATATCACATCACATGCTATAGGAAGGGTCTCAGGATTTGAATGGAAAGGACTTGGATATCACATCTCATGCTATAGGCAGGGTCTCAGGTTTGGAAAGGGAAGGAGATGGATATCACATTTCATGTTAGAGGTAGGATCTCAGGTTTGGTATTAGAGGCATTGAAATATCACATCTCATGCTATCAGAAGGGTCTCAGGATTGGAATGGGAAGGAGTTGGATATCACATCTCATGCTAAAGGGAGGGTCTCAGGTTTGGAAGGGGAAGGATTTGGAAATCACATCTCATGTTATAGGAAGGATCTCAGGTTTGGTATTAGAAGCATTGAGATATCACATCTCATGCTATCGGAAGTATCTCAGGTTTGGTATTAGAGGCATTGAGATATCACATCTCATGCTATCATAAGGGTCTCAGGATTGGAATGGGAAGGAGTTGGATATCACATCTCATGTTATAGGAAGGCTCTCAGGTTTGGAAGGGGAAGGAGTTGGATATCACATTTCATGTTAGAGGAACGATCTCAGGTTTGGTATTAGAGGCCTTGAGATATCACATCTCATGCTATAGGAAGGGTCTCAGGATTGGAATGGGAAGGAGTTGGATATCACATCTCAAGCTATAGGAACGGTCTCAGGTTTGGTATAAGCATTGTGATATCACATCTCATGCTATAGGAAGGGACTCAGGATTGGAATGGGAAGGAGTTGGATATCACATCTCATGTTATAGGAAAGATCTCAGGTTTGGTATTAGAAGCATTGCGACATCACATCTCATGTTATAGGAAGGGTCTCAGGATTGGAATGGGAAGAAGTTGGATATCACATCTCATGCTATAGGAAGGGTCTCAGGTTTGGTATAAGCTGATATCTCAATGCTTATACCAAACCTGAGACCCTTCCTATAACATGAGATGTGATATCCAAATCCTTCCCGTTCCAAACCTGAGACCCTTCCTTTAGCATGAGATGTGATATCCAGCACCTTCCCATTCCAATCCTGAGACACTTCCTATAGCATGAGATGTGATATCTCAATGCTTCTAATATCAAAACTGAGACCCTCCCTATAGCATGATATGTGATATCTAAGTCCTTCCCATTCCAATCCTGAGACCCTCCCTATAGCATGAGATGTGATATCCAACTCCTTCCCATTCCAATCCTGAGACCCTTCCTATAGCATGAGATATGATATCTCAATACTTCTAATACCAAACGTGAGATCCTTCCGATAACATGAGATGTGATATCCAAATCCTTCCCCTTCCAATCCTGAGACCCTCCCTTTAGCATGAGATGTGATATCGAACTCCTTCCTATTCCAATCCTGAGACTCTTCTGATAGCATGAGATGTGATATCTCAATGCTTCTAATACCAAACCTGAGATCCTTCCGATAGCATGAGATGTGATATCTCAATGCTTCTAATACCAAACCTGAGATCCTTCCTATAACATGAGATGTGATATCCAAATCCTTCCCCTTCCAAACCTGAGACCCTCCCTTTAGCATGAGATGTGATATCCAACTCCTTCCCATTCCATTCCTGAGACCCTTCTGATAGCATGAGATGTGATATCTCAATGCCTCTAATACCAAACCTGAGATTCTACCTCTAACATGAAATGTGATATCCAACTCTTTCCCCTTCCAAACCTGAGAGCCTTCCTATAGCATGAGATGTGATATCCAAGTCCTTCCCATTCCAATCCTGAGACCCTTCCTATAACTTGAGATGTGATATCCAACTCCTTCCCATTCCAATTCTGAGACCCTTCCTATACTATGAGACTTGATATCTCAATGCTTCTAATACAGACGTGAGACCCGTAATATAACATGAGATGTGATATCCAAATCCTTCCCCTTCCAAACCTTAGACCCTTCCTTTATCATGAGATGTGATATCCAACTCCTTCCCATTCCAATCCTGAGACCCTTCCGATATCATGAGATGTGATATCTCAAAGCTTCTAATATCAAACTTGAGACCCTCCCTATAGCATGAGATGTGATATCCAAGTCCTTCCCATTCCAATCCTGAGACCCTTCCTATAGCATGAGATGTGATATCTCAATGCTTCTAATACCAAACCTGAGACCCTTCCTATAACATGAGATGGGAATATCCAACTCCTTCCCATTCCAATCCTGAGACCCTTCCGATAGCAGAGATGTGATATCTCAATGCTTATACCAAACCTGAGATCCTTCCTATAACATGAGATGTGATATCCAACTCCTTCCCATTCCAATCCTGAGACACTTCCTATAGCATGAGATGTGATATCTCACTGCTTATACCAAACCTGAGACCCTTCCCATAGCATGAGATGTGATATCCAACTCCTTCCCATTTCAATCCTCAGACCCTTCCTATAGCATGAGATGTGATATCTCAATGCTTCTAATATCAAACTTGAGACCCTACCTATAGCATGAGATGTGATATCCAAGTCCTTCCCATTACAATCCTGAGACACTTCCTATAGCATGAGATGTGATATCCAACTCCTTCCCATTCCAATCCTGAGACCCTTCCTATAGCATGAGATATGATATCTCAATACTTCTAATACCAAACGTGAGATCCTTCCGATAACATGAGATGTGATATCCAAATCCTTCCCCTTCCAAACCTGAGACCCTCCCTTTAGCATGAGATGTGATATCCAACTCCTTCCCATTCCAATCCTGAGACCATTCTGATAGCATGAGATGTGATATCTCAATGCTTCTAATACCAAACCTGAGATCCTTCCGATAGCATGAGATGTGATATCTCAATGCTTCTAATACCAAACCTGAGATCCTTCCTATAACATGAGATGTGATATCCAAATCCTTCCCCTTCCAAACCTGAGACCCTCCCTTTAGCATGAGATGTGATATCCAACTCCTTCCCATTCCATTCCCGAGACCCTTCTGATAGCATGAGATGTGATATCTCAATGCCTCTAATCCCAAACCTGAGATCCTACCTCTAACATGAAATGTGATATCCATCTCTTTCCCCTTCCAAACCTGAGAGCCTTCCTATAGCATGAGATGTGATATCCAAGTCCTTCCCATTCCAATCCTGAGACCCTTCCTATAACTTGAGATGTGATATCCAACTCCTTCCCATTCCAATTCTGAGACCCTTCCTATACTATGAGACTTGATATCTCAATGCTTCTAATACAGACGTGAGACCCGTAATATAACATGAGATGTGATATCCAAATCCTTCCCCTTCCAAACCTTAGACCCTTCCTTTATCATGAGATGTGATATCCAACTCCTTCCCATTCCAATCCTGAGACCCTTCCGATATCATGAGATGTGATATCTCAAAGCTTCTAATATCAAACTTGAGACCCTCCCTATAGCATGAGATGTGATATCCAAGTCCTTCCCATTCCAATCCTGAGACCCTTCCTATAGCATGAGATGTGATATCTCAATGCTTCTAATACCAAACCTGAGACCCTTCCTATAACATGAGATGGGAATATCCAACTCCTTCCCATTCCAATCCTGAGACCCTTCCGATAGCAGAGATGTGATATCTCAATGCTTATACCAAACCTGAGATCCTTCCTATAACATGAGATGTGATATCCAACTCCTTCCCATTCCAATCCTGAGACACTTCCTATAGCATGAGATGTGATATCTCACTGCTTATACCAAACCTGAGACCCTTCCCATAGCATGAGATGTGATATCCAACTCCTTCCCATTTCAATCCTCAGACCCTTCCTATAGCATGAGATGTGATATCTCAATGCTTCTAATATCAAACTTGAGACCCTACCTATAGCATGAGATGTGATATCCAAGTCCTTCCCATTACAATCCTGAGACACTTCCTATAGCATGAGATGTGATATCCAACTCCTTCCCATTCCAATCCTGAGACCCTTCCTATAGCATGAGATATGATATCTCAATACTTCTAATACCAAACGTGAGATCCTTCCGATAACATGAGATGTGATATCCAAATCCTTCCCCTTCCAAACCTGAGACCCTCCCTTTAGCATGAGATGTGATATCCAACTCCTTCCCATTCCAATCCTGAGACCATTCTGATAGCATGAGATGTGATATCTCAATGCTTCTAATACCAAACCTGAGATCCTTCCGATAGCATGAGATGTGATATCTCAATGCTTCTAATACCAAACCTGAGATCCTTCCTATAACATGAGATGTGATATCCAAATCCTTCCCCTTCCAAACCTGAGACCCTCCCTTTAGCATGAGATGTGATATCCAACTCCTTCCCATTCCATTCCCGAGACCCTTCTGATAGCATGAGATGTGATATCTCAATGCCTCTAATCCCAAACCTGAGATCCTACCTCTAACATGAAATGTGATATCCATCTCTTTCCCCTTCCAAACCTGAGAGCCTTCCTATAGCATGAGATGTGATATCCAAGTCCTTCCCATTCCAATCCTGAGACCCTTCCTATAGCTTGAGATGTGATATCCAACTCCTTCCCATTCCAATTCTGAGACCCTTCCTATACTCTGAGACTTGATATCTCAATGCTTCTAATACCAAACCTGAGACCCGTAATATAACATGAGATGTGATATCCAAATCCTTCCCCTTCCAAACCTTAGACCCTTCCTTTATCATGAGATGTGATATCCAACTCCTTCCCATTCCAATCCTGAGACCCTTCCGATATCATGAGATGTGATATCTCAAAGCTTCTAATATCAAACTTGAGACCCTCCCTATAGCATGAGATGTGATATCCAAGTCCTTCCCATTCCAATCCTGAGACCCTTCCTATAGCATGAGATGTGATATCTCAATGCTTCTAATACCAAACCTGAGACCCTTCCTATTACATGAGATGGGAATATCCAACTCCTTCCCATTCCAATCCTGAGACCCTTCCGATAGCAGAGATGTGATATCTCAATGCTTATACCAAACCTGAGACCCTTCGTATGGCATGAGATGTGATATCCAACTCCTTGCCATTCAAATCTTGAGACCCTTCCTATAGCATGAGAAGGGATATCCAACTCCTTCCCAATCCAATCCTGAGACCCTTCCGATAGCAGAGACGTGATATCTCAATGCTTCTACCAAACCTGAGACCCTTCCTTTAGCATGAGATGTGATATCCAAATCCTTCACATTCCAATCCTGAGACCCTTCCTATAGCATGAGATGTGATATCTCAATGCTTCTAATACCAAACCTGAGATCCTTCCTATAACATGAGATGTGATATCCAATTCCTTCCCATTCCAAACCTGAGACCCTTCCTATTGGATGAGTTGTGATATCCAACTCCTTCCCATTCCAACCCTGAGACCCTTCCTATAGCATGAGATGTAATGTCTCAATGATTCTAATACCAAACCTGAGATCCTTCCTATAACATGAGATGTGATATCCAACTCCTTCCATTCCAATCCTGAGACCCGTCCTATAGCATGAGATGTGATATCGCAATGCTTATACCAAACCTGAGACCCTTCCTATAGCATGAGATGTGATATCCAACTACTTCCCATTCCAATCCTGAGACCCTTCCTATAGCATGAGATGTGATATCTCAATGCTTCTAATACCAAACCTGAGATCCTTCCTCTAACATGAAATGTGATATCCAACTCCTTCCCTTTCCAAACATAAGAGCCTATCTATAGCATGAGATGTGATATCCAGGTCCTTCCTATTCCAATCCTTAGACCCTTCCTACAGCATGCAATATGATATCTCAATGATTCTAATACCAAACCTGAGATCCTTCCTATGACATGAGATGTGATATCCAACTCCTTCCATTCCAATCCTGAGACCCTTCCTATAGCATGAGATGTGATATATCAATGCTTATACCAAACCTGAGACCCTTCCTATAGCATGAGATGTGATATCCAACTCCTTCCCATTCCAATCATGAGACCTTTCCTATAGCATGAGATGTGATATCTCAATGCTTCTAATACCAACCCTGAGATCCTTCCTCTAACATGAAATGTGAGATCCAACTCCTTCCCTTTCCAAACCTAAGAGCCTATCTATAGCATGAGATGTGATATCCAAGTCCTTCACATTCCAACCCTTAGACCCTTCCTACAGTATGCAATATGATATCTCAATGATTCCAATAACAAACCTGAGACACGTCCTATAACATGAGATGGGATATCCAACTCCTTCCCATTCCAATCCTGAGACACTTCCGATAGCAGAGATGTGATATCTCAATGTTTATACCAAACCTGAGACCCTTCCTATAACATGAGATGTGATATCCAACTCCTTCCCGTTCCAAACCTGAGACCCTTCCTTTAGCATGAGATGTGATATCCAGCTCCTTCCCATTCCAATCCTGAGACACTTCCGATAGCATGAGATGTGATATCTCAATGCTTCTAATATCAAAACTGAGACCCTCCCTATAGCATGATATGTGATATCTAAGTCCTTCCCATTCCAATCCTGAGACCCTTCCTATAGCATGAGATGTGATATCTCAATGCTTCTACCAAACCTGAGACCCTTCCTTTAGCATGAGATGTGATATCCAACTCCTTCCCATTCCAATCCTGAGACCCTTCCTATAGCATGAGATGTGATATCTCAATACTTCTAATACCAAACCTGAGATCCTTCCGATAACATGAGATGTGATATCTCAATACTTCTAATACCAAACCTGAGATCCATACTATAACATGAGATGTGATATCCAACTCCTTCCCTTTCCAAACCTGAGAGCCGTTCTATAGCATGAGATGTGATATCCAGGTCCTTCCCATTCCAATCCTTAGACCCTTCCTACAGCATGCAATATGATATCTCAATGCTTATACCAAACCTGAGAACCTTCCTATGGCCTGAGATGTCATGGCCTGAGATGTCATATACAACTCCTTCCCATTCCAATCCTGAGACCCTTCCTTTAGCATGAGATGTGATATCTCAATGCTTATACCAAATCTGAGACCCTTCCTATAGCATGAGATGTGATATCCAATTCCTTCCCATTCCAATCCTGAGACCCTTCCTATAGCATGAGATGTGATATCTCAATGCTTATACCAAACCTGAGAGCCTACCTATAACATGAGATGTGATATCCAAGTCCATCCCATTCCAATCCTTAGACCCTTCCTACAGCATGCGATGTGATATCTCAATGATTCTAATACCAAACCAGAGACTCTTCCTATAACATGAGATGTGATATCCAACTCCTTCCCGTTCCAAACCTGAGACACTAACTATAGCATATGTGATATCCAACTCCTTCCCATTCCAAACATGAGACCCTTCCTATAGCAAGAAAGTAATATCCAACTCCTACCCATTCCAATCCTGAGACCCTTCCTATAGCAAGAGATGTGATATCCAAATCCTTCCCATTCCAATCCTGAGACCCTTCCTATAACATGAGATGTGATATCCAACTCCTTCCCATTCCAACCTGAGACACTTCCTATAGCATGAGAAGGGATATCCAACTCCTTCCCAATCCAATCCTGAGACCCTTCCGATAGCAGAGATGTGATATCTCAATGCTTATACCAAACCTGAGACCCTTCCTATGGCATGAGATGTGATATCCAACTCCTTGCCATTCAAATCCTGAGACCCTTCCTATATCATGAGAAGGGATATCCAACTCCTTCCCAATCCAATCCTGAGACCCTTCCGATAGCAGCGACGTGATATCTCAATGCTTCTACCAAACCTGAGACCCTTCCTTTAGCATGAGATGTGATATCCAAATCCTTCACATTCCAATCCTGAGACCCTTCCTATAGCATGAGATGTGATATCTCAATGCTTCTAATACCAAACCTGAGATCCTTCCTATAACATGAGATGTGATATCCAATTCCTTCCCATTCCAAACCTGAGACCCTTCCTATTGGATGAGATGTGATATCCAACTCCTTCCCATTCCAACCCTGAGACCCTTCCTATAGCATGAGATGTGATGTCTCAATGCTTATACCAAACCTGAGACCCTTCCTATAGCATGAGATGTGATATCCAACTGTTTCCCATTCCAATCCTGAGACCCTTCCTATAGCATGAGATGTGATATCTCAATGCTTCTAATACCAAACCTGAGATCCTTCCTCTAACATGAAATGTGATATCCAACTCCTTCCCTTTCCAAACCTAAGAGCCTATCTATAGCATGAGATGTGATATCCAAGTCCTTCACATTCCAACCCTTAGACCCTTCCTACAGCATGCAATATGATATCTCAATGATTCTAATAACAAACCTGAGACCCGTCCTATAACATGAGATGGGATATCCAACTCCTTCCCATTCCAATCCTGAGACACTTCCGATAGCAGAGATGTGATATCTCAATGCTTATACCAAACCTGAGACCCTTCCTATAACATGAGATGTGATATCCAAATCCTTCCCGTTCCAAACCTGAGACCCTTCCTTTAGCATGAGATGTGATATCCAGCTCCTTCCCATTCCAATCCTGAGACACTTCCGATAGCATGAGATGTGATATCTCAATGCTTCTAATATCAAAACTGAGACCCTCCCTATAGCATGATATGTGATATCTAAGTCCTTCCCATTCCAATCCTGAGACCCTCCCTATAGCATGAGATGTGATATCCAACTCCTTCCCATTCCAATCCTGAGACCCTTCCTATAGCATGAGATATGATATCTCAATACTTCTAATACCAAACGTGAGATCCTTCCGATAACATGAGATGTGATATCCAAATCCTTCCCCTTCCAAACCTGAGACCCTCCCTTTAGCATGAGATGTGATATCCAACTCCTTCCCATTCCAATCCTGAGACCCTTCCTATAGCATGAGATATGATATCTCAATACTTCTAATACCAAACGTGAGATCCTTCCGATAACATGAGATGTGATATCCAAATCCTTCCCATTCCAATCCTGAGACCCTTCTGATAGCATGAGATGTGATATTTCAATGCCTTTAATACCAAACCTGAGATCCTACCTCTAACATGAAATGTGATATCCATCTCCTTCCCTTTCCAAACCTGAGACCCTGCCTATAGCATGAAATGTGATATCCAAGTCCTTCCCATTCCAATCCTGAGACCCTTCCTATAGCATGTGATGTGATATCTCAATGCTTATACCAAATCTGAGACCCTTCCTATAGCATGAGATGTGATATCCAACTCCTTCCCATTCCAATCCTGAGACCCTTCCTATAGCATGAGATGTGATGTCTCAATGCTTCTAATACCAAACCTGAGATCCTTCCTAAAACATGAGATGTGATATCCAACTCCTTCCCATTCCAATCCTGAGACCCTTATGATAGCATGAGATGTGATATCTCAATGCCTCTAATACCAAACCTGAGATACTTCCGATAGCATGAGATGTGATATCTCAATGCTTCTAATACCAAACCTGAGATCCTTCCTATAACATGAGATGTGATTTCCAAATCCTTCCCCTTCCAAACCTGAGACCCTCCCTTTAGCATGAGATGTGATATCCAACTCCTTCCCATTCCAATCCTGAGACCCATCTGATAGCATGAGATGTGATATTTCAATGCCTCTAATACCAAACCTGAGATCCTACCTCTAACATGAAATGTGATATCCATCTCCTTCCCTTTCCAAACCTGAGACCCTGCCTATAGCATGAGATGTGATATCCAAGTACTTTCCATTCCAATCCTGAGACCCTTCCTATAGCATGTGATGTGATATCTCAATTCTTATACCAAACCTGAGACCCTTCCTATGGCATGAGATGTCATATACAACTCCTTCCCATTCCAATCCTGAGACCCTTCCTATAGCATGAGATGTGATATCTCAATGCTTATACCAAACCTGAGACCCTTCCTATAGCATGAGATGTGATATCCAACTTCTTCCCATTCCAATCCTGAGACCCTTCCTATAACATGAGATGTGATGTCGCAATGCTTCTAATACCAAACCTGAGATCTTTCCTATAACATGAGATGTGATATCCAACTCCTTCCCATTCCAATCCTGAGTCCCTTCCTATAGCATGAGATGTGATATCACAATGCTTATACCAAACCTGAGACCGTTCCTATAGCTTGAGATGTGATATCCAACTCCTTCCCATTCCAATCCTGAGACCCTTCCTATAGCATGAGATGTGATATCTCAAGGCCTCTAATACCAAACCTGAGATCGTTCCTCTAACATGAAATGTGATATCCAACTCCTTCCCCTTCCAAACCTGAGAGCCTTCCTATAACATGAGATGTGATATCCAACTCCTTCCCATTCCAATCCTGAGACCCTTATGATAGCATGAGATGTGATATCTCAATGCCTCTAATACCAAACCTGAGATACTTCCGATAGCATGAGATGTGATATCTCAATGCTTCTAATACCAAACCTGAGATCCTTCCTATAACATGAGATGTGATTTCCAAATCCTTCCCCTTCCAAACCTGAGACCCTCCCTTTAGCATGAGATGTGATATCCAACTCCTTCCCATTCCAATCCTGAGACCCTTCTGATAGCATGAGATGTGATATTTCAATGCCTCTAATACCAAACCTGAGATCCTACCTCTAACATGAAATGTGATATCCATCTCCTTCCCTTTCCAAACCTGAGACCCTGCCTATAGCATGAGATGTGATATCCAAGTCCTTTCCATTCCAATCCTGAGACCCTTCCTATAGCATGTGATGTGATATCTCAATGCTTATACCAAACCTGAGACCCTTCCTATGGCATGAAATGTCATATACAACTCCTTCCCATTCCAAACCTGAGACCCTTCCTATAGCATGAGATGTGATATCTCAATGCTTATACCAAACCTGAGACCCTTCCTATAGCATGAGATGTGATATCTCAATGCCTCTAATACCAAACCTGAGATCCTTCCTCTAACGTGAAAAGTGATATCCAACTCCTTCCCTTTCCAAACCTGAGAGCCTACCTATAGCATGAGATGTGATATCACAATGCTTATACCAAACCTGAGACCGTTCCTATAGCTTGAGATGTGATATCCAACTCCTTCCCATTCTAATCCTGAGACCCTTCCTATAGCATGAGATGTGATATCTCAAGGCCTCTAATACCAAACCTGAGATCGTTCCTCTAACATGAAATGTGATATCCAACTCCTTCCCCTTCCAAACCTGAGAGCCTTCCTATAACATGAGATGTGGCATCCAAGTCCTCCCCATTCCAATCCTGAGACCCTTCCTATAGCATGAGATGTGATATCTCAATGCTTCTAATACCAATCCTGAGACCCTTCCTATAGCAAGAGATGTGATATCCAACTCCTTCCCCTTCCAAACTTGAGACCCTCCCTATAACATCAGATGTGACATCCAAGTCCTCCCCATTCCAATCCTGAGACCCTTCCTATAGCATGAGATGTGATATCTCAATGCTTATAATACCAAACCTGAGACCCTTCCTATAACATGATTTGGGATATCCAACTCCTTCCCATTCCAATCCTGAGACCCTTCCGATAGCAGAGATGTGATATCTCCTTCCCATTCCAACCTGAGACACTTCCTATAGCATGAGAAGGGATATCCAACTCCTTCCCAATCCAATCCTGAGACCCTTCCGATAGCAGAGATGTGATATCTCAATGCTTATACCAAACCTGAGACCCTTCCTATGGCATGAGATGTGATATCCAACTCCTTCCCAATCCAATCCTGAGACCCTTCCGATAGCAGAGACGTGATATCTCAATGCTTCTACCAAACCTGAGACCCTTCCTTTAGCATGAGATGTGATATCCAAATCCTTCACATTCCAATCCTGAGACCCTTCCTATAGCATGAGATGTGATATCTCAATGCTTCTAATACCAAACCTGAGATCCTTCCTATAACATGAGATGTGATATCCAATTCCTTCCCATTCCAAACCTGAGACCCTTCCTATTGGATGAGATGTGATATCCAACTCCTTCCCATTCCAACCCTGAGACCCTTCCTATAGCATGAGATGTGGTCTCAATGCTTCTAATACCAAACCTGAGATCCTTCCTATAACATGAGATGTGATATCCAACTCCTTCCATTCCAATCCTGAGACCCGTCCTATAGCATGAGATGTGATATCTCAATGCTTATACCAAACCTGAGACCCTTCCTATAGCATGAGATGTGATATCCAACTGCTTCCCATTCCAATCCTGAGACCCTTCCTATAGCATGAGATGTGATATCTCAATGCTTCTAATACCAAACCTGAGATCCTTCCTCTAACATGAAATGTGATATCCAACTCCTTCCCTTTCCAAACCTAAGAGCCTATCTATAGCATGAGATGTGATATCCAAGTCCTTCCCATTCCAACCCTTAGACCCTTCCTACAGCATGCAATATGATATCTCAATGATTCTAATAACAAACCTGAGACCCGTCCTATAACATGAGATGGGATATCCAACTCCTTCCCATTCCAATCCTGAGACACTTCCGATAGCAGAGATGTGATATCTCAATGCTTATACCAAACCTGAGACCCTTCCTATAACATGAGATGTGATATCCAAATCCTTCCCGTTCCAAACCTGAGACCCTTCCTTTAGCATGAGATGTGATATCCAGCACCTTCCCATTCCAATCCTGAGACACTTCCTATAGCATGAGATGTGATATCTCAATGCTTCTAATATCAAAACTGAGACCCTCCCTATAGCATGATATGTGATATCTAAGTCCTTCCCATTCCAATCCTGAGACCCTCCCTATAGCATGAGATGTGATATCCAACTCCTTCCCATTCCAATCCTGAGACCCTTCCTATAGCATGAGATATGATATCTCAATACTTCTAATACCAAACGTGAGATCCTTCCGATAACATGAGATGTGATATCCAAATCCTTCCCCTTCCAATCCTGAGACCCTCCCTTTAGCATGAGATGTGATATCCAACTCCTTCCTATTCCAATCCTGAGACTCTTCTGATAGCATGAGATGTGATATCTCAATGCTTCTAATACCAAACCTGAGATCCTTCCGATAGCATGAGATGTGATATCTCAATGCTTCTAATACCAAACCTGAGATCCTTCCTATAACATGAGATGTGATATCCAAATCCTTCCCCTTCCAAACCTGAGACCCTCCCTTTAGCATGAGATGTGATATCCAACTCCTTCCCATTCCATTCCTAAGACCCTTCTGATAGCATGAGATGTGATATCTCAATGCCTCTAATACCAAACCTGAGATCCTACCTCTAACATGAAATGTGATATCCAACTATTTCCCCTTCCAAACCTGAGAGCCTTCCTATAGCATGAGATGTGATATCCAAGTCCTTCCCATTCCAATCCTGAGACCCTTCCTATAGCTTGAGATGTGATATCCAACTCCTTCCCATTCCAATTCTGAGACCCTTCCTATACTATGAGACTTGATATCTCAATGCTTCTAATACAAACGTGAGACCCGTAATATAACATGAGATGTGATATCCAAATCCTTCCCCTTCCAAACCTTAGACCCTTCCTTTATCATGAGATGTGATATCCAACTCCTTCCCATTCCAATCCTGAGACCCTTCCGATATCATGAGATGTGATATCTCAAAGCTTCTAATATCAAACTTGAGACCCTCCCTATAGCATGAGATGTGATATCCAAGTCCTTCCCATTCCAATCCTGAGACCCTTCCTATAGCTTGAGGTGTGATATCCAACTCCTTCCCATTCCAATTCTGAGACCCTTCTTATACCATGAGACTTGATATCTCAATGCTTCTAATACCAAACCTGAGACCCGTCCTATAACATGAGATGTGATATCCAAATCCTTCCCATTCCAATCCTGAGACCCTTCCTATAGCTTGAGATGTGATATCCAACTCCTTCCCATTCCAATCCTGAGACCCTTCCGATATCATGAGATTTGTTATCTCAATGCTTCTAATATCAAACTTGAGACCCTCCCTAAAGCATGAGATGTGACATCCAAGTCCTTCCCATTCCAATCCCGAGACCCTTCCTATAACATGAGATGTGATATCCAACTCCTTCCCATTCCAACCTGAGACACTTCCTATAGCATGAGAAGGGATATCTAACTCCTTCCCAATCCAATCCTGAGACCCTTCCGATAGCAGAGATGTGATATCTGAATGCTTATACCAAACCTGAGACCCTTCCTATGGCATGAGATGTGATATCCAACTCCTTGCCATTCAAATCCTGAGACCCTTCCTATAGCATGAGATGTGATATCTCAATGCTTCTAATACCAAACCTGAGATCCTTCCTATAACATGAGATGTGATATCCAATTCCTTCCCATTCCAAACCTGAGACCCTTCCTATTGGATGAGTTGTGATATCCAACTCCTTCCCATTCCAACCCTGAGACCCTTCCTATAGCATGAGATGTGATGTCTCAATGATTCTAATACCAAACCTGAGATCCTTCCTATAACATGAGATGTGATATCCAACTCCTTCCATTACAATCCTGAGACCCGTCCTATAGCATGAGATGTGATATCTCAATGCTTATACCAAACCTGAGACCCTTCCTATAGCATGAGATGTGATATCCAACTCCTTCCCATTCCAACCTGAGACACTTCCTATAGCATGAGAAGGGATATCCAACTCCTTCCCAATCCAATCCTGAGACCCTTCCGATAGCAGAGATGTGATATCTCAATGCTTATACCAAACCTGAGACCCTTCCTATGGCATGAGATGTGATATCCAACTCCTTGCCATTCAAATCCTGAGACCCTTCCTATAGCATGAGAAGGGATATCCAACTCCTTCCCAATCCAATCCTGAGACCCTTCCGATAGCAGCGACGTGATATCTCAATGCTTCTACCAAACCTGAGACCCTTCCTTTAGCATGAGATGTGATATCCAAATCCTTCACATTCCAATCCTGAGACTCTTCCTTTAGCATGAGATGTGATATCTCAATGCTTATACCAAATCTGAGACCCTTCCTATAGCATGAGATGTGATATCCAATTCCTTCCCATTCCAATCCTGAGACCCTTCCTATAGCATGAGATGTGATATCTCAATGCTTATACCAAACCTGAGAGCCTACCTATAGCATGAGATGTGATATCCAAGTCCATCCCATTCCAATCCTTTGACCCTTCCTACAGCATGCGATGTGATATCTCAATGATTCTACCAAACCAGAGACTCTTCCTATAACATGAGATGGGATATCCAACTCCTTCCCATTCCAATCCTGAGCCGCTTCCGATAGCAGAGATGTGATATCTCAATGCTTATACCAAGCCTGAGACCCTTCCTATAACATGAGATGTGATATCCAACTCCTTCCCGTTCCAAACCTGAGACACTAACTATAGCATATGTGATATCCAACTCCTTCCCATTCCAAACATGAGACCCTTCCTATAGCAAGAAAGTAATATCCAACTCCTACCCATTCCAATCCTGAGACCCTTCCTATAGCAAGAGATGTGATATCCAAATCCTTCCCATTCCAATCCTGAGACCCTTCCTATAACATGAGATGTGATATCCAACTCCTTCCCATTCCAACCTGAGACACTTCCTATAGCATGAGAAGGGATATCCAACTCCTTCCCAATCCAATCCTGAGACCCTTCCGATAGCAGAGATGTGATATCTCAATGCTTATACCAAACCTGAGACCCTTCCTATGGCATGAGATGTGATATCCAACTCCTTCCCAATCCAATCCTGAGACCCTTCCGATAGCAGAGACGTGATATCTCAATGCTTCTACCAAACCTGAGACCCTTCCTTTAGCATGAGATGTGATATCCAAATCCTTCACATTCCAATCCTGAGACCCTTCCTATAGCATGAGATGTGATATCTCAATGCTTCTAATACCAAACCTGAGATCCTTCCTATAACATGAGATGTGATATCCAATTCCTTCCCATTCCAAACCTGAGACCCTTCCTATTGGATGAGATGTGATATCCAACTCCTTCCCATTCCAACCCTGAGACCCTTCCTATAGCATGAGATGTGATGTCTCAATGCTTCTAATACCAAACCTGAGATCCTTCCTATAACATGAGATGTGATATCCAACTCCTTCCATTCCAATCCTGAGACCCGTCCTATAGCATGAGATGTGATATCTCAATGCTTATACCAAACCTGAGACCCTTCCTATAGCATGAGATGTGATATCCAACTGCTTCCCATTCCAATCCTGAGACCCTTCCTATAGCATGAGATGTGATATCTCAATGCTTCTAATACCAAACCTGAGATCCTTCCTCTAACATGAAATGTGATATCCAACTCCTTCCCTTTCCAAACCTAAGAGCCTATCTATAGCATGAGATGTGATATCCAAGTCCTTCCCATTCCAACCCTTAGACCCTTCCTACAGCATGCAATATGATATCTCAATGATTCTAATAACAAACCTGAGACCCGTCCTATAACATGAGATGGGATATCCAACTCCTTCCCATTCCAATCCTGAGACACTTCCGATAGCAGAGATGTGATATCTCAATGCTTATACCAAACCTGAGACCCTTCCTATAACATGAGATGTGATATCCAAATCCTTCCCGTTCCAAACCTGAGACCCTTCCTTTAGCATGAGATGTGATATCCAGCACCTTCCCATTCCAATCCTGAGACACTTCCTATAGCATGAGATGTGATATCTCAATGCTTCTAATATCAAAACTGAGACCCTCCCTATAGCATGATATGTGATATCTAAGTCCTTCCCATTCCAATCCTGAGACCCTCCCTATAGCATGAGATGTGATATCCAACTCCTTCCCATTCCAATCCTGAGACCCTTCCTATAGCATGAGATATGATATCTCAATACTTCTAATACCAAACGTGAGATCCTTCCGATAACATGAGATGTGATATCCAAATCCTTCCCCTTCCAATCCTGAGACCCTCCCTTTAGCATGAGATGTGATATCCAACTCCTTCCTATTCCAATCCTGAGACTCTTCTGATAGCATGAGATGTGATATCTCAATGCTTCTAATACCAAACCTGAGATCCTTCCGATAGCATGAGATGTGATATCTCAATGCTTCTAATACCAAACCTGAGATCCTTCCTATAACATGAGATGTGATATCCAAATCCTTCCCCTTCCAAACCTGAGACCCTCCCTTTAGCATGAGATGTGATATCCAACTCCTTCCCATTCCATTCCTAAGACCCTTCTGATAGCATGAGATGTGATATCTCAATGCCTCTAATACCAAACCTGAGATCCTACCTCTAACATGAAATGTGATATCCAACTATTTCCCCTTCCAAACCTGAGAGCCTTCCTATAGCATGAGATGTGATATCCAAGTCCTTCCCATTCCAATCCTGAGACCCTTCCTATAGCTTGAGATGTGATATCCAACTCCTTCCCATTCCAATTCTGAGACCCTTCCTATACTATGAGACTTGATATCTCAATGCTTCTAATACAAACGTGAGACCCGTAATATAACATGAGATGTGATATCCAAATCCTTCCCCTTCCAAACCTTAGACCCTTCCTTTATCATGAGATGTGATATCCAACTCCTTCCCATTCCAATCCTGAGACCCTTCCGATATCATGAGATGTGATATCTCAAAGCTTCTAATATCAAACTTGAGACCCTCCCTATAGCATGAGATGTGATATCCAAGTCCTTCCCATTCCAATCCTGAGACCCTTCCTACAGCTTGAGGTGTGATATCCAACTCCTTCCCATTCCAATTCTGAGACCCTTCTTATACCATGAGACTTGATATCTCAATGCTTCTAATACCAAACCTGAGACCCGTCCTATAACATGAGATGTGATATCCAAATCCTTCCCATTCCAATCCTGAGACCCTTCCTATAGCTTGAGATGTGATATCCAACTCCTTCCCATTCCAATCCTGAGACCCTTCCGATATCATGAGATTTGTTATCTCAATGCTTCTAATATCAAACTTGAGACCCTCCCTAAAGCATGAGATGTGACATCCAAGTCCTTCCCATTCCAATCCCGAGACCCTTCCTATAACATGAGATGTGATATCCAACTCCTTCCCATTCCAACCTGAGACACTTCCTATAGCATGAGAAGGGATATCTAACTCCTTCCCAATCCAATCCTGAGACCCTTCCGATAGCAGAGATGTGATATCTGAATGCTTATACCAAACCTGAGACCCTTCCTATGGCATGAGATGTGATATCCAACTCCTTGCCATTCAAATCCTGAGACCCTTCCTATAGCATGAGATGTGATATCTCTATGCTTCTAATACCAAACCTGAGACCCTTCCTATAACATGAGATGGGATATCCAACTCCTTCCCATTCCAATCCTGAGACCCTTCCGATAGCAGAGATGTGATATCTCAATGCTTATACCAAACCTGAGAACCTTCCTATGGCCTGAGATGTCATATACAACTCCTTCCCATTCCAATCCTGAGACCCTTCCTTTAGCATGAGATGTGATATCTCAATGCTTATACCAAATCTGAGACCCTTCCTATAGCATGAGATGTGATATCCAATTCCTTCCCATTCCAATCCTGAGACCCTTCCTATAGCATGAGATGTGATATCTCAATGCTTATACCAAACCTGAGAGCCTACCTATAGCATGAGATGTGATATCCAAGTCCATCCCATTCCAATCCTTAGACCCTTCCTACAGCATGCAATGTGATATCTCAATGATTCTAATACCAAACCAGAGACTCTTCCTATAACATGAGATGGGATATCCAACTCCTTCCCATTCCAATCCTGAGCCGCTTCCGATAGCAGAGATGTGATATCTCAATGCTTATACCAAACCTGAGACCCTTCCTATAACATGAGATGTGATATCCAACTCCTTCCGTTCCAAACCTGAGACACTAACTATAGCATATGTGATATCCAACTCCTTCCCATTCCAAACATGAGACCCTTCCTATAGCAAGAAAGTAATATCCAACTCCTACCCATTCCAATCCTGAGACCCTTCCTATAGCAAGAGATGTGATATCCAAATCCTTCCCATTCCAATCCTGAGACCCTTCCTATAACATGAGATGTGATATCCAACTCCTTCCCATTCCAACCTGAGACACTTCCTACAGCATGAGAAGGGATATCCAACTCCTTCCCAATCCAATCCTGAGACCCTCCCGATAGCAGAGATGTGATATCTCAATGCTTATACCAAACCTGAGACCCTTCCTATGGCATGAGATGTGATATCCAACTCCTTCCCAATCCAATCCTGAGACCCTTCCGATAGCAGAGACGTGATATCTCAATGCTTCTACCAAACCTGAGACCCTTCCTTTAGCATGAGATGTGATATCCAAATCCTTCACATTCCAATCCTGAGACCCTTCCTATAGCATGAGATGTGATATCTCAATGCTTCTAATACCAAACCTGAGATCCTTCCTATAACATGAGATGTGATATCCAATTCCTTCCCATTCCAAACCTGAGACCCTTCCTATTGGATGCGATGTGATATCCAACTCCTTCCCATTCCAACCCTGAGACCCTTCCTATAGCATGAGATGTGATGTCTCAATGCTTCTAATACCAAACCTGAGATCCTTCCTATAACATGAGATGTGATATCCAACTCCTTCCATTCAAATCCTGAGACCCGTCCTATAGCATGAGATGTGATATCTCAATGCTTATACCAAACCTGAGACCCTTCCTATAGCATGAGATGTGATATCCAACTGCTTCCCATTCCAATCCTGAGACCCTTCCTATAGCATGAGATGTGATATCTCAATGCTTCTAATACCAAACCTGAGATCCTTCCTCTAACATGAAATGTGATATCCAACTCCTTCCCTTTCCAAACCTAAGAGCCTATCTATAGCATGAGATGTGATATCCAAGTCCTTCCCATTCCAACCCTTAGACCCTTCCTACAGCATGCAATATGATATCTCAATGATTCTAATAACAAACCTGAGACCCGTCCTATAACATGAGATGGGATATCCAACTCCTTCCCATTCCAATCCTGAGACACTTCCGATAGCAGAGATGTGCCTTTCCAAACCTGAGACCCTGCCTATAGCATGAGATGTGATATCCAAGTCCTTCAGGCAGGGTCTCAGTTTGGAAAGGGAAGGAGATGGATATCACATTTCATGTTAGAGGTAGGATCTCAGGTTTGGTATTAGAGGCATTGAAATATCACATCTCATGCTATCAGAAGGGTCTCAGGATTGGAATGGGAAGGAGTTGGATATCACATCTCATGCTAAAGGGAGGGTCTCAGGTTTGGAAGGGGAAGGATTTGGAAATCACATCTCATGTTATAGGAAGGATCTCAGGTTTGGTATTAGAAGCATTGAGATATCACATCTCATGCTATCGGAAGTATCTCAGGTTTGGTATTAGAGGCATTGAGATATCACATCTCATGCTATCATAAGGGTCTCAGGATTGGAATGGGAAGGAGTTGGATATCACATCTCATGTTATAGGAAGGCTCTCAGGTTTGGAAGGGGAAGGAGTTGGATATCACATTTCATGTTAGAGGAACGATCTCAGGTTTGGTATTAGAGGCCTTGAGATATCACATCTCATGCTATAGGAAGGGTCTCAGGATTGGAATGGGAAGGAGTTGGATATCACATCTCAAGCTATAGGAACGGTCTCAGGTTTGGTATAAGCATTGTGATATCACATCTCATGCTATAGGAAGGGTCTCAGGATTGGAATGGGAAGGAGTTGGATATCACATCTCATGTTATAGGAAAGATCTCAGGTTTGGTATTAGAAGCATTGCGACATCACATCTCATGTTATAGGAAGGGTCTCAGGATTGGAATGGGAAGAAGTTGGATATCACATCTCATGCTATAGGAAGGGTCTCAGGTTTGGTATAAGCATTGAGATATCACATCTCATGCTATAGGAAGGGTCTCAGGATTGGAATGGGAAGGAGTTGTATATGACATCTCATGCCATAGGAAGGGTCTCAGGTTTGGTATAAGAATTGAGATACCACATCACATGCTATAGGAAGGGTCTCAGGATTGGAATGGAAAGGACTTGGATATCACATCTCATGCTATAGGCAGGGTCTCAGGTTTGGAAAGGGAAGGAGATGGATATCACATTTCATGTTAGAGGTAGGATCTCAGGTTTGGTATTAGAGGCATTGAAATATCACATCTCATGCTATCAGATGGGTCTCAGGATTGGAATGGGAAGGAGTTTGATATCACATCTCATGCTAAAGGGAGGGTCTCAGGTTTCGAAGGGGAAGGATTTGGAAATCACATCTCATGTTATAGGAAGGATCTCAGGTTTGGTATTAGAAGCATTGAGATATCACATCTCATGCTATCGGAAGTATCTCAGGTTTGGTATTAGAGGCATTGAGATATCACATCTCATGCTATCATAAGGGTCTCAGGATTGGAATGGGAAGGAGTTGGATATCACATCTCATGTTATAGGAAGGATCTCAGGTTTGGTATTAGAAGCATTGAGACATCACATCTCATGCTATAGGAAGGGTGTCAGGATTGGAATGGGAAGGAGTTGGATATCACATCTCATGCTATAGGAAGGGTCTCAGATTTGGTATAAGCATTGAGATATCACATCTCATGCTATAGGAAGGGTCTCAGGATTGGAATGGGAAGGAGTTGTATATGACATCTCAGGCCATAGGAAGGGTCTCAGGTTTGGTAAAAGCATTGAGATATCACATCTCTGCTATCGGAAGGGTCTCAGGATTGGAATGGGAAGGAGTTGGATATCCCATCTCATGTTATAGGAAGGGTCTCAGGTTTGGTATTAGAAGCATTGAGACATCACATCTCATGTTATAGGAAGGGTCTCAGGATTGGAATGGGAAGAAGTTGGATATCACATCTCATGCTATAGGAAGGGTCTCAGGTTTGGTATAAGCATTGAGATATCACATCTCATGCTATAGGAAGGGTCTCAGGATTGGAATGGGAAGGAGTTGTATATGACATCTCATGCCATAGGAAGGGTCACAGGTTTGGTATAAGCATTGAGATATCACATCACATGCTATAGGAAGGGTCTCAGGATTGGAATGGGAAGGACTTGGATATCACATCTCATGCTATAGGCAGGGTCTCAGGTTTGGAAAGGGAAGGAGATGGATATCACATTTCATGTTAGAGGTAGGATCTCAGGTTTGGTATTAGAGGCATTGAAATATCACATCTCATGCTATCAGAAGGGTCTCAGGATTGGAATGGGAAGGAGTTGGATATCACATCTCATGCTAAAGGGAGGGTCTCAGGTTTGGAAGTGGAAGGATTTGGAAATCACATCTCATGTTATAGGAAGGATCTCAGGTTTGGTATTAGAAGCATTGAGATATCGGATATCACATCTCATGTTATAGGAAGGGTCTCAGGATTGGAATGGGAAGGATTTGGATATCACATCTCTTGCTATAGGAAGGGTCTCAGGATTGGAATGGGTAGGAGTTGGATATTACTTTCTTGCTATAGGAAGGGTCTCATGTTTGGAATGGGAAGGAGTTGGATATCACATATGCTATAGTTAGTGTCTCAGGTTTGGAACGGGAAGGAGTTGGATATCACATCTCATGTTATAGGAAGGGTCTCAGGCTTGGTATAAGCATTGAGATATCACATCTCTGCTATCGGAAGCGGCTCAGGATTGGAATGGGAAGGAGTTGGATATCCCATCTCATGTTATAGGAAGAGTCTCTGGTTTGGTAGAATCATTGAGATATCACATCGCATGCTGTAGGAAGGGTCAAAGGATTGGAATGGGATGGACTTGGATATCACATCTCATGCTATAGGTAGGCTCTCAGGTTTGGTATAAGCATTGAGATATCACATCTCATGCTATAGGAAGGGTCTCAGGATTGGAATGGGAAGGAATTGGATATCACATCTCATGCTATAGGAAGGGTCTCAGATTTGGTATAAGCATTGAGATATCACATCTCATGCTAAAGGAAGAGTCTCAGGATTGGAATGTGAAGGATTTGGATATCACATCTCATGCTAAAGGAAGGTTCTCAGGTTTGGTAGAAGCATTGAGATATCACGTCGCTGCTATCGGAAGGGTCTCAGGATTGGATTGGGAAGGAGTTGGATATCCCTTCTCATGCTATAGGAAGGGTCTCAGGATTTGAATGGCAAGGAGTTGGATATCACATCTCATGCCATAGGAAGGGTCTCAGGTTTGGTATAAGCATTGAGATATCACATCTCTGCTATCGGAAGGGTCTCAGGATTGGATTGGGAAGGAGTTGGATATCCCTTCTCATGCTATAGGAAGTGTCTCAGGTTGGAATGGGAAGGAGTTGGATATCACATCTCATGCTATAGGAAGGGTCTCAGGTTTGGTATAAGCATTGAGATATCACATCTCATGCTATAGGACGGGTCTCAGGATTGTAATGGAAGGAGTTGGATATCACATCTCATGTTATAGGAAGGATCTCAGGTTTGGTATTAGAATCATTGAGACATCACATCTCATGCTATAGGAAGGGTCTCAGGGTTGGAATGGGAAGGAGTTGGATATCACAACTCATCCAATAGGAAGGGTCTCAGGTTTGGAATGGGAAGGAATTGGATATCACATCTCATGTTATAGGAAGGATCTCAGGTTTGGTATTAGAAGCATTGAGATATCACATCTCATGCTATAGGAAGGGTCTCAGGATTGGAATGTGAAGGATTTGGATATCACATCTCATGCTAAAGGAAGGGTCTCAGGTTTGGTAGAAGCATTGAGATATCACGTCTCTGCTATCGGAAGGGTCTCAGGATTGGATTGGGAAGGAGTTGGATATCCCTTTTCATGCTATAGGAAGGGTCTCAGGATTTGAATGGCAAGGAGTTGGATATCACATCTCATGCCACAGGAAGGGTCTCAGGTTTGGTTTAAGCATTGAGATATCACATCTCTGCTATCGGAAGGGTCTCAGGATTGGATTGGGAAGGAGTTGGATATCCCTTCTCATGCTATAGGAAGTGTCTCAGGTTGGAATGGGAAGGAGTTGGATATCACATCTCATGTTATAGGAAGGGTCTCAGGATTGGAATGGGAAGGATTTGGATATCACATCTCTTGCTATAGGAAGGGTCTCAGGATTGGAATGGGTAGGAGTTGGATATTACTTTCTTGCTATAGGAAGGGTCTCATGTTTGGAATGGGTAGGAGTTGGATATCACATATGCTATAGTTAGTGTCTCAGGTTCGGAACGGGAAGGAGTTGGATATCACATCTCATGTTATAGGAAGGGTCTCAGGTTTGGTATAAGCATTGAGATATCACATCTCTGCTATCGGAAGCGGCTCAGGATTTGAATGGGAAGGAGTTGGATATCCCATCTCATGTTATAGGAAGAGTCTCTGGTTTGGTATTAGAATCATTGAGATATCACATCGCATGCTGTAGGAAGGGTCTAAGGATTGGAATGGGGTGGACTTGGATATCACATCTCATGCTATAGGTAGGCTCTCAGTTTTGGTATAAGCATTGAGATATCACATCTCATGCTATAGGAAGGGTCTCAGGATTGGAATGGGAAGGAATTGGATATCACATCTCATGCTATAGGAAGGGTCTCAGATTTGGTATAAGCATTGAGATATCACATCTCATGCTAGAGGAAGGGTCTCAGGATTGGAATGGGAAGGAGTTGTATATGACATCTCAGGCCATAGGAAGGTTCTCAGGTTTGGTATAAGCATTGAGATATCACATCTCTGCTATCGGAAAGGTCTCAGGATTGGAATGGGAAGGAGTTGGATATCCCATCTCATGTTATAGGAAGGGTCTCAGGTTTGGTATTAGAAGCATAGAGATATCACATCTCATGCTATAGGAAGGGTCTCAGGATTGGAATGGGAAGGACTTGGATGTCACATCTCATGCTATAGGGAGGGTCTCAAGTTTGATATTAGAAGCATTGAGATAACAAATCTCATGATATCGGAAGGGTCTCAGGATTGGAATGGGAAGGAGTTGGATATCACATCTCATGATAAAGGAAGGGTCTAAGGTTTGGAAGGGGAAGGATTTGGATATCACATCTCATGTTATAGGACGGGTCTCAGGTTTGGTATTAGAAGCATTGAGATATCAAGTCTCATGGTATACGAAGGGTCTCAGGATTGGAATGGGAAGGATTTGGATATCACATCTCTTGCTATAGGAAGGGTCTCAGGATTGGAATGGGTAGGAGTTGGATATTACTTTCTTGCTATAGGAAGGGTCTCATGTTTGGAATGGGAAGGAGTTGGATATCACATATGCTATAGTTAGTGTCTCAGGTTCGGAATGGGAAGGAGTTGGATATCACATCTCATGTTATAGGAAGGGTCTCAGGTTTGGTATAAGCATAGAGATATCACATCTCATGCTACAGGAAGGGTCTCAGGATTGGAATGGGAAGGACTTGGATGTCACATCTCATGCTATAGGGAGGGTCTCAAGTTTGATATTAGAAGCATTGAGATAACAAATCTCATGATATCGGAAGGGTCTCAGGATTGGAATGGGAAGGAGTTGGATATCACATCTCATGATAAAGGAAGGGTCTAAGGTTTGGAAGGGGAAGGATTTGGATATCACATCTCATGTTATAGGACGGGTCTCAGGTTTGGTATTAGAAGCATTGAGATATCAAGTCTCATGGTATACGAAGGGTCTCAGGATTGGAATGGGAAGGATTTGGATATCACATCTCTTGCTATAGGAAGGGTCTCAGGATTGGAATGGGTAGGAGTTGGATATTACTTTCTTGCTATAGGAAGGGTCTCATGTTTGGAATGGGAAGGAGTTGGATATCACATATGCTATAGTTAGTGTCTCAGGTTCGGAACGGGAAGGAGTTGGATATCACATCTCATGTTATAGGAAGGGTCTCAGGTTTGGTATAAGCATTGAGATATCACATCTCTGCTATCGGAAGGGTCTCAGGATTGGAATGGGAAGGAGTTGGATATCACATCTCATGATAAAGGAAGGGTCTAAGGTTTGGAAGGGGAAGGATTTGGATATCACATCTCATGTTATAGGACGGGTCTCAGGTTTGGTATTAGAAGCATTGAGATATCAAGTCTCATGGTATACGAAGGGTCTCAGAATTGGAATGGGAAGGAGTTGGATATCACACCTCAAGCTATAGGAAGGGTCTCAGGATTGGAATGGGAAGGAGTTTGATATCACATCTCATGCCATAGTATGGGTCTCAGGTTTGGTAGAAGCATTGGGATATCACATCTCATGCTATCGGAAGGGTGTCAGTATTGGATTTGGAAGAAGTTGGATATCCCATCTCATGCTATAGGAAGGGTCTCAGGTTGGAATGGGAAGGAGTTGGATATCACATTTCATGTTATAGGAAGGGTCTCAGGATTGGAATGGGAAGGACTTGGATATCATATCTCATGCTATAGGACGGGTCTCAGGTTTGTTATTAGAATCATTGAGATATCATATTGCATGCTGTAGGAAGGGTCTAAGGATTGGAATGGGAAGGACCTGGATATCACATCTCATGCTATAGATAGGCTCTTAGGTTTGGAAAGGGAAGGAGTTGGATATCACATCTCATGTTATAGGATGGATCTCAGGTTTGGTATTAGAAGTATTGAGATATCACATCTCATGTTATCGGAAGGATCTCAGGTTTGGTATTAGAAGTATTGAGATATCACATCTCATGCTATAGGAAGGGTCTCAGGATTGGAATGGGAAGGAGTTGGATATCACATCTCATGCTAAAGGAAGGGTCTCAGGTTTGGTAGAAGCATTGAGATATCACATCTCATGCTATAGGAAGGGTCTCAGGATTGGAATGGGAAGGACTTAGATATCACATATCATGCTATAGGGAGGGTCTCAGTTTTGATATTAGAAGCATTGAGATATCACATCTCATGCTATCGGAAGTGTCTCAGGATTGGAATGGGAAGGACATCACATCTCATGCTAAAGGAAGGGTCTCAGGTTTGGAACGGGAAGGAGTTAAATTTCACATCTCATGTTATAGGAAGGGTCTCAGGTTTGGTATAAACATTGAGATATCACATCTCTGCTATCGGAAGTGTCTCAGGATTGGCATGGGAAGGAGTTGGATATCCCATCTCATGTTATAGGACGGGTCTCAGGTTTGTTATTAGAATCATTGAGATATCATATTGCATGCTGTAGGAAAGGTCTAAGGGTTGGAATGTGAAGGACTTGGATATCACATCTCATGCTATAGATAGGCTCTTAGGTTTGGAAAGGGAAGGAGTTGGATATCACATTTCATGTTAGAGGAAGGATCTCAGGTTTGGTATTAGAAGCATTGAGATATCACATCTCATGCTATAGGAAGGGTCTCAGGATTGGAATGGGAAGGAGTTGGATATCACATCTCATGCTATAGGAATGGTCTCAGGTTTGGTATAAGCATTGAGATATCACATCTCATGCTATAGGACGGGTCTCAGGATTGGAATGGAAGGAGTTGGATATCACATCTCATGTTATAGGAAGGATCTCAGGTTTGGTATTAGAAGCATTGAGACATCACATCTCATGCTATAGGAAGGGTCTCAGGGTTGGAATGGGAAGGAGTTGGATATCACATCTCATCCAATAGGAAGGGTCTCAGGTTTGGAATGGGAAGTAATTGGATATCACATCTCATGTTATAGGAAGGATCTCAGGTTTGGTATTAGAAGCATTGAGATATCAAATCTCATGCTATAGGAAGGGTCTCAGGATTGGAATGTGAAGGATTTGGATATCACATCTCATGCTAAAGGAAGGGTCTCAGGTTTGGTAGAAGCATTGAGATATCACGTCTCTGCTATCGGAAGGGTCTCAGGATTGGATTGGGAAGGAGTTGGATATCCCTTTTCATGCTATAGGAAGGGTCTCAGGTTTGGTATAAGCATTGAGATATCACATCTCTGCTATCGGAAGGGTCTCAGGATTGGATTGGGAAGGAGTTGGATATCCCTTCTCATGCTATAGGAAGTGTCTCAGGTTGGAATGGGAAGGAGTTGGATATCACATCTCATGTTATAGGAAGGGTCTCAGGATTGGAATGGGAAGGATTTGGATATCACATCTCTTGCTATAGGAAGGGTCTCAGGATTGGAATGGGTAGGAGTTGGATATTACTTTCTTGCTATAGGAAGGGTCTCATGTTTGGAATGGGAAGGAGTTGGATATCACATATGCTATAGTTAGTGTCTCAGGTTTGGAACGGGAAGGAGTTGGATATCACATCTCATGTTATAGGAAGGGTCTCAGGTTTGGTATAAGCATTGAGATATCACATCTCTGCTATCGGAAGCGGCTCAGGATTGGAATGGGAAGGAGTTGGATATCCCATCTCATGTTATAGGAAGAGTCTCTGGTTTGGTATTAGAATAATTGAGATATCACATTGCATGTTGTAGGAAGGGTCTAAGGATTGGAATGGGATGGACTTGGATATCACATCTCATGCTATAGGTAGGCTCTCAGGTTTGGTATAAGCATTGAGATATCACATCTCATGCTATAGGAAGGGTCTCAGGATTGGAATGGGAAGGAATTGGATATCACATCTCATGCTATAGGAAGGGTCTCAGATTTGGTATAAGCATTGAGATATCACATATCATGCTAAAGGAAGGGTCTCAGGATTGGAATGGGAAGGAGTTGTATATTACATCTCAGGCCATAGGAAGGTTCTCAGGTTTGGTATAAGCATTGAGATATCACATCTCTGCTATCGGAAAGGTCTCAGGATTGGAATGGGAAGGAGTTGGATATCCCATCTCATGTTATAGGAAGGATCTCAGGTTTGGTATTAGAAGCATAGAGATATCACATCTCATGCTATAGGAAGGGTCTCAGGATTGGAATGGGAAGGACTTGGATGTCACATCTCATGCTATAGGGAGGGTCTCAAGTTTGATATTAGAAGCATTGAGATAACAAATCTCATGATATCGGAAGGGTCTCAGGATTGGAATGGGAAGGAGTTGGATATCACATCTCATGATAAAGGAAGGGTCTAAGGTTTGGAAGGGGAAGGATTTGGATATCACATCTCATGTTATAGGACGGGTCTCAGGTTTGGTATTAGAAGCATTGAGATATCAAGTCTCATGGTATAAGAAGGGTCTCAGAATTGGAATGGGAAGGAGTTGGATATCACACCTCAAGCTATAGGAAGGGTCTCAGGATTGGAATGGGAAGGAGTTTGATATCACATCTCATGCCATAGTATGGGTCTCAGGTTTGGTAGAAGCATTGGGATATCACATCTCATGCTATCGGAAGGGTATCAGTATTGGATTTCGAAGAAGTTGGATATCCCATCTCATGCTATAGGAAGGGTCTCAGGTTGGAATGGGAAGGAGTTGGATATCACATTTCATGTTATAGGAAGGGTCTCAGGATTGGAATGGGAAGGACTTGGATATCATATCTCATGCTATAGGACGGGTCTCAGGTTTGTTATTAGAATCATTGAGATATCATATTGCATGCTGTAGGAAGGGTCTAAGGATTGGAATAGGAAGGACCTGGATATCACATCTCATTCTATAGATAGGCTCTTAGGTTTGGAAAGGGAAGGAGTTGGATATCACATTTCATGTTAGAGGAAGGATCTCAGGTTTGGTATTAGAAGCACTGAGATATCACATCTCATGCTATAGGAAGGGTCTCAGGATTGGAATGGGAAGTAGTTGGATATCACATCTCATGCTATAGGAAGGGTCTCAGGTTTGGTATAAGCATTGAGATATCACATCTCATGCTATAGGACGGGTCTCAGGATTGGAATGGAAGGAGTTGGATATCACATCTCATGTTATAGGAAGGATCTCAGGTTTGGTATTAGAATCATTGAGACATCACATCTCATGCTATAGGAAGGGTCTCAGGGTTGGAATGGGAAGGAGTTGGATATCACAACTCATCCAATAGGAAGGGTCTCAGGATTGGAATGTGAAGGATTTGGATATCACATCTCATGCTAAAGGAAGGGTCTCAGGTTTGGTAGAAGCATTGAGATATCACGTCTCTGCTATCGGAAGGGTCTCAGGATTGGATTGGGAAGGAGTTGGATATCCCTTCTCATGCTATAGGAAGGGTCTCAGGATTTGAATGGCAAGGAGTTGGATATCACATCTCATGCCATACGAAGGGTCTCAGGTTTGGTATAAGCATTGAGATATCACATCTCTGCTATCGGAAGGGTCTCAGGATTGGAATGGGAAGGAGTTGGATATTCCCATCTCATGTAATAGGAAGGGTCTCAGGTTTGGTATTAGAAGCATTGAGATATCACATCTCATGCTATAGGAAGGGTCTCAGGATTGGAATGGGAAGGACTTGGATATCACATCTCATGGTATAGGGAGGGTCTCAAGTTTGATATTAGAAGCTTTGAGATATCACATGTCATGATATCGGAAGGGTCTCAGGATTGGAATGGGAAGGAGTTGGATATCACATCTCATGATAAAGGAAGGGTCTAAGGTTTGGAAGGGGAAGGATTTGGATATCACATCTCATGTTATATTACGGGTCTCAGGTTTGGTATTAGAAGCATTGAGATATCAAGTCTCAGAGTATAGGAAGGGTCTCAGAATTGGAATGGGAAGGAGTTGGATATCACATCTCAAGCTATAGGAAGGGTCTCAGGATTGGAATGGGAAGGACTTGGATATCACATCTCATGCTATAGGAAGGCTCTCAGGTTTGGAAGGGGAAAGAGTTGGATATCACATTTCATGTTAGAGGTAGGATCTCAGGTTTGGTATTAGAGGCATTGAGATATCACATCTCATGCTATCAGAAGGGTCTCGGGAATGGAATGGGAAGGAGTTGGATATCACATCTCATGCTAAAGGGAGGGTCTCAGGTTTGGAAGGGAAAGGATTTGGATATCACATCTCATGTTATAGGAAGGATCTCAGGTTTGGTATTAGAAGCATTGAGATATCACATCTCATGCTATCAGAAGGGTCTCAGGATTGGAATGGGAAGGAGTTGGATATCACATCTCATGCTAAAGGGAGGGTCTCAGGTTTGGAAGGGGAAGGATTTGGATATCACATCTCATGTTATCGGAAGGATCTCACGTTTGGTATTAGAAGTATTGAGATATCATATCTCATGCTATAGGAAGGGTCTCAGGATTGGAATGGGAAGGAGTTGGATATCACATCTCATGTTATAGGAAGTGTCTCAGGATTGTAATGGGAAGGACTTGGATATCACATCTCATGCTATAGGTAGGGTCTCAAGTTTGATATTAGAAGCATTGAGATATCACATCTCATGCTATAGGAAGGGTCTGAGGATTGGAATGGGAAGAAGTTGGATATCACATCTCATGCTATGGGAAGGGTCTCAGGTTTGGTATAAGCAGTGAGATATCACATCTCATGCTATAGGAAGTGTCTCAGGATTGGAATGGGAAGGAGTTGGATATCACATCTCATGTTATAGGAAGGATCTCAGGTTTGGTATAAGCATTGAGATATCACATCTCTGCTACCGGAAGGGTCTCAGGATTGGAATGGGAAGGAGTTGGATATTCCCATCTCATGTTATAGGAAGGGTCTCAGGTTTGGTATTAGAAGCATTGAGATATCACATCGCATGCTATAGGAAGGGTCTCAGGATTGGAATGGGAAGGACTTGGATATCACATCTCATGCTATAGGGAGGGTCTCAAGTTTGATATTAGAAGCTTTGAGATATCACATCTCATGATATCGGAAGGGTCTCAGGATTGGAATGGGAAGGAGTTGGATATCACATCTCATGATAAAGGAAGGGTCTAAGGTTTGGAAGGGGAAGGATTTGGATATCACATCTCATGTTATATTACGGGTCTCACGTTTGTATTAGAAGCATTGAGATATCAAGTCTCATAGTATAGGAAGGGTCTCAGAATTGGAATGGGAAGGAGTTGGATATCACATCTCAAGCTATAGGAAGGGTCTCAGGATTGGAATGGGAAGGACTTGGATATCACATCTCATGCTATAGGAAGGCTCTCAGGTTTGGAAGGGGAAAGAGTTGGATATCACATTTCATGTTAGAGGTAGGATCTCAGGTTTGGTATTAGAGGCATTGAGATATCACATCTCATGCTATCAGAAGGGTCTCAGGAATGGAATGGGAAGGAGTTGGATATCACATCTCATGCTAAAGGGAGGGTCTCAGGTTTGGAAGGGGAAGGATTTAGATATCACATCTCATGTTATAGGAAGGATCTCAGGTTTGGTATTAGAAGCATTGAGATATCACATCTCATGCTATCGGAAGGATCTCAGGTTTGGTATTAGAAGCATTGAGATATCACATCTCATGCTATCAGAAGAGTCTCAGGATTGGAATAGGAAGGAGTTGGATATCACATCTCATGCTAAAGGGAGGGTCTCAGGATTGGAAGGGGAAGGATTTGGATATCACATCTCATGTTATCGGAAGGATCTCACGTTTGGTATTAGAAGTATTGAGATATCATATCTCATGCTATAGGAAGGGTCTCAGGATTGGAATGGGAAGGAGTTGGATATCACATCTCATGCTATAGGGAGGGTCTCAGGATTGGAATGGGAAGGACTTAGATATCACATATCATGCTATAGGGAGGGTCTCAGTTTTGATATTAGAAGCATTGAGATATCACATCTCATGCTATAGGAAGTGTCTCAGGATTGGAATGGGAAGGTGCTGGATATCACATCTCATGCTAAAGGAAGGGTCTCAGGTTTGGAACGGGAAGGGTTTGGATATCACATCTCATGTTATAGGAAGGGTCTCAGGTTTGGTATAAGCATTGAGATATCACATCTCTGCTATCGGAAGTGTCTCAGGATTGGAATGGGAAGGAGTTGGATATCCCATCTCATGTTATAGGACGGGTCTCAGGTTTGTTATTAGAATCATTGAGATATCATATTGCATGCTGTAGGAAGGGTCTAAGGGTTGGAATGGGAAGGACTTGGATATCACATCTCATGGTATAGATAGGCTCTTAGGTTTGGAAAGGGAAGGAGTTGGATATCACATTTCATGTTAGAGGAAGGATCTCAGGTTTGGTATTAGAAGCATTGAGATATCACATCTCATGCTATAGGAAGGGTCTCAGGATTGGAATGGGAAGCAGTTGGATATCACATCTCATGCTAAAGGGAGGGTCTCAGGTTTGGAAGGGGAAGGATTTGGATATCACATCTCATGTTATAGGAAGGATCTCAGGTTTGGTATTAGAAGCATTGAGATATCACATCTCATGCTATCGGAAGGATCTCAGGTTTGGTATTAGAAGCATTGAGATATCACATCTCATGCTATCAGAAGAGTCTCAGGATTGGAATAGGAAGGAGTTGGATATCCCATCTCATGTTATAGGACGGGTCTCAGGTTTGTTATTGGAATCATTGAGATATCATATTGCATGCTGTAGGAAGGGTCTAAGGGTTGGAATGTGAAGGACTTGGATATCACATCTCATGCTATAGATAGGCTCTTAGGTTTGGAAAGGGAAGGAGTTGGATCTCACATTTCATGTTAGAGGAAGGATCTCAGGTTTGGTATTAGAAGCATTGAGATATCACATCTCATGCTATAGGAAGGGTCTCAGGATTGGAATGGGAAGGAGTTGGATATCACATCTCATGCTATAGGAAGGGTCTCAGGTTTGGTATAAGCATTGAGATATCACATCTCATGCTATAGGAAGGGTCTCAGGATTGGAATGGAAGGAGTTGGATATCAGATCTCATGTTATAGGAAGGATCTCAGGTTTGGTATTAGAAGCATTGAGATATCACATCTCATGCTATAGGAAGGGTCTCAGGATTGGAATGTGAAGGATTTGGATATCACATCTCATGCTAAAGGAAGGGTCTCAGGTTTGGTAGAAGCATTGAGATATCACGTCGCTGCTATCGGAAGGGTCTCAGGATTGGATTGGGAAGGAGTTGGATATCCCTTCTCATGCTATAGGAAGGGTCTCAGGATTTGAATGGCAAGGAGTTAGATATCACATCTCATGCCATAGGAAGGGTCTCAGGTTTGGTATAAGCATTGAGATATCACATCTCTGCTATCGGAAGGGTCTCAGGATTGGATTGGGAATGAGTTGGATATCCCTTCTCATGCTATAGGAAGTGTCTCAGGTTGGAATGGGAAGGAGTTGGATATCACATCTCATGTTATAGGAAGGGTCTCAGGATTGGAATGGGAAGGAGTTGGATATTACTTTCTTGCTATAGGAAGGGTCTCATGTTTGGAATGGGAAGGAGTTGGATATCACATATGCTATAGTTAGTGTCTCAGGTTTGGAACGGGAAGGAGTTGGATATCACATCTCATGTTATAGGAAGGGTCTCAGGTTTGGTATAAGCATTGAGATATCACATCTCTGCTATCGGAAGCGGCTCAGGATTGGAATGGGAAGGAGTTGGATATCCCATCTCATGTTATAGGAAGAGTCTCTGGTTTGGTATTAGAATAATTGAGATATCACATTGCATGTTGTAGGAAGGGTCTAAGGATTGGAATGGGATGGACTTGGATATCACATCTCATGCTATAGGTAGGCTCTCAGGTTTGGTATAAGCATTGAGATATCACATCTCATGCTATAGGAAGGGTCTCAGGATTGGAATGGGAAGGAATTGGATATCACATCTCATGCTATAGGAAGGGTCTCAGATTTGGTATAAGCATTGAGATATCACATATCATGCTAAAGGAAGAGTCTCAGGATTGGAATGGGAAGGAGTTGTATATGACATCTCAGGCCATAGGAAGGTTCTCAGGTTTGGTATAAGCATTGAGATATCACATCTCTGCTATCGGAAAGGTCTCAGGATTGGAATGGGAAGGAGTTGGATATCCCATCTCATGTTATAGGAAGGATCTCAGGTTTGGTATTAGAAGCATAGAGATATCACATCTCATGCTATAGGAAGGGTCTCAGGATTGGAATGGGAAGGACTTGGATGTCACATCTCATGCTATAGGGAGGGTCTCAAGTTTGATATTAGAAGCATTGAGATAACAAATCTCATGATATCGGAAGGGTCTCAGGATTGGAATGGGAAGGAGTTGGATATCACATCTCATGATAAAGGAAGGGTCTGAGGTTTGGAAGGGGAAGGATTTGGATATCACATCTCATGTTATAGGACGGGTCTCAGGTTTGGTATTAGAAGCATTGAGATATCAAGTCTCATGGTATAAGAAGGGTCTCAGAATTGGAATGGGAAGGAGTTGGATATCACACCTCAAGCTATAGGAAGGGTCTCAGGATTGGAATGGGAAGGAGTTTGATATCACATCTCATGCCATAGTATGGGTCTCAGGTTTGGTAGAAGCATTGGGATATCACATCTCATGCTATCGGAAGGGTATCAGTATTGGATTTTGAAGAAGTTGGATATCCCATCTCATGCTATAGGAAGGGTCTCAGGTTGGAATGGGAAGGAGTTGGATATCACATTTCATGTTATAGGAAGGGTCTCAGGATTGGAATGGGAAGGACTTGGATATCATATCTCATGCTATAGGACGGGTCTCAGGTTTGTTATTAGAATCATTGAGATATCATATTGCATGCTGTAGGAAGGGTCTAAGGATTGGAATAGGAAGGACCTGGATATCACATCTCATGCTATAAATAGGCTCTTAGGTTTGGAAAGGGAAGGAGTTGGATATCACATTTCATGTTAGAGGAAGGATCTCAGGTTTGGTATTAGAAGCACTGAGATATCACATCTCATGCTATAGGAAGGGTCTCAGGATTGGAATGGGAAGTAGTTGGATATCACATCTCATGCTATAGGAAGGGTCTCAGGTTTGGTATAAGCATTGAGATATCACATCTCATGCTATAGGACGGGTCTCAGGATTGGAATGGAAGGAGTTGGATATCACATCTCATGTTATAGGAAGGATCTCAGGTTTGGTATTAGAATCATTGAGACATCACATCTCATGCTATAGGAAGGGTCTCAGGGTTGGAATGGGAAGGAGTTGGATATCACAACTCATCCAATAGGAAGGGTCTCAGGTTTGGAATGGGAAGGAATTGGATATCACATCTCATGTTATAGGAAGGATCTCAGGTTTGGTATTAGAAGCATTGAGATATCACATCTCATGCTATAGGAAGGGTCTCAGGATTGGAATGTGAAGGATTTGGATATCATATCTCATGCTAAAGGAAGGGTCTCAGGTTTGGTAGAAGCATTGAGATATCACGTCTCTGCTATCGGAAGGGTCTCAGGATTGGATTGGGAAGGAGTTGGATATCCCTTCTCATGCTATAGGAAGGGTCTCAGGATTTGAATGGCAAGGAGTTGGATATCACATCTCATGCCATACGAAGGGTCTCAGGTTTGGTATAAGCATTGAGATATCACATCTCTGCTATCGGAAGGGTCTCAGGATTGGAATGGGAAGGAGTTGGATATTCCCATCTCATGTAATAGGAAGGGTCTCAGGTTTGGTATTAGAAGCATTGAGATATCACATCTCATGCTATAGGAAGGGTCTCAGGATTGGAATGGGAAGGACTTGGATATCACATCTCATGCTATAGGGAGGGTCTCAAGTTTGATATTAGAAGCTTTGAGATATCACATCTCATGATATCGGAAGGGTCTCAGGATTGGAATGGGAAGGAGTTGGATATCACATCTCATGATAAAGGAAGGGTCTAAGGTTTGGAAGGGGAAGGATTTGGATATCACATCTCATGTTATATTACGGGTCTCAGGTTTGGTATTAGAAGCATTGAGATATCAAGTCTCAGAGTATAGGAAGGGTCTCAGAATTGGAATGGGAAGGAGTTGGATATCACATCTCAAGCTATAGGAAGGGTCTCAGGATTGGAATGGGAAGGACTTGGATATCACATCTCATGCTATAGGAAGGCTCTCAGGTTTGGAAGGGGAAAGAGTTGGATATCACATTTCATGTTAGAGGTAGGATCTCAGGTTTGGTATTAGAGGCATTGAGATATCACATCTCATGCTATCAGAAGGGTCTCGGGAATGGAATGGGAAGGAGTTGGATATCACATCTCATGCTAAAGGGAGGGTCTCAGGTTTGGAAGGGAAAGGATTTGGATATCACATCTCATGTTATAGGAAGGATCTCAGGTTTGGTATTAGAAGCATTGAGATATCACATCTCATGCTATCAGAAGGGTCTCAGGATTGGAATGGGAAGGAGTTGGATATCACATCTCATGCTAAAGGGAGGGTCTCAGGTTTGGAAGGGGAAGGATTTGGATATCACATCTCATGTTATCGGAAGGATCTCACGTTTGGTATTAGAAGTATTGAGATATCATATCTCATGCTATAGGAAGGGTCTCAGGATTGGAATGGGAAGGAGTTGGATATCACATCTCATGTTATAGGAAGTGTCTCAGGATTGTAATGGGAAGGACTTGGATATCACATCTCATGCTATAGGTAGGGTCTCAAGTTTGATATTAGAAGCATTGAGATATCACATCTCATGCTATAGGAAGGGTCTGAGGATTGGAATGGGAAGGAGTTGGATATCACATCTCATGCTATGGGAATGGTCTCAGGTTTGGTATAAGCAGTGAGATATCGTATCTCATGCTATAGGAAGTGTCTCAGGATTGGAATGGGAAGGAGTTGGATATCACATCTCATGTTATAGGAAGGATCTCAGGTTTGGTATAAGCATTGAGATATCACATCTCTTCTACCGGAAGGGTCTCAGGATTGGAATGGGAAGGAGTTGGATATTCCCATCTCATGTTATAGGAAGGGTCTCAGGTTTGGTATTAGAAGCATTGAGATATCACATCTCATGCTATAGGAAGGGTCTCAGGATTGGAATGGGAAGGACTTGGATATCACATCTCATGCTATAGGGAAGGTCTCAAGTTTGATATTAGAAGCTTTGAGATATCACATCTCATGATATCGGAAGGGTCTCAGGATTGGAATGGGAAGGAGTTGGATATCACATCTCATGATAAAGGAAGGGTCTATGGTTTGGAAGGGGAAGGATTTGGATATCACATCTCATGTTATATTACGGGTCTCACGTTTGTATTAGAAGCATTGAGATATCAAGTCTCATAGTATAGGAAGGGTCTCAGAATTGGAATGGGAAGGAGTTGGATATCACATCTCAAGCTATAGGAAGGGTCTCAGGATTGGAATGGGAAGGACTTGGATATCACATCTCATGCTATAGGAAGGCTCTCAGGTTTGGAAGGGGAAAGAGTTGGATATCACATTTCATGTTAGAGGTAGGATCTCAGGTTTGGTATTAGAGGCATTGAGATATCACATCTCATGCTATCAGAAGGGTCTCAGGAATGGAATGGGAAGGAGTTGGATATCACATCTCATGCTAAAGGGAGGGTCTCAGGTTTGGAAGGGGAAGGATTTGGATATCACATCTCATGTTATAGGAAGGATCTCAGGTTTGGTATTAGAAGCATTGAGATATCACATCTCATGCTATCGGAAGGATCTCAGGTTTGGTATTAGAAGCATTGAGATATCACATCTCATGCTATCAGAAGAGTCTCAGGATTGGAATAGGAAGGAGTTGGATATCACATCTCATGCTAAAGGGAGGGTCTCAGGATTGGAAGGGGAAGGATTTGGATATCACATCTCATGTTATCGGAAGGATCTCACGTTTGGTATTAGAAGTATTGAGATATCATATCTCATGCTATAGGAAGGGTCTCAGGATTGGAATGGGAAGGAGTTGGATATCACATCTCAAGCTATAGGGAGGGTCTCAGGATTGGAATGGGAAGGACATAGATATCACATATCATGCTATAGGGAGGGTCTCAGTTTTGATATTAGAAGCATTGAGATATCACATCTCATGCTATAGGAAGTGTCTCAGGATTGGAATGGGAAGGTGCTGGATATCACATCTCATGCTAAAGGAAGGGTCTCAGGTTTGGAACGGGAAGGATTTGGATATCACATCTCATGTTATAGGAAGGGTCTCAGGTTTGGTATAAGCATTGAGATATCACATCTCTGCTATCGGAAGTGTCTCAGGATTGGAATGGGAAGGAGTTGGATATCCCATCTCATGTTATAGGACGGGTCTCAGGTTTGTTATTAGAATCATTGAGATATCATATTGCATGCTGTAGGAAGGGTCTAAGGGTTGGAATGGGAAGGACTTGGATATCACATCTCATGGTATAGATAGGCTCTTAGGTTTGGAAAGGGAAGGAGTTGGATATCACATTTCATGTTAGAGGAAGGATCTCAGGTTTGGTATTAGAAGCATTGAGATATCACATCTCATGCTATAGGAAGGGTCTCAGGATTGGAATGCGAAGCAGTTGGATATCACATCTCATGCTAAAGGGAGGGTCTCAGGTTTGGAAGGGGAAGGATTTGGATATCACATCTCATGTTATAGGAAGGATCTCAGGTTTGGTATTAGAAGCATTGAGATATCACATCTCATGCTATCGGAAGGATCTCAGGTTTGGTATTAGAAGCATTGAGATATCACATCTCATGCTATCAGAAGAGTCTCAGGATTGGAATAGGAAGGAGTTGGATATCACATCTCATGCTAAAGGGAGGGTCTCAGGATTGGAAGGGGAAGGATTTGGATATCACATCTCATGTTATCGGAAGGATCTCACGTTTGGTATTAGAAGTATTGAGATATCATATCTCATGCTATAGGAAGGGTCTCAGGATTGGAATGGGAAGGAGTTGGATATCACATCTCATGCTATAGGGAGGGTCTCAGGATTGGAATGGGAAGGACTTAGATATCACATTTCATGCTATAGGGAGGGTCTCAGTTTTGATATTAGAAGCATTGAGATATAACATCTCATGCTATAGGAAGTGTCTCAGGATTGGAATGGGAAGGTGCTAGATATCACATCTCATGCTAAAGGAAGGGTCTCAGGTTTGGAACGGGAAGGATTTGGATATCACATCTCATGTTATAGGAAGGGTCTCAGGTTTGGTATAAGCATTGAGATATCACATCTCTGCTATCGGAAGTGTCTCAGGATTGGAATGGGAAGGAGTTGGATATCCCATCTCATGTTATAGGACGGGTCTCAGGTTTGTTAATAGAATCATTGAGATATCATATTGCATGCTGTAGGAAGGGTCTAAGGGTTGGAATGGGAAGGACTTGGATATCACATCTCATGGTATAGATAGGCTCTTAGGTTTGGAAAGGGAAGGAGTTGGATATCACATTTCATGTTAGAGGAAGGATCTCAGGTTTGGTATTAGAAGCATTGAGATATCACATCTCATGCTATAGGAAGGGTCTCAGGATTGGAATGGGAAGCAGTTGGATATCACATCTCATGCTATAGGAAGGGTCTCAGGTTTGGTATAAGCATTGAGATATCACATCTCATGCTATAGGACGGGTCTCAGGATTGGAATGGAAGGAGTTGGATATCACATCTCATGTTATAGGAAGGATCTCAGGTTTGGTATTAGAAGCATTGAGACATCACATCTCATGCTATAGGAAGGGTCTCAGGGTTGGAATGGGAAGGAGTTGGATATCACATCTCATCCAATAGGAAGGGTCTCAGGTTTGGAATGGGAAGGAATTGGATATCACATCTCATGTTATAGGAAGGATCTCAGGTTTGGTATTAAAAGCATTGAGATATCACATCTCATGCTATAGGAAGGGTCTCAGGATTGGAATGTGAAGGATTTGGATATCACATCTCATGCTAAAGGAAGGGTCTCAGGTTTGGTAGAAGCATTGAGATATCACGTCTCTGCTATCGGAAGAGTCTCAGGATTGGATTGGGAAGGAGTTGGATATCACATCTCATGCCATAGGAAGGGTCTCAGGTTTGGTATAAGCATTGAGATATCACATCTGTGCTATCGGAAGGGTCTCAGGATTGGATTGGGAAGGAGTTGGATATCCCTTCTCATGCTATAGGAAGTGTCTCAGGTTGGAATGGGAAGGAGTTGGATATCACATCTCATGTTATAGGAAGGGTCTCAGGATTGGAATGGGAAGGATTTGGATATCACATCTCTTGCTATAGGAAGGGTCTCAGGATTGGAATGGGTAGGAGTTGGATATTACTTTCTTGCTATAGGAAGGGTCTCATGTTTGGAATGGGAAGGTGTTGGATATCACATATGCTATAGTTAGTGTCTCAGGTTTGGAACGGGAAGGAGTTGGATATCACATCTCATGTTATAGGAAGGGTCTCAGGTTTGGTATAAGCATTGAGATATCACATCTCTGCTATCGGAAGCGGCTCAGGATTGGAATGGGAAGGAGTTGGATATCCCATCTCATGTTATAGGAAGAGTCTCTGGTTTGGTATTAGAATCATTGAGATATCACATCGCATGCTGTAGGAAAGGTCTAACGATTGGAATGGGATGGACTTGGATATCACATCTCATGCTATAGGTAGGCTCTCAGGTTTGGTATAAGCATTGAGATATCACATCTCATGCTATAGGAAGGGTCTCAGGATTGGAATGGGAAGGAATTGGATATCACATCTCATGCTATAGGAAGGGTCTCAGATTTGGTATAAGCATTGAGATATCACATCTCATGCTAAAGGAAGGGTCTCAGGATTGGAATGGGAAGGAGTTGTATATGACATCTCAGGCCATAGGAAGGTTCTCAGGTTTGGTATAAGCATTGAGATATCACATCTCTGCTATCGGAAGGGTCTCAGGATTGGAATGGGAAGCAGTTGGATATCCCATCTCATGTTATAGGAAGGGTCTCAGGTTTGGTATTAGAAGCATAGAGATATCACATCTCATGCTATAGGAAGGATCTCAGGATTTGAATGGCAAGGAGTTGGATATCACATCTCATGCCATAGGAAGGGTCTCAGGTTTGGTATAAGCATTGAGATATCACATCTCTGCTATCGGAAGGGTCTCGGGATTGGATTGGGAAGGAGTTAGATATCCCTTCTCATGCTATAGGAAGTGTCTCAGGTTGGAATGGGAAGGAGTTGGATATCACATCTCATGTTATAGGAAGGGTCTCAGGATTGGAATGGGAAGGACTTGGATGTCACATCTCATGCTATAGGGAGGGTCTCAAGTTTGATATTAGAAGCATTGAGATAACAAATCTCATGATATCGGAAGGGTCTCAGGATTGGAATGGGAAGGAGTTGGATATCACATCTCATGATAAAGGAAGGGTCTAAGGTTTGGAAGGGGAAGGATTTGGATATCACATCTCATGTTATAGGACGGGTCTCAGGTTTGGTATTAGATGCATTGAGATATCAAGTCTCATGGTATAAGAAGGGTCTCAGAATTGGAATGGGAAGGAGTTGGATATCACACCTCAAGCTATAGGAAGGGTCTCAGGATTGGAATGGGAAGGAGTTTGATATCACATCTCATGCCATAGTATGGGTCTCAGGTTTGGTAGAAGCATTGGGATATCACATCTCATGCTATCGGAAGGGTATCAGTATTGGATTTGGAAGAAGTTGGATATCCCATCTCATGCTATAGGAAGGGTCTCAGGTTGGAATGGGAAGGAGTTGGATATCACATTTCATGATATAGGAAGGGTCTCAGGATTGGAATGGGAAGGACTTGGATATCATATCTCATGCTATAGGACGGGTCTCAGGTTTGTTATTAGAATCATTGAGATATCATATTGCATGCTGTAGTAAGGGTCTAAGGATTGGAATGGGAAGGACTTGGATATCACATCTCATGCTATAGATAGGCTCTTAGGTTTGGAAAGGGAAGGAGTTGGATATCACATTTCATGTTAGAGGAAGGATCTCAGGTTTGGTATTAGAAGCATTGAGATATCACATCTCATGCTATATGAAGGGTCTCAGGATTGGAATGGGAAGTAGTTGGATATCACATCTCATGCTATAGGAAGGGTCTCAGGTTTGGTATAAGCATTGAGATATCACATCTCATGCTATAGGACAGGTCTCAGGATTGGAATGGAAGGAGTTGGATATCACATATCATGTTATAGGAAGGATCTCAGGTTTGGTATTGGAAGCATTGAGACATCACATCTCATGCTATAGGAAGGGTCTCAGGGTTGGAATGGGAAGGAGTTGGATATCACATCTCATCCAATAGGAAGGGTCTCAGGTTTGGAATGGGAAGGAATTGGATATCACATCTCATGTTATAGGAAAGATCTCAGGTTTGGTATTAGAAGCATTGAGATATCACATCTCATGCTATAGGAAGGGTCTCAGGATTGGAATGTGGAGGATTTGGATATCACATCTCATGCTAAAGGAAGGGTCTCAGGTTTGGTAGAAGCATTGAGATATCACGTCTCTGCTATCGGAAGGGTCTCAGGATTGGATTGGGAAGGAGTTGGATATCCCTTCTCATGCTATAGGAAGGGTCTCAGGATTTGAATGGCAAGGAGTTGGATATCACATCTCATGCCATAGGAAGGGTCTCAGGTTTGGTATAAGCATTGAGATATCACATCTCTGCTATCGGAAGGGTCTCAGGATTGGAATGGGAAGGAGTTGGATATTCCCATCTCATGTTATAGGAAGGGTCATTGGTTTGGTATTAGAAGCATTGAGATATCACATCTCATGCTATAGGAAGGGTCTCAGGTTGGAATGGGAAGGAGTTGGATATCACATTTCATGATATAGGAAGGGTCTCAGGATTGGAATGGGAAGGACTTGGATATCATATCTCATGCTATAGGACGGGTCTCAGGTTTGTTATTAGAATCATTGAGATATCATATTGCATGCTGTAGTAAGGGTCTAAGGATTGGAATGGGAAGGACTTGGATATCACATCTCATGCTATAGATAGGCTCTTAGGTTTGGAAAGGGAAGGAGTTGGATATCACATTTCATGTTAGAGGAAGGATCTCAGGTTTGGTATTAGAAGCATTGAGATATCACATCTCATGCTATATGAAGGGTCTCAGGATTGGAATGGGAAGTAGTTGGATATCACATCTCATGCTATAGGAAGGGTCTCAGGTTTGGTATAAGCATTGAGATATCACATCTCATGCTATAGGACAGGTCTCAGGATTGGAATGGAAGGAGTTGGATATCACATATCATGTTATAGGAAGGATCTCAGGTTTGGTATTGGAAGCATTGAGACATCACATCTCATGCTATAGGAAGGGTCTCAGGGTTGGAATGGGAAGGAGTTGGATATCACATCTCATCCAATAGGAAGGGTCTCAGGTTTGGAATGGGAAGGAATTGGATATCACATCTCATGTTATAGGAAAGATCTCAGGTTTGGTATTAGAAGCATTGAGATATCACATCTCATGCTATAGGAAGGGTCTCAGGATTGGAATGTGGAGGATTTGGATATCACATCTCATGCTAAAGGAAGGGTCTCAGGTTTGGTAGAAGCATTGAGATATCACGTCTCTGCTATCGGAAGGGTCTCAGGATTGGATTGGGAAGGAGTTGGATATCCCTTCTCATGCTATAGGAAGGGTCTCAGGATTTGAATGGCAAGGAGTTGGATATCACATCTCATGCCATAGGAAGGGTCTCAGGTTTGGTATAAGCATTGAGATATCACATCTCTGCTATCGGAAGGGTCTCAGGATTGGAATGGGAAGGAGTTGGATATTCCCATCTCATGTTATAGGAAGGGTCATTGGTTTGGTATTAGAAGCATTGAGATATCACATCTCATGCTATAGGAAGGGTCTCAGGATTGGAATGGGAAGGACTTGGATATCACATCCCCTGCTATAGGGAGGGTCTCAAGTTTGATATTAGAAGCTTTGAGATATCACATCTCATGATATCGGAAGGGTCTCAGGATTGGAATGGGAAGGAGTTGGATATCACATCTCAAGCTATAGGAAGGGTCTCAGGATTGGAATGGGAAGGACTTGGATATCACATCTCATGCTATAGGAAGGCTCTCAGGTTTGGAAGGGGAAAGAGTTGGATATCACATTTCATGTTAGAGGTAGGATCTCAGGTTTGGTATTAGAGGCATTGAGATATCACATCTCATGCTTTCAGAAGGGTCTCAGGAATGGAATGGGAAGGAGTTGGATATCACATCTCATGCTAAAGGGAGGGTCTCAGGTTTGGAAGGGGAATGATTTGGATATCACATCTCATGTTATAGGAAGGATCTCAGGTTTGGTATTAGAAGCATTGAGATATCACATCTCATGCTATCGGAAGGATCTCAGGTTTGGTATTAGAAGCATTGAGATATCACATCTCATGCTATCAGAAGGGTCTCAGGATTGGAATGGGAAGGAGTTGGATATCACATCTCATGCTAAAGGGAGGGTCTCAGGTTTGGAAGGGGAAGGATTTGGATATCACATCTCATGTTATCGGAAGGATCTCACGTTTGGTATTAGAAATATTGAGATATCATATCTCATGCTATAGGAAGGGTCTCAGGAGTGGAATGGGAAAGAGTTGGATATCACATCTCATGCTATAGGGAGTGTCTCAGGATTGGAATGGGAAGGACTTAGATATCACATATCATGCTATAGGGAGGGTCTCAGTTTTGATATTAGAAGCATTGAGATATCACATCTCATGCTATCGGAAGTGTCTCAGGATTGGAATGGGAAGGAGCTGGATATCACATCTCATGCTAAAGGAAGGGTCTCAGGTTTGGAACGGGAAGGATTTGGATATCACATCTCATGTTATAGGAAGGGTCTCAGGTTTGGTATAAGCATTGAGATATCACATCTCTGCTATCGGAAGTGTCTCAGGATTGGAATGGGAAGGAGTTGGATATCACATCTCATGTTATAGGACGGGTCTCAGGTTTGTTATTAGAATCATTGAGATATCATATTGCATGCTGTAGGAAGGGTCTAAGGGTTGGAATGGGAAGGACTTGGATATCACATCTCATGCTATAGATAGGCTCTTAGGTTTGGAAAGGGAAGGAGTTGGATATCACATTTCATGTTAGAGGAAGGATCTCAGGTTTGGTATTAGAAGCATTGAGATATCACATCTCATGCTATAGGAAGGGTCTCAGGATTGGAATGGGAAGTAGTTGGATATCACATCTCATGCTATAGGAAGGGTCTCAGGTTTAGTATAAGCATTGAGATATCACATCTCATGCTATAGGACGGGTCTCAGGATTGGAATGGAAGGAGTTGGATATCACATCTCATGTTATAGGAAGGATCTCAGGTTTGGTATTAGAAGCATTGAGACATCACATCTCATGCTATAGGAAGGGTCTCAGGGTTGGAATGGGAAGGAGTTGGATATCACATCTCATCCAATAGGAAGGGTCTCAGGTTTGGAATGGGAAGGAATTGGATATCACATCTCATGTTATAGGAAGGATCTCAGGTTTGGTATTAGAAGCATTGAGATATCACATCTCTTGCTATAGGAAGGGTCTCAGGAATGGAATGTGAAGGATTTGGATATCACATCTCATGCTAAAGGAAGGGTCTCAGGTTTGGTAGAAGCATTGAGATATCACGTCTCTGCTATCGAAAGGGTCGCAGGATTGGATTGGGAAGGAGTTGGATATCCCTTCTCATGCTATAGGAAGTGTCTCAGGTTGGAATGGGAAGGAGTTGGATATCACATCTCATGTTATAGGAAGGGTCTCAGGATTGGAATGGGAAGGATTTGGATATCACATCTCTTGCTATAGGAAGGGTCTCAGGATTGGAATGGGTAGGAGTTGGATATTACTTTCTTGCTATAGGGAGTGTCTCAGGATTGGAATGGGAAGGACTTAGATATCACATATCATGCTATAGGGAGGGTCTCAGTTTTGATATTAGAAGCATTGAGATATCACATCTCATGCTATCGGAAGTGTCTCAGGATTGGAATGGGAAGGAGCTGGATATCACATCTCATGCTATAGTTAGTGTCTCAGGTTTGGAACGGGAAGGAGTTGGATATCACATCTCATGTTATAGGAAGGGTCTCAGGTTTGGTATAAGCATTGAGATATCACATCTCTGCTATCGGAAGCGGCTCAGGATTGGAATGGGAAGGAGTTGGATATCACATCTCATGTTATAGTAAGAGTCTCTGGTTTGGTATTAGAATCATTGAGATATCACATCGCATGCTGTAGGAAGGGTCTAAGGATTGGAATGGGATGGACTTGGATATCACATCTCATGCTATAGGTAGGCTCTCAGGTTTGGTATAAGCATTGAGATATCACATCTCATGCTATAGGAAGGGTCTCAGGATTGGAATGGGAAGGATTTGGATATCACATCTCATGCTATAGGAAGGGTCTCAGATTTGGTATAAGCATTGAGATATCACATCTCATGCTAAAGGAAGGGTCTCAGGATTGGAATGGGAAGGAGTTGTGTATGACATCTCAGGCCATAGGAAGGGTCTCAGGTTTGGTATAAGCATTGAGATATCACATCTCTGCTATCGGAAGGGTCTCAGGATTGGAATGGGAAGGAGTTGGATATCCCATCTCATGTTATAGGAAGGGTCTCAGGTTTGGTATTAGAAGCATAGAGATATCACATCTCATGCTATAGGAAGGGTCTCAGGATTGGAATGGGAAGGACTTGGATGTCACATCTCATGCTATAGGGAGGATCTCAAGTTTGATATTAGAAGCATTGAGATAACAAATCTCATGATATCGGAAGGGTCTCAGGATTGGAATGGGAAGGAGTTGGATACCACATCTCATGATAAAGGAAGGGTCTAAGGTTTGGAAGGGGAAGGATTTGGATATCACATCTCATGTTATAGGACGGGTCTCAGGTTTGGTATTAGAAGCATTGAGATATCAAGTCTCATGGTATAAGAAGGGTCTCAGAATTGGAATGGGAAGGAGTTGGATATCACACCTCAAGCTATAGGAAGGGTCTCAGGATTGGAATGGGAAGGAGTTTGATATCACATCTCATGCCATAGTATGGGTCTCAGGTTTGGTAGAAGCATTGGGATATCACATCTCATGCTATCGGAAGGGTATCAGTATTGGATTTTGAAGAAGTTGGATATCCCATCGACATCTCAGGCCATAGGAAGGGTCTCAGGTTTGGTATAAGCATTGAGATATCACATCTCTGCTATCGGAAGGGTCTCAGGATTGGAATGGGAAGGAGTTGGATATCCCAAATTATGTTATAGGAAGGGTCTCAGGTTTGGTATTAGAAGCATTGAGATATCACATCTCATGCTATAGGAAGGGTCTCAGGATTGGAATGGGGAGGACTTGGATGTCACATCTCATGTTATAGGAAGGCTCTCAGGTTTGGAAGGGGAAGGAGTTGGATATCACATTTCATGTTAGAGGAACGATCTCAGGTTTGGTATTAGAGGCCTTGAGATATCACATCTCATGCTATAGGAAGGGTCTCAGGATTGGAATGGGAAGGAGTTGGATATCACATCTCAAGCTATAGGAACGGTCTCAGGTTTGGTGTAAGCATTGTGATATCACATCTCATGCTATAGGAAGGGTCTCAGGATTGGAATGGGAAGGAGTTGGATATCACATCTCATGTTATAGGAAAGATCTCAGGTTTGGTATTAGAAGCATTGCGACATCACATCTCATGTTATAGGAAGGGTCTCAGGATTGGAATGGGAAGAAGTTGGATATCACATCTCATGCTATAGGAAGGGTCTCAGGTTTGGTATAAGCATTGAGATATCACATCTCATGCTATAGGAAGGGTCTCAGGATTGGAATGGGAAGGAGTTGTATATGACATCTCATGCCTTAGGAAGGGTCTCAGGTTTGGTATAAGCATTGAGATATCACATCACATGCTATAGGAAGGGTCTCAGGATTGGAATGGAAAGGACTTGGATATCACATCTCATGCTATAGGCAGGGTCTCAGGTTTGGAAAGGGAAGGAGATGGATATCACATTTCATGTTAGAGGTAGGATCTCAGGTTTGGTATTAGAGGCATTGAAATATCACATCTCATGCTATCAGATGGGTCTCAGGATTGGAATGGGAAGGAGTTGGATATCACATCTCATGCTAAAGGGAGGGTCTCAGGTTTGGAAGGGGAAGGATTTGGAAATCACATCTCATGTTATAGGAAGGATCTCAGGTTTGGTATTAGAAGCATTGAGATATCACATCTCATGCTATCGGAAGTATCTCAGGTTTGGTATTAGAGGCATTGAGATATCACATCTCATGCTATCATAAGGGTCTCAGGATTGGAATGGGAAGGAGTTGGATATCACATCTCATGTTATAGGAAGGATCTCAGGTTTGGTATTAGAAGCATTGAGACATCACATCTCATGCTATAGGAAGGGTCTCAGGATTGGAATGGGAAGGAGTTGGATATCACATCTCATGCTATAGGAAGGGTCTCAGATTTGGTATAAGCATTGAGATATCACATCACATGCTATAGGAAGGGTCTCAGGATTGGAATGGGAAGGACTTGGATATCACATTTCATGCTATAGGCAGGCTCTCAGGTTTGGAAAGGGAAGGAGATGGATATCACATTTCATGTTAGAGGTAGGATCTCAGGTTTGATATTAGAGGCATTGAAATATCACATCTCATGCTATCAGAAGGGTCTCGGGATTGGAATGGGAAGGAGTTTGATATCACATCTCATGCTAAAGGGAGGGTCTCAGGTTTGGAAGTGGAAGGATTTGGAAATCACATCTCATGTTATAGGAAGGATCTCAGGTTTGGTATTAGAAGCATTGAGATATCACATCTCATGCTATCAGAAGTATCTCAGGTTTGGTGTTAGAGGCATTGAGATATCACATCTCATGCTATCATAAGGGTCTCAGGATTGGAATGGGAAGGAGTTGGATATCACATCTCATGTTATAGGAAGGATCTCAGGTTTGGTATTAGAAGAATTGAGACATCACATCTCATGCTATAGGAAGGGTCTCAGGATTGGAATGGGAAGAAGTTGGATATCACATCTCATGCTATAGGAAGGGTCTCAGATTTGGTATAAGCATTGAGATATCACATCTAATGCTATAGGAAGGGTCTCAGGATTGGAATGGGAAGGAGTTGCATATGACATCTCAGGCCATAGGAAGGGTCTCAGGTTTGGTATAAGCATTGAGATATCACATCTCTGCTATCGGAAGGGTCTCAGGATTGGAATGGGAAGGAGTTGGATATCCCAAATCATGTTATAGGAAGGGTCTCAGGTTTGGTATTAGAAGCATTGAGATATCACATCTCATGCTATAGGAAGGGTCTCAGGATTGGAATGGGGAGGACTTGGATGTCACATCTGATGTTATAGGGAGGGTCTCAAGTTTGGAAGGGGAAGGAGTTGGATATCACATCTCTTGCTATAGGAAGGGTCTCAGGATTGGTATTAGAAGCATTGAGATATCACATCTCATGCTATAGGAAGGGTCTCAGGATTGGAATGGGGAGGACTTGGATGCCACATCTCATGTTATAGGAAGGCTCTCAGGTTTGGAAGGGGAAGGAGTTGGATATCACATTTCATGTTAGAGGAACGATCTCAGGTTTGGTATTAGAGGCCTTGAGATATCACATCTCATGCTATAGGAAGGGTCTCAGGATTAGAATGGGAAGGAGTTGGATATCACATCTCAAGCTATAGGAACGGTCTCAGGTTTGGTATAAGCATTGTGATATCACATCTCATGCTATAGGTAGGCTCTCAGGTTTGGAAAGGGAAGGAGTTGGATATCACTTTTCACGTTAGAGGAAGGATCTCAGGTTTGGTATTAGAGGCATTGAGATATCACATCTCATGCTATAGGAAGGGTCTCAGGTTTGGTATAAGCATTGAGATATCACATCTCATGCTATAGGAAGGGTCTCAGGTTTGGAATGGGAAGGAGTTGTATATGACATTGCATGCCATAGGAAGGGTCTCAGGTTTGGTATAAGCATTGAGATATCACATCACATGCTATAGGAAGGGTCTCAGGATTGGAATGGAAAGGACTTGGATATCACATCTCATGCTATAGGCAGGGTCTCAGGTTTGGAAAGGGAAGGAGATGGATATCACATTTCATGTTAGAGGTAGGATCTCAGGTTTGGTATTAGAGGCATTGAAATATCACATCTCATGCTATCAGAAGGGTCTCAGGATTGGAATGGGAAGGAGTTGGATATCACATCTCATGCTAAAGGGAGGGTCTCAGGTTTGGAAGGGGAAGGATTTGGAAATCACATCTCATGTTATAGGAAGGATCTCAGGTTTGGTATTAGAAGCATTGAGATATCACATCTCATGCTATCGGAAGTATCTCAGGTTTGGTATTAGAGGCATTGAGATATCACATCTCATGCTATCATAAGGGTCTCAGGATTGGAATGGGAAGGAGTTGGATATCACATCTCATGTTATAGGAAGGCTCTCAGGTTTGGAAGGGGAAGGAGTTGGATATCACATTTCATGTTAGAGGAACGATCTCAGGTTTGGTATTAGAGGCCTTGAGATATCACATCTCATGCTATAGGAAGGGTCTCAGGATTGGAATGGGAAGGAGTTGGATATCACATCTCAAGCTATAGGAACGGTCTCAGGTTTGGTATAAGCATTGTGATATCACATCTCATGCTATAGGAAGGGACTCAGGATTGGAATGGGAAGGAGTTGGATATCACATCTCATGTTATAGGAAAGATCTCAGGTTTGGTATTAGAAGCATTGCGACATCACATCTCATGTTATAGGAAGGGTCTCAGGATTGGAATGGGAAGAAGTTGGATATCACATCTCATGCTATAGGAAGGGTCTCAGGTTTGGTATAAGCTGATATCTCAATGCTTATACCAAACCTGAGACCCTTCCTATAACATGAGATGTGATATCCAAATCCTTCCCGTTCCAAACCTGAGACCCTTCCTTTAGCATGAGATGTGATATCCAGCACCTTCCCATTCCAATCCTGAGACACTTCCTATAGCATGAGATGTGATATCTCAATGCTTCTAATATCAAAACTGAGACCCTCCCTATAGCATGATATGTGATATCCAACTCCTTCCCATTCCAATCCTGAGACCCTCCCTATAGCATGAGATGTGATATCCAACTCCTTCCCATTCCAATCCTGAGACCCTTCCTATAGCATGAGATATGATATCTCAATACTTCTAATACCAAACGTGAGATCCTTCCGATAACATGAGATGTGATATCCAAATCCTTCCCCTTCCAATCCTGAGACCCTCCCTTTAGCATGAGATGTGATATCGAACTCCTTCCTATTCCAATCCTGAGACTCTTCTGATAGCATGAGATGTGATATCTTAATGCTTCTAATACCAAACCTGAGATCCTTCCGATAGCATGAGATGTGATATCTCAATGCTTCTAATACCAAACCTGAGATCCTTCCTATAACATGAGATGTGATATCCAAATCCTTCCCCTTCCAAACCTGAGACCCTCCCTTTAGCATGAGATGTGATATCCAACTCCTTCCCATTCCATTCCTGAGACCCTTCTGATAGCATGAGATGTGATATCTCAATGCCTCTAATACCAAACCTGAGATTCTACCTCTAACATGAAATGTGATATCCAACTCTTTCCCCTTCCAAACCTGAGAGCCTTCCTATAGCATGAGATGTGATATCCAAGTCCTTCCCATTCCAATCCTGAGACCCTTCCTATAACTTGAGATGTGATATCCAACTCCTTCCCATTCCAATTCTGAGACCCTTCCTATACTATGAGACTTGATATCTCAATGCTTCTAATACAGACGTGAGACCCGTAATATAACATGAGATGTGATATCCAAATCCTTCCCCTTCCAAACCTTAGACCCTTCCTTTATCATGAGATGTGATATCCAACTCCTTCCCATTCCAATCCTGAGACCCTTCCGATATCATGAGATGTGATATCTCAAAGCTTCTAATATCAAACTTGAGACCCTCCCTATAGCATGAGATGTGATATCCAAGTCCTTCCCATTCCAATCCTGAGACCCTTCCTATGGCCTGAGATGTCATATGCAACTCCTTCCCATTCCAATCCTGAGACCCTTCCTATAGCATTAGATGTGATATCTCAATGCTTATACCAAATCTGAGACCCTTCCTATAGCATGAGATGTGATATCCAACTTCTTCCCATTCCAATCCTGAGACCCTTCCTATAGCATGAGATGTGATGTCTCAATTCTTCTAATACCAAACCTGAGATCCTTCCTATAACATGAGATGTGATATCCAACTCCTTCCCATTCCAATCCTGAGACCCTTTTGATAGCATGAGATGTGATATCTCAATGCCTCTAACACCAAACCTGAGATACTTCTGATAGCATGAGATGTGATATCTCAATGCTTCTAATACCAAACCTGAGATCCTTCCTATAACATGAGATGTGATTTCCAAATCCTTCCACTTCCAAACCTGAGACCCTCCCTTTAGCATGAGATGTGATATCCAACTCCTTCCCATTCCAATCCCGAGACCCTTCTGATAGCATGAGATGTGATATTTCAATGCCTCTAATATCAAACCTGAGATCCTACCTCTAACATGAAATGTGATATCCATCTCCTTCCCTTTCCAAACCTGAGACCCTGCCTATAGCATGAAATGTGATATTCAAGTCCTTCCCATTCCAATCCTGAGACCCTTCCTATAGCATGTGATGTGATATCTCAATGCTTATACCAAATCTGAGACCCTTCCTATAGCATGAGATGTGATATCCAACTCCTTCCCATTCCAATCCTGAGACCCTTCCTATAGCATGAGATGTGATGTCTCAATGCTTCTAATACCAAACCTGAGATCCTTCCTATAACATGAGATGTGATATCCAACTCCTTCCCATTCCAATCCTGAGACCCTTATGATAGCATGAGATGTGATATCTCAATGCCTCTAATACCAAACCTGAGATACTTCCGATAGCATGAGATGTGATATCTCAATGCTTCTAATACCAAACCTGAGATCCTTCCTATAACATGAGATGTGATTTCCAAATCCTTCCCCTTCCAAACCTGAGACCCTCCCTTTAGCATGAGATGTGATATCCAACTCCTTCCCATTCCAATCCTGAGACCCATCTGATAGCATGAGATGTGATATTTCAATGCCTCTAATACCAAACCTAAGATCCTACCTCTAACATGAAATGTGATATCCATCTCCTTCCCTTTCCAAACCTGAGACCCTGCCTATAGCATGAGATGTGATATCCAAGTCCTTTCCATTCCAATCCTGAGACCCTTCCTATAGCATGTGATGTGATATCTCAATGCTTATACCAAACCTGAGACCCTTCCTATGGCATGAGATGTCATATACAACTCCTTCCCATTCCAATCCTGAGACCCTTCCTATAGCATGAGATGTGATATCTCAATGCTTATACCAAACCTGAGACCCTTCCTATAGCATGAGATGTGATATCCAACTTCTTCCCATTCCAATCCTGAGACCCTTCCTATAACATGAGATGTGATGTCGCAATGCTTCTAATACCAAACCTGAGATCTTTCCTATAACATGAGATGTGATATCCAACTCCTTCCCATTCCAATCCTGAGACCCTTCCTATAGCATGAGATGTGATATCACAATGCTTATACCAAACCTGAGACCGTTCCTATAGCTTGAGATGTGATATCCAACTCCTTCCCATTCCAATCCTGAGACCCTTCCTATAGCATGAGATGTGATATCTCAAGGCCTCTAATACCAAACCTGAGATCGTTCCTCTAACATGAAATGTGATATCCAACTCCTTCCCCTTCCAAACCTGAGAGCCTTCCTATAACATGAGATGTGACATCCAAGTCCTCCCCATTCCAATCCTGAGACCCTTCCTATAGCATGAGATGTGATATCTCAATGCTTCTAATACCAAACCTGAGACCCTTCCTATAACATAATTTGGGATATCCAACTCCTTCCCATTCCAATCCTGAGACCCTTCCGATAGCAGAGATGTGATATCTCAATGCTTATACCAAACCTGAGACCCTTCCTATGGCCTGAGATGTCATATGCAACTCCTTCCCATTCCAATCCTGAGACCCTTCCTATAGCATTAGATGTGATATCTCAATGCTTATACCAAATCTGAGACCCTTCCTATAGCATGAGATGTGATATCCAACTTCTTCCCATTCCAATCCTGAGACCCTTCCTATAGCATGATATGTGATGTCTCAATTCTTCTAATACCAAACCTGAGATCCTTCCTATAACATGAGATGTGATATCCAACTCCTTCCCATTCCAATCCCGAGACCCTTATGATAGCATGAGATGTGATATCTCAATGCCTCTAATACCAAACCTGAGATACTTCTGATAGCATGAGATGTGATATCTCAATGCTTCTAATACCAAACCTGAGATCCTTCCTATAACATGAGATGTGATTTCCAAATCCTTCCACTTCCAAACCTGAGACCCTCCCTTTAGCATGAGATCTGATATCCAACTCCTTCCCATTCCAATCCTGAGACCCTTCTGATAGCATGAGATGTGATATTTCAATGCCTCTAATACCAAACCTAAGATCCTACCTCTAACATGAAATGTGATATCCATCTCCTTCGGTTTCCAAACCTGAGACCCTGCCTATAGCATGAGATGTGATATCCAAGTCCTTCCCATTCCAATCCTGAGACCCTTCCTATAGCATGTGATGTGATATCTCAATGATTCTAATAACAAACCTGAGACCCGTCCTATAACATGAGATGGGATATCCAACTCCTTCCCATTGCAATCCTGAGACACTTCCGATAACAGAGATGTGATATCTCAATGCTTATACCAAACCTGAGACCTTTCCTATAACATGAGATGTGATATCCAACTCCTTCCCGGTCCAAACCTGAGACCCTTCCTATAGCATATGTGATATCCAACTCCTTCCCATTCCAAACATGAGACCCTTCCTATAGCAAGAGTGTAATATCCAACTCCTTCCCATTCCAATCCTGAGACCATTCCTATAGCATGAGATGTGATATCTCAATGCTTCTAATACCAGACCTGAGATCCTTCCTATGAACATGAGATGTGATATCCAATTCCTCCCCATTCCAAACCTGAGAACCTTCCTACAGCATGCGATGTGATATCTCAATGCTTCTAATACCAAACCCGAGACCAGTCCTATAACATGAGATTGGATATCCAACTCCTTCCCCTTCCAAACCTGAGACTCTTCCTATAGCATGAGATGTGATACCCAACTTCTTCCCATTCCAATCCTGAGACCCTTCCTATAACATGAGATGTGATGTCTCAATGCTTCTAATACCAAACCTGAGATCTTTCCTATAACATGAGATGTGATATCCAACTCCTTCACATTCCAATCCTGAGACCCTTCCTATAGCATGAGATGTGATATCTCAATGCTTATACCAAACCTGAGACCCTTCCTATAGCTTGAGATGTGATATCCAACTCCTTCCCATTCCAATCCTGAGACCCTTCCTATAGCATGAGGTGTGATATCTCAAGGCCTCTAATACCAAACCTGAGATCCTTCCTCTGACATGAAATGTGATATCCAATTCCTTCCCCTTCCAAACCTGAGAGCCTTCCTATAAAATGAAATGTGATATCCAATTCCTTCCCATTCCAACCTGAGACCCTTCCTATAGCATGAGATGAGATATCCAACTCCTTCCAAATCCAATACTGATACCCTTCCGATAGCATGAGATGTGATATCCCAATGCTTCTACCAAACCTGAGACCCATACTATGGCATGAGATGTGATATCAAACTCCTTCCCATTCCAATCCTGAGACCCTACCTATAGCTTGAGATGTGATATCCAACTCCTTCCCATTCCAATTCTGAGACCCTTCCTATACCATGAGACTTGATATCTCAATGCTTCTAATACCAAACCTGAGACCCGTCCTATAACATGAGATGTGATATCCAAATATTTCCAGTTCCAAACCTTAGACCCTTCCTTTATCATGAGATGTGATATCCAATTCCTTCCCATTCCAATCCTGAGACCCTTCCGATATCATGAGATTTGTTATCTCAATGCTTCTAATATCAAACTTGAGACCCTCCCTATAACATCAGATGTGACATCCAAGTCCTCCCCATTCCAATCCTGAGACCCTTCCTATAGCATGAGATATGATATCTCAATGCTTCTAATACCAAACCTGAGACCCTTCCTATAACATGATTTGGGATATCCAACTCCTTCCCATTCCAATCCTGAGACCCTTCCGATAGCAGAGATGTGATATCTCAATGCTTATACCAAACCTGAGACCCTTCCTATGGCCTGAGATGTCATATCCAACTCCTTCCAAATCCAATACTGATACCCTTCCGATAGCATGAGATGTGATATCCCAATGCTTCTACCAAACCTGAGACCCATACTATGGCATGAGATGTGATATCAAACTCCTTCCCATTCCAATCCTGAGACCCTACCTATAGCTTGAGATGTGATATCCAACTCCTTCCCATTCCAATTCTGAGACCCTTCCTATACCATGAGACTTGATATCTCAATGCTTCTAATACCAAACCTGAGATCCTTCCTATAACATGAGATGTGATTTCCAAATCCTTCCACTTCCAAACCTGAGACCCTCCCTTTAGCATGAGATGTGATATCCAACTCCTTCCCATTCCAATCCTGAGACCCTTCTGATAGCATGAGATGTGATATTTCAATGCCTTTAATACCAAACCTGAGATCTTACCTCTAACATGAAATGTGATATCCATCTCCTTCCCTTTCCAAACCTGAGACCCTGCCTATAGCATGAAATGTGATATCCAAGTCCTTCCCATTCCAATCCTGAGACCCTTCCTATAGCATGTGATGTGATATCTCAATGCTTATACCAAATCTGAGACCCTTCCTATAGCATGAGATGTGATATCCAACTCCTTCCCATTCCAATCCTGAGACCCTTCCTATAGCATGAGATGTGATGTCTCAATGCTTCTAATACCAAACCTGAGATCCTTCCTATAACATGAGATGTGATATCCAACTCCTTCCCATTCCAATCCTGAGACCCTTATGATAGCATGAGATGTGATATCTCAATGCCTCTAATACCAAACCTGAGATACTTCCGATAGCATGAGATGTGATATCTCAATGCTTCTAATACCAAACCTGAGATCCTTCCTATAACATGAGATGTGATTTCCAAATCCTTCCCCTTCCAAACCTGAGACCCTCCCTTTAGCATGAGATGTGATATCCAACTCCTTCCCATTCCAATCCTGAGACCCATCTGATAGCATGAGATGTGATATTTCAATGCCTCTAATACCAAACCTGAGATCCTACCTCTAACATGAAATGTGATATCCATCTCCTTCCCTTTCCAAACCTGAGACCCTGCCTATAGCATGAGATGTGATATCCAAGTCCTTTCCATTCCAATCCTGAGACCCTTCCTATAGCATGTGATGTGATATCTCAATGCTTATACCAAACCTGAGACCCTTCCTATGGCATGAGATGTCATATACAACTCCTTCCCATTCCAATCCTGAGACCCTTCCTATAGCATGAGATGTGATATCTCAATGCTTATACCAAACCTGAGACCCTTCCTATAGCATGAGATGTGATATCCAACTTCTTCCCATTCCAATCCTGAGACCCTTCCTATAACATGAGATGTGATGTCGCAATGCTTCTAATACCAAACCTGAGATCTTTCCTATAACATGAGATGTGATATCCAACTCCTTCCCATTCCAATCCTGAGACCCTTCCTATAGCATGAGATGTGATATCACAATGCTTATACCAAACCTGAGACCGTTCCTATAGCTTGAGATGTGATATCCAACTCCTTCCCATTCCAATCCTGAGACCCTTCCTATAGCATGAGATGTGATATCTCAAGGCCTCTAATACCAAACCTGAGATCGTTCCTCTAACATGAAATGTGATATCCAACTCCTTCCCCTTCCAAACCTGAGAGCCTTCCTATAACATGAGATGTGACAGCCAAGTCCTCCCCATTCCAATCCTGAGACCCTTCCTATAGCATGAGATGTGATATCTCAATGCTTCTAATACCAAACCTGAGACCCTTCCTATAACATGATTTGGGATATCCAACTCCTTCCCATTCCAATCCTGAGACCCTTCCGATAGCAGAGATGTGATATCTCAATGCTTATACCAAACCTGAGACCCTTCCTATGGCCTGAGATGTCATATGCAACTCCTTCCCATTCCAATCCTGAGACCCTTCCTATAGCATTAGATGTGATATCTCAATGCTTATACCAAATCTGAGACCCTTCCTATAGCATGAGAAGTGATATCCAACTTCTTCCCATTCCAATCCTGAGACCCTTCCTATAGCATGAGATGTGATGTCTCAATTCTTCTAATACCAAACCTGAGATCCTTCCTATAACATGAGATGTGATATCCAACTCCTTCCCATTCCAATCCTGAGACCCTTATGATAGCATGAGATGTGATATCTCAATGCCTCTAATACCAAACCTGACATACTTCTGATAGCATGAGATGTGATGGTCTCAGGATTGGAATGGGAAGGACTTGGATATCATATCTCATGCTATAGGACGGGTCTCAGGTTTGTTATTAGAATCATTGAGATATCATATTGCATGCTGTAGGAAGGGTCTAAGGATTGGAATAGGAAGGACCTGGATATCACATCTCATGCTATAGATAGGCTCTTAGGTTTGGAAAGGGAAGGAGTTGGATATCACATTTCATGTTAGAGGAAGGATCTCAGGTTTGGTATTAGAAGCATTGAGATATCACATCTCATGCTATAGGAAGGGTCTAAGGATTGGAATGGGAAGTAGTTGGATATCACATCTCATGCTATAGGAAGGGTCTCAGGTTTCGTATAAGCATTGCGATATCACATCTCATGCTATAGGACGGGTCTCAGGATTGGAATGGAAGGAGTTGGATATCACATCTCATGTTATAGGAAGGATCTCAGGTTTGGTATTAGAATCATTGAGACATCACATCTCATGCTATAGGAAGGGTCTCAGGGTTGGAATGGGAAGGAGTTGGATATCACAACTCATCCAATAGGAAGGGTCTCAGGTTTGGAATGGGAAGGAATTGGATATCACATCTCATGTTATAGGAAGGATCTCAGGTTTGGTATTAGAAGCATTGAGATATCACATCCCATGCTATAGGAAGGGTCTCAGGATTGGAATGTGAAGGATTTGGATATCACATCTCATGCTAAAGGAAGGGTCTCAGGTTTGGTAGAAGCATTGAGATATCACGTCTCTGCTATCGGAAGGGTCTCAGGATTGGATTGGGAAGGAGTTGGATATCCCTTCTCATGCTATAGGAAGGGTCTCAGGATTTGAATAGCAAGGAGTTGGATATCACATCTCATGCCATACGAAGGGTCTCAGGTTTGGTATAAGCATTGAGATATCACATCTCTGCTATCGGAAGGGTCTCAGGATTGGAATGGGAAGGAGTTGGATATTCCCATCTCATGTAATAGGAAGGGTCTCAGGTTTGGTATTAGAAGCATTGAGATATCACATCTCATGCTATAGGAAGGGTCTCAGGATTGGAATGCGAAGCAGTTGGATATCACATCTCATGCTAAAGGGAGGGTCTCAGGTTTGGAAGGGGAAGGATTTGGATATCACATCTCATGTTATAGGAAGGATCTCAGGTTTGGTATTAGAAGCATTGAGATATCACATCTCATGCTATCGGAAGGATCTCAGGTTTGGTATTAGAAGCATTGAGATATCACATCTCATGCTATCAGAAGAGTCTCAGGATTGGAATAGGAAGGAGTTGGATATCACATCTCATGCTAAAGGGAGGGTCTCAGGATTGGAAGGGGAAGGATTTGGATATCACATCTCATGTTATCGGAAGGATCTCACGTTTGGTATTAGAAGTATTGAGATATCATATCTCATGCTATAGGAAGGGTCTCAGGATTGGAATGGGAAGGAGTTGGATATCACATCTCATGCTATAGGGAGGGTCTCAGGATTGGAATGGGAAGGACTTAGATATCACATTTCATGCTATAGGGAGGGTCTCAGTTTTGATATTAGAAGCATTGAGATATAACATCTCATGCTATAGGAAGTGCCTCAGGATTGGAATGGGAAGGTGCTGGATATCACATCTCATGCTAAAGGAAGGGTCTCAGGTTTGGAACGGGAAGGATTTGGATATCACATCTCATGTTATAGGAAGGGTCTCAGGTTTGGTATAAGCATTGAGATATCACATCTCTGCTATCGGAAGTGTCTCAGGATTGGAATGGGAAGGAGTTGGATATCCCATCTCATGTTATAGGACGGGTCTCAGGTTTGTTATTAGAATCATTGAGATATCATATTGCATGCTGTAGGAAGGGTCTAAGGGTTGGAATGGGAAGGACTTGGATATCACATCTCATGGTATAGATAGGCTCTTAGGTTTGGAAAGGGAAGGAGTTGGATATCACATTTCATGTTAGAGGAAGGATCTCAGGTTTGGTATTAGAAGCATTGAGATATCACATCTCATGCTATAGGAAGGGTCTCAGGATTGGAATGGGAAGCAGTTGGATATCACATCTCATGCTATAGGAAGGGTCTCAGGTTTGGTATAAGCATTGAGATATCACATCTCATGCTATAGGACGGGTCTCAGGATTGGAATGGAAGGAGTTGGATATCACATCTCATGTTATAGGAAGGATCTCAGGTTTGGTATTAGAAGCATTGAGACATCACATCTCATGCTATAGGAAGGGTCTCAGGGTTGGAATGGGAAGGAGTTGGATATCACATCTCATCCAATAGGAAGGGTCTCAGGTTTGGAATGGGAAGGAATTGGATATCACATCTCATGTTATAGGAAGGATCTCAGGTTTGGTATTAAAAGCATTGAGATATCACATCTCATGCTATAGGAAGGGTCTCAGGATTGGAATGTGAAGGATTTGGATATCACATCTCATGCTAAAGGAAGGGTCTCAGGTTTGGTAGAAGCATTGAGATATCACGTCTCTGCTATCGGAAGAGTCTCAGGATTGGATTGGGAAGGAGTTGGATATCACATCTCATGCCATAGGAAGGGTCTCAGGTTTGGTATAAGCATTGAGATATCACATCTGTGCTATCGGAAGGGTCTCAGGATTGGATTGGGAAGGAGTTGGACATCCCTTCTCATGCTATAGGAAGTGTCTCAGGTTGGAATGGGAAGGAGTTGGATATCACATCTCATGTTATAGGAAGGGTCTCAGGATTGGAATGGGAAGGATTTGGATATCACATCTCTTGCTATATGAAGGGTCTCAGGATTGGAATGGGTAGGAGTTGGATATTACTTTCTTGCTATAGGAAGGGTCTCATGTTTGGAATGGGAAGGTGTTGGATATCACATATGCTATAGTTAGTGTCTCAGGTTTGGAACGGGAAGGAGTTGGATATCACATCTCATGTTATAGGAAGGGTCTCAGGTTTGGTATAAGCATTGAGATATCACATCTCTGCTATCGGAAGCGGCTCAGGATTGGAATGGGAAGGAGTTGGATATCCCATCTCATGTTATAGGAAGAGTCTCTGGTTTGGTATTAGAATCATTGAGATATCACATCGCATGCTGTAGGAAAGGTCTAACGATTGGAATGGGATGGACTTGGATATCACATCTCATGCTATAGGTAGGCTCTCAGGTTTGGTATAAGCATTGAGATATCACATCTCATGCTATAGGAAGGGTCTCAGGATTGGAATGGGAAGGAATTGGATATCACATCTCATGCTATAGGAAGGGTCTCAGATTTGGTATAAGCATTGAGATATCACATCTCATGCTAAAGGAAGGGTCTCAGGATTGGAATGGGAAGGAGTTGTATATGACATCTCAGGCCATAGGAAGGTTCTCAGGTTTGGTATAAGCATTGAGATATCACATCTCTGCTATCGGAAGGGTCTCAGGATTGGAATGGGAAGCAGTTGGATATCCCATCTCATGTTATAGGAAGGGTCTCAGGTTTGGTATTAGAAGCATAGAGATATCACATCTCATGCTATAGGAAGGATCTCAGGATTTGAATGGCAAGGAGTTGGATATCACATCTCATGCCATAGGAAGGGTCTCAGGTTTGGTATAAGCATTGAGATATCACATCTCTGCTATCGGAAGGGTCTCGGGATTGGATTGGGAAGGAGTTAGATATCCCTTCTCATGCTATAGGAAGTGTCTCAGGTTGGAATGGGAAGGAGTTGGATATCACATCTCATGTTATAGGAAGGGTCTCAGGATTGGAATGGGAAGGACTTGGATGTCACATCTCATGCTATAGGGAGGGTCTCAAGTTTGATATTAGAAGCATTGAGATAACAAATCTCATGATATCGGAAGGGTCTCAGGATTGGAATGGGAAGGAGTTGGATATCACATCTCATGATAAAGGAAGGGTCTAAGGTTTGGAAGGGGAAGGATTTGGATATCACATCTCATGTTATAGGACGGGTCTCAGGTTTGGTATTAGATGCATTGAGATATCAAGTCTCATGGTATAAGAAGGGTCTCAGAATTGGAATGGGAAGGAGTTGGATATCACACCTCAAGCTATAGGAAGGGTCTCAGGATTGGAATGGGAAGGAGTTTGATATCACATCTCATGCCATAGTATGGGTCTCAGGTTTGGTAGAAGCATTGGGATATCACATCTCATGCTATCGGAAGGGTATCAGTATTGGATTTGGAAGAAGTTGGATATCCCATCTCATGCTATAGGAAGGGTCTCAGGTTGGAATGGGAAGGAGTTGGATATCACATTTCATGATATAGGAAGGGTCTCAGGATTGGAATGGGAAGGACTTGGATATCATATCTCATGCTATAGGACGGGTCTCAGGTTTGTTATTAGAATCATTGAGATATCATATTGCATGCTGTAGTAAGGGTCTAAGGATTGGAATGGGAAGGACTTGGATATCACATCTCATGCTATAGATAGGCTCTTAGGTTTGGAAAGGGAAGGAGTTGGATATCACATTTCATGTTAGAGGAAGGATCTCAGGTTTGGTATTAGAAGCATTGAGATATCACATCTCATGCTATATGAAGGGTCTCAGGATTGGAATGGGAAGTAGTTGGATATCACATCTCATGCTATAGGAAGGGTCTCAGGTTTGGTATAAGCATTGAGATATCACATCTCATGCTATAGGACAGGTCTCAGGATTGGAATGGAAGGAGTTGGATATCACATATCATGTTATAGGAAGGATCTCAGGTTTGGTATTGGAAGCATTGAGACATCACATCTCATGCTATAGGAAGGGTCTCAGGGTTGGAATGGGAAGGAGTTGGATATCACATCTCATCCAATAGGAAGGGTCTCAGGTTTGGAATGGGAAGGAATTGGATATCACATCTCATGTTATAGGAAAGATCTCAGGTTTGGTATTAGAAGCATTGAGATATCACATCTCATGCTATAGGAAGGGTCTCAGAATTGGAATGTGGAGGATTTGGATATCACATCTCATGCTAAAGGAAGGGTCTCAGGTTTGGTAGAAGCATTGAGATATCACGTCTCTGCTATCGGAAGGGTCTCAGGATTGGATTGGGAAGGAGTTGGATATCCCTTCTCATGCTATAGGAAGGGTCTCAGGATTTGAATGGCAAGGAGTTGGATATCACATCTCATGCCATAGGAAGGGTCTCAGGTTTGGTATAAGCATTGAGATATCACATCTCTGCTATCGGAAGGGTCTCAGGATTGGAATGGGAAGGACTTGGATATCACATCCCCTGCTATAGGGAGGGTCTCAAGTTTGATATTAGAAGCTTTGAGATATCACATCTCATGATATCGGAAGGGTCTCAGGATTGGAATGGGAAGGAGTTGGATATCACATCTCATGATAAAGGAAGGGTCTAAGGTTTGGAAGGGGAAGGATTTGGATATCACATCTCATGTTATATTACGGGTCTCAGGTTTGGTATTAGAAGCATTGAGATATCAAGTCTCAGAGTATAGGAAGGGTCTCAGAATTGGAATGGGAAGGAGTTGGATATCACATCTCAAGCTATAGGAAGGGTCTCAGGATTGGAATGGGAAGGACTTGGATATCACATCTCATGCTATAGGAAGGCTCTCAGGTTTGTAAGGGGAAAGAGTTGGATATCACATTTCATGTTAGAGGTAGGATCTCAGGTTTGGTATTAGAGGCATTGAGATATCACATCTCATGCTTTCAGAAGGGTCTCAGGAATGGAATGGGAAGGAGTTGGATATCACATCTCATGCTAAAGGGAGGGTCTCAGGTTTGGAAGGGGAATGATTTGGATATCACATCTCATGTTATAGGAAGGATCTCAGGTTTGGTATTAGAAGCATTGAGATATCACATCTCATGCTATCGGAAGGATCTCAGGTTTGGTATTAGAAGCATTGAGATATCACATCTCATGCTATCAGAAGGATCTCAGGTTTGGTATTAGAAGCATTGAGATATCACATCTCATGCTATCAGAAGGGTCTCAGGATTGGAATGGGAAGGAGTTGGATATGACATCTCATGCTAAAGGGAGGGTCTCAGGTTTGGAAGGGGAAGGATTTGGATATCACATCTCATGTTATCGGAAGGATCTCACGTTTGGTATTAGAAATATTGAGATATCATATCTCATGCTATAGGAAGGGTCTCAGGAGTGGAATGGGAAAGAGTTGGATATCACATCTCATGCTATAGGGAGTGTCTCAGGATTGGAATGGGAAGGACTTAGATATCACATATCATGCTATAGGGAGGGTCTCAGTTTTGATATTAGAAGCATTGAGATATCACATCTCATGCTATCGGAAGTGTCTCAGGATTGGAATGGGAAGGAGCTGGATATCACATCTCATGCTAAAGGAAGGGTCTCAGGTTTGGAACGGGAAGGATTTGGATATCACATCTCATGTTATAGGAAGGGTCTCAGGTTTGGTATAAGCATTGAGATATCACATCTCTGCTATCGGAAGTGTCTCAGGATTGGAATGGGAAGGAGTTGGATATCACATCTCATGTTATAGGACGGGTCTCAGGTTTGTTATTAGAATCATTGAGATATCATATTGCATGCTGTAGGAAGGGTCTAAGGGTTGGAATGGGAAGGACTTGGATATCACATCTCATGCTATAGATAGGCTCTTAGGTTTGGAAAGGGAAGGAGTTGGATATCACATTTCATGTTAGAGGAAGGATCTCAGGTTTGGTATTAGAAGCATTGAGATATCACATCTCATGCTATAGGAAGGGTCTCAGGATTGGAATGGGAAGTAGTTGGATATCACATCTCATGCTATAGGAAGGGTCTCAGGTTTAGTATAAGCATTGAGATATCACATCTCATGCTATAGGACGGGTCTCAGGATTGGAATGGAAGGAGTTGGATATCACATCTCATGTTATAGGAAGGATCTCAGGTTTGGTATTAGAAGCATTGAGACATCACATCTCATGCTATAGGAAGGGTCTCAGGGTTGGAATGGGAAGGAGTTGGATATCACATCTCATCCAATAGGAAGGGTCTCAGGTTTGGAATGGGAAGGAATTGGATATCACATCTCATGTTATAGGAAGGATCTCAGGTTTGGTATTAGAAGCATTGAGATATCACATCTCTTGCTATAGGAAGGGTCTCAGGAATGGAATGTGAAGGATTTGGATATCACATCTCATGCTAAAGGAAGGGTCTCAGGTTTGGTAGAAGCATTGAGATATCACGTCTCTGCTATCGAAAGGGTCGCAGGATTGGATTGGGAAGGAGTTGGATATCCCTTCTCATGCTATAGGAAGTGTCTCAGGTTGGAATGGGAAGGAGTTGGATATCACATCTCATGTTATAGGAAGGGTCTCAGGATTGGAATGGGAAGGATTTGGATATCACATCTCTTGCTATAGGAAGGGTCTCAGGATTGGAATGGGTAGGAGTTGGATATTACTTTCTTGCTATAGGGAGTGTCTCAGGATTGGAATGGGAAGGACTTAGATATCACATATCATGCTATAGGGAGGGTCTCAGTTTTGATATTAGAAGCATTGAGATATCACATCTCATGCTATCGGAAGTGTCTCAGGATTGGAATGGGAAGGAGCTGGATATCACATCTCATGCTATAGTTAGTGTCTCAGGTTTGGAACGGGAAGGAGTTGGATATCACATCTCATGTTATAGGAAGGGTCTCAGGTTTGGTATAAGCATTGAGATATCACATCTCTGCTATCGGAAGCGGCTCAGGATTGGAATGGGAAGGAGTTGGATATCACATCTCATGTTATAGTAAGAGTCTCTGGTTTGGTATTAGAATCATTGAGATATCACATCGCATGCTGTAGGAAGGGTCTAAGGATTGGAATGGGATGGACTTGGATATCACATCTCATGCTATAGGTAGGCTCTCAGGTTTGGTATAAGCATTGAGATATCACATCTCATGCTATAGGAAGGGTCTCAGGATTGGAATGGGAAGGATTTGGATATCACATCTCATGCTATAGGAAGGGTCTCAGATTTGGTATAAGCATTGAGATATCACATCTCATGCTAAAGGAAGGGTCTCAGGATTGGAATGGGAAGGAGTTGTGTATGACATCTCAGGCCATAGGAAGGGTCTCAGGTTTGGTATAAGCATTGAGATATCACATCTCTGCTATCGGAAGGGTCTCAGGATTGGAATGGGAAGGAGTTGGATATCCCATCTCATGTTATAGGAAGGGTCTCAGGTTTGGTATTAGAAGCATAGAGATATCACATCTCATGCTATAGGAAGGGTCTCAGGATTGGAATGGGAAGGACTTGGATGTCACATCTCATGCTATAGGGAGGATCTCAAGTTTGATATTAGAAGCATTGAGATAACAAATCTCATGATATCGGAAGGGTCTCAGGATTGGAATGGGAAGGAGTTGGATACCACATCTCATGATAAAGGAAGGGTCTAAGGTTTGGAAGGGGAAGGATTTGGATATCACATCTCATGTTATAGGACGGGTCTCAGGTTTGGTATTAGAAGCATTGAGATATCAAGTCTCATGGTATAAGAAGGGTCTCAGAATTGGAATGGGAAGGAGTTGGATATCACACCTCAAGCTATAGGAAGGGTCTCAGGATTGGAATGGGAAGGAGTTTGATATCACATCTCATGCCATAGTATGGGTCTCAGGTTTGGTAGAAGCATTGGGATATCACATCTCATGCTATCGGAAGGGTATCAGTATTGGATTTTGAAGAAGTTGGATATCCCATCTCATGCTATAGGAAGGGTCTCAGGTTGGAATGGGAAGGAGTTGGATATCACATTTCATGTTATAGGAAGGGTCTCAGGATTGGAATGGGAAGGACTTGGATATCATATCTCCTGCTATAGGACGGGTCTCAGGTTTGTTATTAGAATCATTGAGATATCATATTGCATGCTGTAGGAAGGGTCTAAGGATTGGAATAGGAAGGACCTGGATATCACATCTCATGCTATAGATAGGCTCTTAGGTTTGGAAAGGGAAGGAGTTGGATATCACATTTCATGTTAGAGGAAGGATCTCAGGTTTGGTATTAGAAGCATTGAGATATCACATCTCATGCTATAGGAAGGGTCTAAGGATTGGAATGGGAAGTAGTTTGATATCACATCTCATGCTATAGGAAGGGTCTCAGGTTTCGTATAAGCATTGCGATATCACATCTCATGCTATAGGACGGGTCTCAGGATTGGAATGGAAGGAGTTGGATATCACATCTCATGTTATAGGAAGGATCTCAGGTTTGGTATTAGAATCATTGAGACATCACATCTCATGCTATAGGAAGGGTCTCAGGGTTGGAATGGGAAGGAGTTGGATATCACAACTCATCCAATAGGAAGGGTCTCAGGTTTGGAATGGGAAGGAATTGGATATCACATCTCATGTTATAGGAAGGATCTCAGGTTTGGTATTAGAAGCATTGAGATATCACATCCCATGCTATAGGAAGGGTCTCAGGATTGGAATGTGAAGGATTTGGATATCACATCTCATGCTAAAGGAAGGGTCTCAGGTTTGGTAGAAGCATTGAGATATCACGTCTCTGCTATCGGAAGGGTCTCAGGATTGGATTGGGAAGGAGTTGGATATCCCTTCTCATGCTATAGGAAGGGTCTCAGGATTTGAATAGCAAGGAGTTGGATATCACATCTCATGCCATACGAAGGGTCTCAGGTTTGGTATAAGCATTGAGATATCACATCTCTGCTATCGGAAGGGTCTCAGGATTGGAATGGGAAGGAGTTGGATATTCCCATCTCATGTAATAGGAAGGGTCTCAGGTTTGGTATTAGAAGCATTGAGATATCACATCTCATGCTATAGGAAGGGTCTCAGGATTGGAATGGGAAGGACTTGGATATCACATCTCATGCTATAGGGAGGGTCTCAAGTTTGATATTAGAAGCTTTGAGATATCACATCTCATGATATCGGAAGGGTCTCAGGATTGGAATGGGAAGGAGTTGGATATCACATCTCATGATAAAGGAAGGGTCTAAGGTTTGGAAGGGGAAGGATTTGGATATCACATCTCATGTTATATTACGGGTCTCAGGTTTGGTATTAGAAGCATTGAGATATCAAGTCTCAGAGTATAGGAAGGGTCTCAGAATTGGAATGGGAAGGAGTTGGATATCACATCTCAAGCAATAGGAAGGGTATCAGGATTGGAATGGGAAGGACTTGGATATCAGATCTCATGCTATAGGAAGGCTCTCAGGTTTGGAAGGGGAAAGAGTTGGATATCACATTTCATGTTAGAGGTAGGATCTCAGGTTTGGTATTAGAGGCATTGAGATATCACATCTCATGCTATCAGAAGGGTCTCGGGAATGGAATGGGAAGGAGTTGGATATCACATCTCATGCTAAAGGGAGGGTCTCAGGTTTGGAAGGGGAAGGATTTGGATATCACATCTCATGTTATAGGAAGGATCTCAGGTTTGGTATTAGAAGCATTGAGATATCACATCTCATGCTATCGGAAGGATCTCAGGTTTGGTATTAGAAGCATTGAGATATCACATCTCATGCTATCAGAAGGGTCTCAGGATTGGAATGGGAAGGAGTTGGATATCACATCTCATGCTAAAGGGAGGGTCTCAGGTTTGGAAGTGGAAGGATTTGGATATCACATCTCATGTTATCGGAAGGATCTCACGTTTGGTATTAGAAGTATTGAGATATCATATCTCATGCTATAGGAAGGGTCTCAGGATTGGAATGGGAAGGAGTTGGATATCACATCTCATGCTATAGGAAGTGTCTCAGGATTGTAATGGGAAGGACTTGGATATCACATCTCATGCTATAGGTAGGGTCTCAAGTTTGATATTAGAAGCATTGAGATATCACATCTCATGCTATAGGAAGGGTCTGAGGATTGGAATGGGAAGGAGTTGGATATCACATCTCATGCTATGGGAAGGGTCTCAGGTTTGGTATAAGCAGTGAGATATCACATCTCATGCTATAGGAAGTGTCTCAGGATTGGAATGGGAAGGAGTTGGATATCACATCTCATGTTATAGGAAGGATCTCAGGTTTGGTATAAGCATTGAGATATCACATCTCTGCTATCGGAAGGGTCTCAGGATTGGAATGGGAAGGAGTTGGATATTCCCATCTCATGTTATAGGAAGGGTCTCAGGTTTGGTATTAGAAGCATTGAGATATCACATCTCATGCTATAGGAAGGGTCTCAGGATTGGAATGGGAAGGACTTGGATATCACATCTCATGCTATAGGGAGGGTCTCAAGTTTGATATTAGAAGCTTTGAGATATCACATCTCATGATATCGGAAGGGTCTCAGGATTGGAATGGGAAGAAGTTGGATATCACATCTCATGATAAAGGAAGGGTCTAAGGTTTGGAAGGGGAAGGATTTGGATATCACATCTCATGTTATATTACGGGTCTCACGTTTGTATTAGAAGCATTGAGATATCAAGTCTCATAGTATAGGAAGGGTCTCAGAATTGGAATGGGAAGGAGTTGGATATCACATCTCAAGTTATAGGAAGGGTCTCAGGATTGGAATGGGAAGGACTTGGATATCACATCTCATGCTATAGGAAGGCTCTCAGGTTTGGAAGGGGAAAGAGTTGGATATCACATTTCATGTTAGAGGTAGGATCTCAGGTTTGGTATTAGAGGCATTGAGATATCACATCTCATGCTATCGGAAGGATCTCAGGTTTGGTATTAGAAGCATTGAGATATCACATCTCATGCTATCAGAAGAGTCTCAGGATTGGAATAGGAAGGAGTTGGATATCACATCTCATGCTAAAGGGAGGGTCTCAGGATTGGAAGGGGAAGGATTTGGATATCACATCTCATGTTATCGGAAGGATCGCACGTTTGGTATTAGAAGTATTGAGATATCATATCTCATGCTATAGGAAGGGTCTCAGGATTGGAATGGGAAGGAGTTGGATATCACATCTCATGCTATAGGGAGGGTCTCAGGATTGGAATGGGAAGGACTTAGATATCACATATCATGCTATAGGGAGGGTCTCAGTTTTGATATTAGAAGCATTGAGATATCACATCTCATGCTATAGGAAGTGTCTCAGGATTTGAATGGGAAGGTGCTGGATATCACATCTCATGCTAAAGGAAGGGTCTCAGGTTTGGAACGGGAAGGATTTGGATATCATATCTCATGTTATAGGAAGGGTCTCAGGTTTGGTATAAGCATTGAGATATCACATCTCTGCTATCGGAAGTGTCTCAGGATTGGAATGGGAAGGAGTTGGATATCCCATCTCATGTTATAGGACGGGTCTCAGGTTTGTTATTAGAATCATTGAGATATCATATTGCATGCTGTAGGAAGAGTCTAAGGGTTGGAATGGGAAGGAGTTGGATATCCCATCTCATGTTATAGGACGGGTCTCAGGTTTGTTATTAGAATCATTGAGATATCACATCTCATGCTATCAGAAGGGTCTCAGGATTGGAATGGGAAGGAGTTGGATATCACATCTCATGCTAAAGGGAGGGTCTCAGGTTTGGAAGGGGAAGGATTTGGATATCACATCTCATGTTATCGGAAGGATCTCACGTTTGGTATTAGAAGTATTGAGATATCATATCTCATGCTATAGGAAGGGTCTCAGGATTGGAATGGGAAGGAGTTGGATATCACATCTCATGCTATAGGAAGTGTCTCAGGATTGTAATGGGAAGGACTTGGATATCACATCTCATGCTATAGGTAGGGTCTCAAGTTTGATATTAGAAGCATTGAGATATCACATCTCATGCTATAGGAAGGGTCTGAGGATTGGAATGGGAAGGAGTTGGATATCACATCTCATGCTATGGGAAGGGTCTCAGGTTTGGTATAAGCAGTGAGATATCACATCTCATGCTATAGGAAGTGTCTCAGGATTGGAATGGGAAGGAGTTGGATATCACATCTCATGTTATAGGAAGGATCTCAGGTTTGGTATAAGCATTGAGATATCACATCTCTGCTATCGGAAGGGTCTCAGGATTGGAATGGGAAGGAGTTGGATATTCCCATCTCATGTTATAGGAAGGGTCTCAGGTTTGGTATTAGAAGCATTGAGATATCACATCTCATGCTATAGGAAGGGTCTCAGGATTGGAATGGGAAGGACTTGGATATCACATCTCATGCTATAGGGAGGGTCTCAAGTTTGATATTAGAAGCTTTGAGATATCACATCTCATGATATCGGAAGGGTCTCAGGATTGGAATGGGAAGGAGTTGGATATCACATCTCATGATAAAGGAAGGGTCTAAGGTTTGGAAGGGGAAGGATTTGGATATCACATCTCATGTTATATTACGGGTCTCACGTTTGTATTAGAAGCATTGAGATATCAAGTCTCATAGTATAGGAAGGGTCTCAGAATTGGAATGGGAAGGAGTTGGATATCACATCTCAAGTTATAGGAAGGGTCTCAGGATTGGAATGGGAAGGACTTGGATATCACATCTCATGCTATAGGAAGGCTCTCAGGTTTGGAAGGGGAAAGAGTTGGATATCACATTTCATGTTAGAGGTAGGATCTCAGGTTTGGTATTAGAGGCATTGAGATATCACATCTCATGCTATCGGAAGGATCTCAGGTTTGGTATTAGAAGCATTGAGATATCACATCTCATGCTATCAGAAGAGTCTCAGGATTGGAATAGGAAGGAGTTGGATATCACATCTCATGCTAAAGGGAGGGTCTCAGGATTGGAAGGGGAAGGATTTGGATATCACATCTCATGTTATCGGAAGGATCGCACGTTTGGTATTAGAAGTATTGAGATATCATATCTCATGCTATAGGAAGGGTCTCAGGATTGGAATGGGAAGGAGTTGGATATCACATCTCATGCTATAGGGAGGGTCTCAGGATTGGAATGGGAAGGACTTAGATATCACATATCATGCTATAGGGAGGGTCTCAGTTTTGATATTAGAAGCATTGAGATATCACATCTCATGCTATAGGAAGTGTCTCAGGATTTGAATGGGAAGGTGCTGGATATCACATCTCATGCTAAAGGAAGGGTCTCAGGTTTGGAACGGGAAGGATTTGGATATCATATCTCATGTTATAGGAAGGGTCTCAGGTTTGGTATAAGCATTGAGATATCACATCTCTGCTATCGGAAGTGTCTCAGGATTGGAATGGGAAGGAGTTGGATATCCCATCTCATGTTATAGGACGGGTCTCAGGTTTGTTATTAGAATCATTGAGATATCATATTGCATGCTGTAGGAAGGGTCTAAGGGTTGGAATGGGAAGGAGTTGGATATCCCATCTCATGTTATAGGACGGGTCTCAGGTTTGTTATTAGAATCATTGAGATATCACATCTCATGCTATAGGAAGGGTCTCAGGATTGGAATGGGAAGCAGTTGGATATCACATCTCATGCTATAGGAAGGGTCTCAGGTTTGGTATAAGCATTGAGATATCACATCTCATGCTATAGGACGGGTCTCAGGATTGGAATGGAAGGAGTTGGATATCACATCTCATGTTATAGGAAGGATCTCAGGTTTCGTATTAGAAGCATTGAGACATCACATCTCATGCTATAGGAAGGGTCTCAGGGTTGGAATGGGAAGGAGTTGGATATCACATCGCATCCAATAGGAAGGGTCTCAGGTTTGGAATGGGAAGGAGTTGGATATCACATCTCATGCTATAGGAAGTGTCTCAGGATTGTAATGGGAAGGACTTGGATATCACATCTCATGCTATAGGTAGGGTCTCAAGTTTGATATTAGAAGCATTGAGATATCACATCTCATGCTATAGGAAGGGTCTGAGGATTGGAATGGGAAGGAGTTGGATATCACATCTCATGCTATGGGAAGGGTCTCAGGTTTGGTATAAGCAGTGAGATATCACATCTCATGCTATAGGAAGTGTCTCAGGATTGGAATGGGAAGGAGTTGGATATCACATCTCATGTTATAGGAAGGATCTCAGGTTTGGTATAAGCATTGAGATATCACATCTCTGCTATCGGAAGGGTCTCAGGATTGGAATGGGAAGGAGTTGGATATTCCCATCTCATGTTATAGGAAGGGTCTCAGGTTTGGTATTAGAAGCATTGAGATATCACATCTCATGCTATAGGAAGGGTCTCAGGATTGGAATGGGAAGGACTTGGATATCACATCTCATGCTATAGGGAGGGTCTCAAGTTTGATATTAGAAGCTTTGAGATATCACATCTCATGATATCGGAAGGGTCTCAGGATTGGAATGGGAAGGAGTTGGATATCACATCTCATGATAAAGGAAGGGTCTAAGGTTTGGAAGGGGAAGGATTTGGATATCACATCTCATGTTATATTACGGGTCTCACGTTTGTATTAGAAGCATTGAGATATCAAGTCTCATAGTATAGGAAGGGTCTCAGAATTGGAATGGGAAGGAGTTGGATATCACATCTCAAGTTATAGGAAGGGTCTCAGGATTGGAATGGGAAGGACTTGGATATCACATCTCATGCTATAGGAAGGCTCTCAGGTTTGGAAGGGGAAAGAGTTGGATATCACATTTCATGTTAGAGGTAGGATCTCAGGTTTGGTATTAGAGGCATTGAGATATCACATCTCATGCTATCGGAAGGATCTCAGGTTTGGTATTAGAAGCATTGAGATATCACATCTCATGCTATCAGAAGAGTCTCAGGATTGGAATAGGAAGGAGTTGGATATCACATCTCATGCTAAAGGGAGGGTCTCAGGATTGGAAGGGGAAGGATTTGGATATCACATCTCATGTTATCGGAAGGATCGCACGTTTGGTATTAGAAGTATTGAGATATCATATCTCATGCTATAGGAAGGGTCTCAGGATTGGAATGGGAAGGAGTTGGATATCACATCTCATGCTATAGGGAGGGTCTCAGGATTGGAATGGGAAGGACTTAGATATCACATATCATGCTATAGGGAGGGTCTCAGTTTTGATATTAGAAGCATTGAGATATCACATCTCATGCTATAGGAAGTGTCTCAGGATTTGAATGGGAAGGTGCTGGATATCACATCTCATGCTAAAGGAAGGGTCTCAGGTTTGGAACGGGAAGGATTTGGATATCATATCTCATGTTATAGGAAGGGTCTCAGGTTTGGTATAAGCATTGAGATATCACATCTCTGCTATCGGAAGTGTCTCAGGATTGGAATGGGAAGGAGTTGGATATCCCATCTCATGTTATAGGACGGGTCTCAGGTTTGTTATTAGAATCATTGAGATATCATATTGCATGCTGTAGGAAGGGTCTAAGGGTTGGAATGGGAAGGAGTTGGATATCCCATCTCATGTTATAGGACGGGTCTCAGGTTTGTTATTAGAATCATTGAGATATCACATCTCATGCTATAGGAAGGGTCTCAGGATTGGAATGGGAAGCAGTTGGATATCACATCTCATGCTATAGGAAGGGTCTCAGGTTTGGTATAAGCATTGAGATATCACATCTCATGCTATAGGACGGGTCTCAGGATTGGAATGGAAGGAGTTGGATATCACATCTCATGTTATAGGAAGGATCTCAGGTTTCGTATTAGAAGCATTGAGACATCACATCTCATGCTATAGGAAGGGTCTCAGGGTTGGAATGGGAAGGAGTTGGATATCACATCGCATCCAATAGGAAGGGTCTCAGGTTTGGAATGGGAAGGAATTGGATATCACATCTCATGTTATAGGAAGGATCTCAGGTTTGGTATTAGAAGCATTGAGATATCACATCTCATGCTATAGGAAGGGTCTCAGGATTGGAATGTGAAGGATTTGAATATCACATCTCATGCTAAAGGAAGGGTCTCAGGTTTGGTAGAAGCATTGAGATATCACGTCTCTGCTATCGGAAGGGTCTCAGGATTGGATTGGGAAGGAGTTGGATATCACATCTCATGCCATAGGAAGGGTCTCAGGTTTGGTATAAGCATTGAGATATCACATCTCTGCTATCGGAAGGGTCTCAGGATTGGATTGGGAAGGAGTTGGATATCCCTTCTCATGCTATAGGAAGTGTCTCAGGTTGGAATGGGAAGGAGTTGGATATCACATCTCATGTTATAGGAAGGGTCTCAGGATTGGAATGGGAAGGATTTGGATATCACATCTCTTGCTATAGGAAGGGTCTCAGGATTGGAATGGGTAGGAGTTGGATATTACTTTCTTGCTATAGGAAGTGTCTCATGTTTGGAATGGGAAGGAGTTGGATATCACATATGCTATAGTTAGTGTCTCAGGTTTGGAACGGGAAGGAGTTGGATATCACATTTCATGTTATAGGAAGGGTCTCAGGTTTGGTATAAGCATTGAGATATCACATCTCTGCTATCGGAAGCGGCTCAGGATTGGAATGGGAAGGAGTTGGATATCCCATCTCATGTTATAGGAAGAGTCTCTGGTTTGGTATTAGAATCATTGAGATATCACATTGCATGCTGTAGGAAGGGTCTAAGGATTGGAATGGGATGGACTTGGATATCACATCTCATGCTATAGGTAGGCTCTCAGGTTTGGTATAAGCATTGAGATATCACATCTCATGCTATAGGAAGGGTCTCAGGATTGGAATGGGAAGGAATTGGATATCACATCTCATGCTATAGGAAGGGTCTCAGATTTGGTATAAGCATTGAGATATCACATCTCATGCTAAAGGAAGGGTCTCAGGATTGGAATGGGAAGGAGTTGTATATGACATCTCAGGCCATAGGAAGGTTCTCAGGTTTGGTATAAGCATTGAGATATCACATCTCTGCTATCGGAAGGGTCTCAGGATTGGAATGGGAAGGAGTTGGATTTCCCATCTCATGTTATAGGAAGGGTCTCAGGTTTGGTATTAGAAGCATAGAGATATCACATCTCATGCTATAGGAAGGGTCTCAGGATTTGAATGGCAAGGAGTTGGATATCACATCTCATGCCATAGGAAGGGTCTCAGGTTTGGTATAAGCATTCAGATATCACATCTCTGCTATCGGAAGGGTCTCAGGATTGGATTGGGAAGGAGTTAGATATCCCTTCTCATGCTATAGGAAGCGTCTCAGGTTGGAATGGGAAGGAGTTGGATATCACATCTCATGTTATAGGAAGGGTCTCAGGATTGGAATGGGAAGGACTTGGATGTCACATCTCATGCTATAGGGAGGGTCTCAAGTTTGATATTAGAAGCATTGAGATAACAAATCTCATGATATCGGAAGGGTCTCAGGATTGGAATGGGAAGGAGTTGGATATCACATCTCATGATAAAGGAAGGGTCTAAGGTTTGGAAGGGGAAGGATTTGGATATCACATCTCATGTTATAGGACGGGTCTCAGGTTTGGTATTAGAAGCATTGAGATATCAAGTCTCATGGTATAAGAAGGGTCTCAGAATTGGAATGGGAAGGAGTTGGATATCACACCTCAAGCTATAGGAAGGGTCTCAGGATTGGAATGGGAAGGACTTGGATATCACATCTCATGCTATAGGGAGGGTCTCAAGTTTGATATTAGAAGCTTTGAGATATCACATCTCATGATATCGGAAGGGTCTCAGGATTGGAATGGGAAGGAGTTGGATATCACATCTCATGATAAAGGAAGGGTCTAAGGTTTGGAAGGGGAAGCATTTGGATATCACATCTCATGTTATATTACGGGTCTCACGTTTGTATTAGAAGCATTGAGATATCAAGTCTCATAGTGTAGGAAGAGTCTCAGAATTGGAATGGGAAGGAGTTGGATATCACATCTCAAGCTATAGGAAGGGTCTCAGGATTGGAATGGGGAGGACTTGGATATCACATCTCATGCTATAGGAAGGCTCTCAGGTTTGGAAGGGGAAATAGTTGGATATCACATTTCATGTTAGAGGTAGGATCTCAGGTTTGGTATTAGAGGCATTGAGATATCACATCTCATGCTATCAGAAGGGTCTCAGGAATGGAATGGGAAGGAGTTGGATATCACATCTCATGCTAAAGGGAGGGTCTCAGGTTTGGAAGGGGAAGGATTTGGATATCACATCTCATGTTATAGGAAGGATCTCAGGTTTGGTATTAGAAGCATTGAGATATCACATCTCATGCTATCGGAAGGATCTCAGGTTTGGTATTAGAAGCATTGAGATATCACATCTCATGCTATCAGAAGAGTCTCAGGATTGGAATAGGAAGGAGTTGGATATCACATCTCATGCTAAAGGGAGGGTCTCAGGATTGGAAGGGGAAGGATTTGGATATCAAATCTCATGTTATCGGAAGGATCTCACGTTTGGTATTAGAAGTATTGAGATATCATATCTCATGCTATAGGAAGGGTCTCAGGATTGGAATGGGAAGGAGTTGGATATCACATCTCATGCTATAGGGAGGGTCTCAGGATTGGAATGGGAAGGACTTAGATATCACATATCATGCTATAGGGAGGGTCTCAGTTTTGATATTAGAAGCATTGAGATATCACATCTCATGCTATAGCAAGTGTCTCAGGATTGGAATGGGAAGGTGCTGGATATCACATCTCATGCTAAAGGAAGGGTCTCAGGTTTGGAACGGGAAGGATTTGGATATCACATCTCAGGTTATAGGAAGGGTCTCAGGTTTGGTATAAGCATTGAGATATCACATCTCTGCTATCGGAAGTGTCTCAGGATTGGAATGGGAAGGAGTTGGATATCCCATCTCATGTTATAGGACGGGTCTCAGGTTTGTTATTAGAATCATTGAGATATCATATTGCATGCTGTAGGAAGGGTCTAAGGGTTGGAATGGGAAGGACTTGGATATCACATCTCATGCTATAGATAGGCTCTTAGGTTTGGAAAGGGAAGGAGTTGGATATCACATTTCATGTTAGAGGAAGGATCTCAGGTTTGGTATTAGAAGCATTGAGATATCACATCTCATGCTATAGGAAGGGTCTCAGGATTGGAATGGGAAGCAGTTGGATATCACATCTCATGCTATAGGAAGGGTCTCAGGTTTGGTATAAGCATTCAGATATCACATCTCATGCTATAGGACGGGTCTCAGGATTGGAATGGAAGGAGTTGGATATCACATCTCATGTTATAGGAAGGATCTCAGGTTTGGTATTAGAAGCATTGAGACATCACATCTCATGCTATAGGAAGGGTCTCAGGGTTGGAATGGGAAGGAGTTGGATATCACATCTCATCCAATAGGAAGGGTCTCAGGTTTGGAATGGGAAGGAATTGGATATCACATCTCATGTTATAGGAAGGATCTCAGGTTTGGTATTAGAAGCATTGAGATATCACATCTCATGCTATAGGAAGGGTCTCAGGATTGGAATGTGAAGGATTTGGATATCACATCTCATGCTAAAGGAAGGGTCTCAGGTTTGGTAGAAGCATTGAGATATCACGTCTCTGCTATCGGAAGGGTCTCAGGATTGGATTGGGAAGGAGTTGGATATCACATCTCATGCCATAGGAAGGGTCTCAGGTTTGGTATAAGCATTGAGATATCACATCTCTGCTATCGGAAGGGTCTCAGGATTGGATTGGGAAGGAGTTGGATATCCCTTCTTATGCTATAGGAAGTGTCTCAGGTTGGAATGGGAAGGAGTTGGATATCACATCTCATGTTATAGGAAGGGTCTCAGGATTGGAATGGGAAGGATTTGGATATCACATCTCTTGCTATAGGAAGGGTCTCAGGATTGGAATGGGTAGGAGTTGGATATTACTTTCTTGCTATAGGAAGGGTCTCATGTTTGGAATGGGAAGGAGTTGGATATCACATATGCTATAGTTAGTGTCTCAGGTTTGGAACGGGAAGGAGTTGGATATCACATCTCATGTTATAGGAAGGGTCTCAGGTTTGGTATAAGCATTGAGATATCACATCTCTGCTATCGGAAGCGGCTCAGGATTGGAATGGGAAGGAGTTGGATATCCCATCTCATGTTATAGGAAGAGTCTCTGGTTTGGTAGAATCATTGAGATATCACATCGCATGCTGTAGGAAGGGTCAAAGGATTGGAATGGGATGGACTTGGATATCACATCTCATGCTATAGGTAGGCTCTCAGGTTTGGTATAAGCATTGAGATATCACATCTCATGCTATAGGAAGGGTCTCAGGATTGGAATGGGAAGGAATTGGATATCACATCTCATGCTATAGGAAGGGTCTCAGATTTGGTATAAGCATTGAGATATCACATCTCATGCTAAAGGAAGGGTCTCAGGATTGGAATGTGAAGGATTTGGATATCACATCTCATGCTAAAGGAAGGGTCTCAGGTTTGGTAGAAGCATTGAGATATCACGTCGCTGCTATCGGAAGGGTCTCAGGATTGGATTGGGAAGGAGTTGGATATCCCTTCTCATGCTATAGGAAGAGTCTCAGGATTGGAATGGGAAGGATTTGGATATCACATCTCTTGCTATAGGAAGGGTCTCAGGATTGGAATGGGTAGGAGTTGGATATTACTTTCTTGCTATAGGAAGGGTCTCATGTTTGGAATGGGAAGGAGTTGGATATCACATATGCTATAGTTAGTGTCTCAGGTTTGGAACGGGAAGGAGTTGGATATCACATCTCATGTTATAGGAAGGGTCTCAGGTTTGGTATAAGCATTGAGATATCACATCTCTGCTATCGGAAGCGGCTCAGGATTGGAATGGGAAGGAGTTGGATATCCCATCTCATGTTATAGGAAGAGTCTCTGGTTTGGTAGAATCATTGAGATATCACATCGCATGCTGTAGGAAGGGTCAAAGGATTGGAATGGGATGGACTTGGATATCACATCTCATGCTATAGGTAGGCTCTCAGGTTTGGTATAAGCATTGAGATATCACATCTCATGCTATAGGAAGGGTCTCAGGATTGGAATGGGAAGGAATTGGATATCACATCTCATGCTATAGGAAGGGTCTCAGATTTGGTATAAGCATTGAGATATCACATCTCATGCTAAAGGAAGGGTCTCAGGATTGGAATGTGAAGGATTTGGATATCACATCTCATGCTAAAGGAAGGGTCTCAGGTTTGGTAGAAGCATTGAGATATCACGTCGCTGCTATCGGAAGGGTCTCAGGATTGGATTGGGAAGGAGTTGGATATCCCTTCTCATGCTATCGGAAGGGTCTCAGGATTGGATTGGGAAGGAGTTGAATATCCCTTCTCATGCTATAGGAAGTGTCTCAGGTTGGAATGGGAAGGAGTTGGATATCACATCTCATGTTATAGGAAGGGTCTCAGGATTGGAATGGGAAGGATTTGGATATCACATCTCTTGCTATAGGAAGGGTCTCAGGATTGGAATGGGTAGGAGTTGGATATTACTTTCTTGCTATAGGAAGGGTCTCATGTTTGGAATGGGAAGGAGTTGGATATCACATATGCTATAGTTAGTGTCTCAGGTTTGGAACGGGAAGGAGTTGGATATCACATCTCATGTTATAGGAAGGGTCTCAGGTTTGGTATAAGCATTGAGATATCACATCTCTGCTATCGGAAGCGGCTCAGGATTGGTATGGGAAGGAGTTGGATATCCCATCTCATGTTATAGGAAGAGTCTCTGGTTTGGTATTAGAATCATTGAGATATCACATCGCATGCTGTAGGAAGGGTCTAAGGATTGGAATGGGATGGACTTGGATATCACATCTCATGTTATAGGTAGGCTCTCAGGTTTGGTATAAGCATTGAGATATCACATCTCATGCTATAGGAAGGGTCTCAGGATTGGAATGGGATGGAATTGGATATCACATCTCATGCTATAGGAAGGGTCTCAGATTTGGTATAAGCATTGAGATATCACATCTCATGCTAAAGGAAGGGTCTCAGGATTGGAATGGGAAGGAGTTGTATATGACATCTCAGGCCATAGGAAGGTTCTCAGGTTTGGTATAAGCATTGAGATATCACATCTCTGCTATCGGAAAGGTCTCAGGATTGGAATGGGAAGGAGTTGGATATCCCATCTCATGTTATAGGAAGGGTCTCAGGTTTGGTATTAGAAGCATAGAGATATCACATCTCATGCTATAGGAAGGGTCTCAGGATTGGAATGGGAAGGACTTGGATGTCACATCTCATGCTATAGGGAGGGTCTCAAGTTTGATATTAGAAGCATTGAGATAACAAATCTCATGATATCGGAAGGGTCTCAGGATTGGAATGGGAAGGAGTTGGATATCACATCTCATGATAAAGGAAGGGTCTAAGGTTTGGAAGGGGAAGGATTTGGATATCACATCTCATGTTATAGGACGGGTCTCAGGTTTGGTATTAGAAGCATTGAGATATCAAGTCTCATGGTATAAGAAGGGTCTCAGAATTGGAATGGGAAGGAGTTGGATATCACACCTCAAGCTATACGAAGGGTCTCAGGATTGGAATGGGAAGGAGTTTGATATCACATCTCATGCCAGAGTATGGGTCTCAGGTTTGGTAGAAGCATTGGGATATCACATCTCATGCTATCGGAAGGGTATCAGTATTGGATTTGGAAGAAGTTGGATATCCCATCTCATGCTATAGGAAGGGTCTCAGGTTGGAATGGGAAGGAGTTGGATATCACATTTCATGTTATAGGAAGGGTCTCAGAATTGGAATGGGAAGGACTTGGATATCACATCTCAAGCTATAGGAAGGGTCTCAGGATTGGAATGGGAAGGAGTTTGATATCACATCTCATGCCATAGTATGGGTCTCAGGTTTGGTATAAGCATTGGGATATCAAATCTCATGCTATCGGAAGGGTATCAGGATTGGAATTCCAAGGAGTTGGATATCCCATCTCATGCTATAGGAAGGGTCTCAGGTTGGAATGGGAAGGAGTTGGATATCACATCTCATGCTAAAGGGAGGGTCTCAGGTTTGGAAGGGGAAGGATTTGGATATCACATCTCATGTTATAGGAAGGATCTCAGGTTTGGTATAAGAAGCATTGAGATATCACATCTCATGCTATCGGAAGAATCTCAGATTTGGTATTAGAGGCATTGAGATATCACATCTCATGCTATCATAAGGGTCTCAGGATTGGAATGGGAAGGAGTTGGATATCACATCTCATGCTATAGGAAGGGTCTCAGGTTTGGAACGGGAAGGAGTTGGATATCACATCTCATGTTATAGGAAGAGTCTCAGGTTTGGTATAAGCATTGAGATATCAAATCTCTGCAATCGGAAGTGTCTCAGGATTGGGATGGGAAGGAGTTGGATATCACATCTCATGCTATAGGAAGGGTCTCAGGTTTGGAACGGGAAGGAGTTGGATATCCCATCTCATGTTATAGGACTGGTCTCAGGTTTGGTATTAGAAGCATTGAGATATCACATCTCTGCTATCGGAAGTGTCTCAGGATTGGAATGGGAAGGAGTTGGATATCATATCTCATGTTATAGGACGGGTCTCAGGTTTGTTATTAGAATCATTGAGATATCATATTGCATGCTGTAGGAAGGGTCTAAGGATTGGAATGGAAGGACTTGGATATCACATCTCATGCTATAGGTAGGCTCTCAGGTTTGGAAAGGGAAGGAGTTGGATATCACATTTAATGTTAGAGGAAGGATCTCAGGTTTGATATTAGAGCCATTGGATATCACATCTCATGCTATAGGAAGGGTCTCAGGATTGGAATGGGAAGGAGTTGGATATCACATCTCATGCTAGAGGAAGGGTTTTAGGTTTGGTATAAGCATTGAGATATCACATCTCATGCTATAGGAAGGGTCTCAGGATTGGAATGGGAAGGATCTGTATATGACATCTCATGCCATAGGAAGGGTCTCAGGTTTGGTATTAGAAGCATTGAGATATCACATCTCATGCTATAGGAAGTGTCTCAGGATTGGAATGGGAAGGACTTGGATATCACATCTCATGCTATAGGAAGGGTCTCAGGTTTGGTATAAGCAGTGAGATATCACATCTCATGCTATAGGAAGTGTCTCAGGATTGGAATGGGAAGGAGTTGGATATCACATCCCATGTTATAGGAAGGATCTCAGGTTTGGTATAAGCATTGAGATATCACATGTTTGCTATCGGAAGGGTCTCAGGATTATAATGGGAAGGAGTTGGATATTCCCATCTCATGTTATAGGAAGGGTCTCAGGTTTGGTATTAGAAGCATTGAGACATCACATCTCATGCTGTAGGAAGGGTCTCAGGATTGGAATGGGAAGGACTTGGATATCACATCTCATGCTATAGGGAGGGTCTCGAGTTTGATATTAGAAGCATTGAGATATCACATCTCATGATATCGGAAGGGTCTCAGGATTGGAATGGGAAGGAGTTGGATATCACATCTCACGATAAAGGAAGGGTCTAAGGTTTGGAAGGGGAAGGATTTGGATATCACATCTCATGTTATAGGACAGGTCTCAGGTTTGGTATTAGAAGCATTGAGATATCAAGTCTCATGGTATAGGAAGGGTCTCAGAATTGGAATGGGAAGGAGTTGGATATCACATCTCGTTATAGGAAGGGTCTCAGGATTGGAATGGGAAGGAATTGGATATCATATCTCATGTTATAGGACCGGTCCCAGGTCTGGTATTAGAAGCATTGAGATATCACATCTCATGCTATAGGAGGAGTCTCAGGATTGGAATGGGAAGGAGTTGGATATCACGTTTCATGTTATACGAAGGGTCTCAGGATTGGAATGGGAAGGAGTTGAATATCACATCTCATGCTAAAGGAAGGGTATCAGGTTTGATAGAAGCATTGAGATATCACATCTCATGCTATAGGAAGGAACTCAGGATTGGAATGGGAAGGAGTTGGATATCACATCTAATGCCATAGGAAGGGTCATCAGGTTTGGTATAAGCATTGAGATATCACATCTCTGCTATCGGAAGGGTCTCAGGATAGGAATGGGGAGGACTTAGAATTCACATCTCATACTATAGGGAGGGTCTCAGTTTTGATATTAGAAGCATTGAGCTATCACATCTCATGCTATCGGAAGGGTCTCAGGATTGGAATCGGATGGAGTTGGATATCACATCTCAAGCTATCTCAGGATTGGAATGGGAAGGAGTTTGATATTTCATCTCAAGCTATAGGAAGGGTCTCAGGTTTGGAAAGGGAAGGATTTGGATTTCACATCTCATGTTATAGGATGGTTCTCATGTTTGGTTTTAGAAGCATTGAGATATCACATCTCATGCTATCGGAAGGGTCTCAGGTTTGGAATGGGAAGGAGTTGGATATCACATCTCTGCTATCTGAAGGGTCTCAGGATTGGAATGGGAAGGAGTTGGATATCCCATCTCGTAATAGGAAGGGTCTCAGGTTTGGTATTAGAAGCAATGAGATATCACATCTCATGCTATAGGAAGGGTCTAAGGTTTGGAAGGGGACGGATTTGGGTATCACATCTCATGTTATAGGACCGGTCTCAGGTTTGGTATTTGAAGCATTGAGATATCAAGTCTCATGGTATAGGACGGGTCTCAGAATTGGAATGAGAAGGAGTTGGATATCACATCTCAAGCTATAGGAAGGGTCTCATGATTGGAATGGGAAGGAGTTGGATATCACATCTCATGTTATAGGAAGGGTCTCAGGATTGGAATGGGAAGGACTTGGATATCACATCTCATTCTATACGAAGGCTCTCAGGGTTGGAAGGGGAAGGAGTTGGATATCACATTTCATGTTAGAGGTAGGATCTCAGGTTTGGTTTTAGAGGTATTGAGATATCACATCTCATGCCATCAGAAGGGTCTCAGGATTGGAATGGGAAGGAGTTGGATATCAAATCTCATGCTAAAGGGATGGTCTAAGGTTTGGAAGGGGAGGGATTTGGACATCATATCTCATGTTATTGGAAGGATCTCAGGTTTGGTATTAGAAGCATTGAGATATCACATCTCATGCTATCGGAAGGGTCTTAGGTTTGGTATAAGCATTGAGATATCACATCTCTGCTATCGGAAGGGTCTCAGGATTGGAATGGGAAGGATTTGGACATCACAATTCATGTTATAGGAAGGGTCTCAGGTTTGGTATTAGAAGCATTGAGATATCACATCTCATGCTATAGGAAGGGTCTCAGGATTGGAATGGGAAGGACTTGGATATCACATCTCATGTTATAGGAAGGGTCTCAGGTTTGGTATTAGAAGCATTGAGATATCACATCTCATGCTATAGGAAGGGTCTCAGGATTGGAATGGGAAGGACTTGGATATCACATCTCATGCTATAGGAAGGGTCTCAGGAATGGAATGGAAAGGACTTGGATATCACATGTCATGATAAAGGAAGGGTCTAAGGTTTGGAAGGGGAAGGATTTGGATATAACATCTCATGTTATTGGACCGGTCTCAGGTTTGGTATTAGAAGCATTGAGATATCAAGTCTCATGGTATAGGACGGGAGTTTGATATCACATCTCATGCCATGGTATGGGTGTCAGGTTTTATAGAAGCATTGGGATATCACATCTCATGCTATCGGAAGGGTATCAGGATTGGATTTGGAAGGAGTTGGATATCCCATCTCATGCTATAGGAAGGGTCTCAGGTTGGAATAGAAGGAGTTGGATATCACATCTCATGTTATAGGAAGGGTCTCAGGATTGGAATGCGAAGGACTTGGATATCACATCTTGTTAGGAAAGATTTCGTAATTGTAGGGAATTTTCCTTCCATGTGGCAACCCCTAAACTTTTTGCTATTGTTTTTAACCTTGTTCTTGACTTTGCCAGAGAAGTACAGCCTTCTGCCGCACTTCTCTGGGCTTTCGCTCCTTTTCTTACGGGGAAACTGACATGCCCTTAAGACAGTCAGTACCGGGGAACGCTGTTTCCCGTAGTTTCGTTTATCATGTTGCGGCTTTAGTGCAACATGACACAAGAGGGCACTGTAAGCTAAGTTACAGCTCTCTTGGGTCTCTAGCCTTCTACGGGCCCTAGATACTCTTTTAGGATGGTATTTGATCGGTGCAAGTCATTCAGGGACTGGAATGGTGGCAGCGATCGTTTTGTTTATTTTGAGCTCCTTTTGGCGTTCTGAGCACGTTTTTCGCACTGAACCCAAAATGGTGGCCTGGCTCCCAAAATGGCCAGTCCACGAGGCTCCTTTGTCCTGTCCACTGACCGTCTTGCTTCCGTCACCTTCCCCAGGTCGGGCGACCCGGGGCCTTCCTTATTTGGGCATGTACTTTCCCGCGATACGTGGTTGCTTTCGCGGGCTTCTACATGTCGTTTGTGTGCCTCCAGGGTGTGGGCTGGGATGTCTGGTCCCAATACACATCCTGGGTGCCAGAGAGTCTGGGGTGGTGTGAATGCCTGGGACCACCGTGGTCCGTGATTGGTCCACGTATGGTATGTGTGTTGATGTGCGGATCTCCCATTGGCTCCCCTCCGTTTTGGCGCGAAGGGAACCGTGGATAAGAGGGAGCTGGAAACACCACTACCATGTCGATCTCCTGAGTTCTCACGAACGAAGGAATACAGGAGCCAAGTATCCTGCAACCAAGAGGCTGGACCGAGGAATCGCTGGTGACCCGCTGAAGGAATCCTCCTTTGCACTGCTGTCGTCCTGTGAAACCCTTTCCTCCTTGGATCGAACCAGAAGGCCTGTACTGGTGCTTCGACCTTTGGAATAGCAGGAACAGCTATTCCCGGCGACTTCATCATCTCCTGCCAAGTAAGCCTTCGGAAGTGTCTCTGGGCCATCCAGTTGACTGACCAGCTTACAAGGGAGTCCTGCTCTGTAACTGCCGCCAGGTTGTGTTGTATTTCGAGTCCTTGTCACTCTCCCACGCTTCGTACACTTGGCGTTCCCAAGTCTGAAGGGAGGAGCGTACATTTGGCTTGAATACACACGGCCGCTCCGTTGTCCTGCTGCGGCAACAAACTGTGCTGGTTTCGTCGATTGGGACGTCTTTTTGCTCTACACGACTTCGAGGCATTCCCTGCTCTTCTGAACCTGCCAGCTGCTGAAACTAACGTGGAGAAGCCTGGGTCTGCTTGCTTCGGGGACCGGTGAGTAGTTTAGCTAGGATCTGGTCGCCCTCTTGCAGTATCCCATTGCTTTCCCTGCTGTGTAAAAACAGCACCCTTTTGGCCGTACTCGCGCTCTGCTTCTGCCCGCTGTGGAGGCTGCGCTTGAGTTGCGGAACCTGTTCTCCTTCTGCTGTGCACTAACCCGAACTGCCTGACTTCCTCCGAAGAGCTTCCCCTTTTGCCCGTTGGCACCGGCGTGGCAGGTACTTTGAGCACAAGGCTCCACTCTTCGCAGGGCTCGGACTTCCATCTAGTTAGGTGCCTCTGAAGGCGAACTGAGTCTAAAGCGTTATCGCACTGCCTGTTTTCCTTTCCTTTCAGGTGGACTACATATTTCGTGCTTTAAACGCTTGCGACTGTGTATTTGTATATATATTGTGTTGATATGGTATGTGTTGGTTTAATATTGTGATATTGTGATTTTCTCGCTACGGTCATTATTTTAAAGGCCTTAAAATAAATGTGTATCTATTTTTGATATAACAACTGTTTGGAGTAGTTTGTAAGCGCTCTTGCTTTGTGTGCTCATTGCGGGCTTTCAGTCACCCTCACCCCTCTTGAGACCTAGTCTTGACCGCCGCGATCGCTACCTTGATTGGTCTGGCTCGTCCAGAGGTTACCCTGTTCCAAGTAATTAGGTTGGCCTTCTGAACTTCTGCGCCACCAGGACAGAGTTCAGAAATCCGTCTTAACAAATTGGTGTACAGCGGTGGGATACGACTGAAGGTATCCAGTGTTGCGCTCGAACTAAGGCATTTCAGGTTATTCCAAACAGTACACGTAGTGAATTGTTGTAATATAACTTTAAAAAGGCCATAGTCCTATCAAACAGTATGGAAGCAAATACCTTGTTAACTTTAAATGCTTCCAAATCAGAAACATTGAAGAAGATGTGTGCGGAGAGAGGTGTTTCCTCTCAAGGCACTAAATTGGAAATGATCCAGAGAATCGTGGCGTGGCAAGAAGCGCAGCTTGACGCTATAACTTCCGAGGACAGTGCAGAAGGTGGTGGGGCTGCTCTCACTGGTAGAACCGACGGTTCTGCCGCTGCACTGATCCATCGCGACCACGAGGACAGGGAGGATGTGATGTCTAATGTTTCCTCTGCCAGTGTTGATGGGGAGGCTATGCTTGAATTCAAGAAGCAAGAGCTGCGGTTTAGGCAGCAGGAGCTTGAATTCAGCATAGCCAAACTAAAAATCGAACAGGCAGAAAAACAGAAAGACAGGGATCACCAGTTGGAACTGGCCAAGCTTCAGGTTGCAAATGGGTCCAAGGGTACTGGACATGGCTCTGGGGCTTCCTCTCATCCACGGTTTCCGAAAGATCTGCTCAGTGTGTATGAAGAAAGGAATGACATTATGGACTGGCTGAATGCGTTTGAGTATGCATGCGAGGTTCAAGAAGTTGACAATGCTGATAAGATTGCTTGGTTGCTCAGTAGACTGCCCCATTCTGGCTGCAGTGCCATTATGGAAATGTCGAAGGCTGAGCGGGCTGATTTCGCAATGTTAAAGCAAACTCTCATTTTAAAGTTTGGGAAGACTCCGGCCCAATATTTAAAGCGTTTTCGAGAGTATAAGAAAAAGGAAGGTGGTACTTGGGTATCTTATGTCGCTGAATCTTTGAAAAACTTAACTGGCTGGGTCGAAGGTTATAAGGCTTCTACCTTCGAAGGCATGATCAATCTGGTCATGCTGGAACACATTTTTGCTTCTTCTTCCCCGGAGCTTAAGCAGCATTTGGCCGATTCGAAGGAGATAGATCCTAAGAAGCTGGCCATTGCAGCAGACTTATGGGTGTCACATCGAGTGTCCCATAAGGACAAAAATCCTGGTAAGCAGGAGGAAGGGAAAAAGTCCAAAGATATGGAGGGTGGGGAATCTGCTAAATCTTCTTCCCATAAGGGCCACAAAAAGAAAAACAAGGGTAAGACACAAGAGAACTCACAGGGTAGTGGAGGTTCGCCTCCGAAACAGAACTCTGGTTACAATAAGCCTCCCTACGTAAACAGACCCACTGGGGCTTGTTTTTCTTGTGGAGCAACTGACCATGTGAAGGGGGATCCCCGGTGTAAGGTTAGACCTTTGGGGGTCCACTCCGCTAATCTGGCCTTCTCCTCCTACGAGGAAGAAGAGATTACAGGAGCATCCTTCTCCTCAGACTCATTTCCCAGCGGGATAGAGGCTGAGGTAGTTTTAGTGTCCCTGGGTTCCTGGGAGCCTAAAGTCGCAGAGGCTTATGCTAGGATTCCGGATAATACCAAGCACTACTTTAAAGACAGCGTGCTGATCAATGGAGTGGATACTCCAGCTCTTAGGGATAGTGGGTGCAGTCGAACAGTAGTGGATTCTACCTTGGTAGACTCAGAGGAAGTTGCCAGAGCTACTCTGATGCCCACTAAGTTTGCTGACGGCCCCCTCCGTATGTTTCCCGTGATCCCTGTAAATCTTACTTTAAATGGTACAGCAGTCAGGATTCCAGTGAGCATTCAGAGAAACGTCCCGGGAAAGGTCTTGCTGGGTAATGATCTCAGAGCTTTAGGGCTCGTAGGAGACACTGCCGAAAGACCCTACACACGGTCTCAAGCACGGGCAGCATTGGCCAAGTCCAATACGCCGCCCCAGCCGAAGGGGAAACCCAAGGCGAAGGGAGTCTACAAGTCAAGACGAGGGAAAGAGAATATTCCCCCGAGCTCGCCTACCACTGCGGTGGAGGAAGTTGGTCAATCGCCCGGGCCTGACGAGGAGGTGGCGATGCCTGAAGTTTTCGACCCCAACGATCATCCTGAACTAAAAGACTTGTTAGTTGAAGGAGGTCCTGATAGGGACGAATTCAGTAAAGGCCAACGTGAGTGCCCATCTCTGGAAGGCCTAAGGAGACAGGCCTGCTCCCAGCTTGAGGGTGAGCCTCCTGGGAAGCATAGGATTTATTGGGAAGGTGGACTCCTGTATAGTGAGCCCACAGAGTCTACAGAAGGAGACCATAGGAGGTTGGTGGTTCCCCTTGCTGTTAGGCCCTCCCTCCTGCAGTTGGCGCATGAAGTTCCCCTTGCTGGTCACCTTGGTATGAAGAGGACCAAGCAAAGTTTATCCATGCACTTCTACTGGCCCAAGATGGGGGTGCAAGTAGAAAGTCACTGCAGGAGTTGTGCCTCCTGCCAGTTGTCTGGTAAGGTTGGCGCGACAATCCAAGCTCCGTTGGTACCGCTCCCAGTTGTGGGGGTACCATTTGAAAGGGTAGGGATCGACATCGTTGGTCCCCTTGACCCGCAAACATCCTCGGGCAATAGGTTTATCCTGGTGCTGGTCGACCATGCAACCAGGTATCCTGAGGCCATCCCATTGAAAACTGTAACTGCCAAGTCAGTTGCAAAAGCTTTACTCGGCATATTTACTAGGGTTGGCTTCCCTAAAGAAGTTGTGTCAGATCGTGGCAGCAACTTTATGTCGAAGTATATGCAGGCTATGTGGAAAGAATGTGGGGTCACCTACAAGTTCTCTTCTGCATACCACCCCCAGACCAATGGTCTGGTGGAACGTTTCAACAGAACGTTAAAAAGCATGATTGGGGCTCTGGAGGAGCCCCAGAGAAGAAAATGGGATCTTCTTTTACCATGCCTACTGTTTGCCTACCGAGAGGTACCACAGGAGGGTGTTGGCTTCAGCCCCTTCGAACTTCTGTTCGGTCATCCCGTACGGGGACCCTTAGCCATCGTCAAAGAGGGATGGGAGATGCCCACTCCCCCTGTTACTACCAATGTAGTTGATTATGTGCTAGGGCTCAGAAAACGGATGGTACTTCTGATGGGCTTGGCTAGTGATAAATTGAAGGCAGGGCAAGCGCTGGTGAAACATTGGTACGACCATAAAGCTTCCCTCATCAACTTTACACCTGGTCAGCACGTCCTGATCATGAATCCAATAAGGCCTCGCGCTTTACAGGACAAATGGTCAGGCCCTTACACAGTGGTGGAGCCCCTGGGTGAGGTGAACTATTTAGTGGACCTTGGAAGGCCTGGACAGGCTCCAAAAGTGTTTCACGTGAATAGGCTGAAGGCTTTCGTCCCAAGAGTCGAAATCGCAGCACTGCTACTGGCTTCAGATGTTGAGGAAGAGGAGTCAGAACCTCTCCCCGACCTGTTCCAAAGCGGTCCTTCAGATGGCTCCGTTGAGGGTGTCCGAGTGGCCCCTCACCTGACTTCTGATCAGCAGGCTGAGGTGAAAAGTTTGCTTAGGCAGTTTTCCCCCCTGTTTTCACAGTCCCCTGGTTTGACACCTTGGTGCAAACATAACTTTGACACAGGAGACAGTGTACCTACCAAAAGTAGGGGATACAGGATGTCAGATAAAGTACGGTCTTATATTAAGACCGAGGTCAGCAAGATGTTAGACCTTGGGGTGATTGAACCCTCTAGTAGTCCTTGGTCCAGTCCTGTGGTTTTGGTTCCAAAAGCAGGCACTTCTGAATTGAGGTTCTGCGTGGATTACAGGGCTCTGAATGCTGTCACCAAGACAGATGCACACCCCTTGCCTCGAACAGATGAGCTGGTGGATACGTTGGGTGCCTCCAAGTACCTCAGCACGTTTGACCTCACTGCTGGCTATTGGCAAATAGCTTTAGCAGAACATGCCAAGGAGAAGACAGCATTTTCTACTCCAGACGGCCTTTACCAATTCCGGGTAATGCCGTTCGGGTTGAAGAATGCACCTGCCACTTTCCAGAGGCTTGTGAATCATGTGTTGAATGGGTTGGACGAATTCTGTCTTGCATATCTAGACGATATAGCAGTTTTCAGTGCCACCTGGGAAGACCATGTGAAACACCTCAGGATTGTGCTCCAGGCCCTTCAGAAAGCCCACTTGACCATAAAGGCTAGTAAATGCCAGATTTGACAAGGCTCAGTGGTTTACCTTGGACATGAAGTAGGTGGAGGGAGGATACAGCCTCTACCCAGTAAAGTACAAGCAGTACAAGACTGGCCTACCCCCACTACGCAAACCCAAGTGAGAGCCTTCTTAGGACTCACGGGTTATTATCACAATTTTGTGGCAGATTATGGCACCATAGCTGCTCCTCTGACTGCCCTCACAACTCCGAAGAAACCCAAGAAGGCAACTTGGACTGACGAGTGTGAGAAGGCCTTCAATGGCTTAAAAGACTCCTTGTGCCAGGCCCCTGTGCTCAGGGCCCCTGATTATCAAAGACCTTTTATCGTGCAGACGGATGCCTCTGACACTGGGATAGGAGCTGTACTATCACAAGTACATGAGAAGGGTAAGGAACACCCTATCGGTTTTATTAGTCGCCAGCTTAAGGACAGAGAGCTCAGATGGTCCACGGTAGAGAAAGAATGTTTCTCTGTTGTGTGGGCCCTAAGGAAGCTGAGGCCCTACCTCTATGGGACCCACTTCACTGTGCAGACTGACCATAAGCCGTTAAAGTGGCTAATGAACATGAAGGGGGAGAATCCAAAGTTGCTTAGGTGGTCCATAAGTCTTCAAGGCTTCGACTTCACTATTGAGCATAGGCCAGGTGTCCAACATAGCAATGCTGATGGGTTGTCCAGAATGTTTAACCGACCTGAACAAGAGACTCATCCAGGGGTGGATTAGTTCCCCCTGTCCATAGTCTGGGAGGGGCGAGTGTTAGGAAAGATTTCGTAATTGTAGGGAATTTTCCTTCCATGTAGCAACCCCTAAACTTTTTGCTATTGTTTTTAACCTTGTTCTTGACTTTGCCAGAGAAGTACAGCCTTCTGCCGCACTTCTCTGGGCTTTCGCTCCTTTTCTTACGGGGAAACTGACATGCCCTTAAGACATTCAGTACCGGGGAACGCTGTTTCCCGTAGTTTCGTTTATCATGTTGCGGCTTTAGTGCAACATGACACAAGAGGGCACTGTAAGCTCAGTTACAGCTCTCTTGGGTCTCTAGCCTTCTACGGGCCCTAGATACTCTTTTAGGATGGTATTTGATCGGTGCAAGTCATTCAGGGACTGGAATGGTGGCAGCGATCGTTTTGTTTATTTTGAGCTCCTTTTGGCGTTCTGAGCACGTTTTTCGCACTGAACCCAAAATGGTGGCCTGGCTCCCAAAATGGCCAGTCCACAAGGCTCCTTTGTCCTGTCCACTGACCGTCTTGCTCCCTTCACCTTCCCCAGGTCGGGCGACCCGGGGCCTTCCTTATTTGGGCATGTACTTTCCCGCGAAACGTGGTTGCTTTCGCGGGCTTCTACATGTCGTTTGTGTGCCTCCAGGGTGTGGGCTGGGATGTCTGGTCCCAATACACATCCTGGGTGCCAGAGAGTCTGGGGTGGTGTGAATGCCTGGGACCACCGTGGTCCGTGATTGGTCCACGTATGGTATGTGTGTTGATGTGCGGATCTCCCATTGGCTCCCCTCCGTTTTGGCGCGAAGGGAACCGTGGATAAGAGGGAGCTGGAAACACCACTACCATGTCGATCTCCTGAGTTCTCACGAACGAAGGAATACAGGAGCCAAGTATCCTGCAACCAAGAGGCTGGACCGAGGAATCGCTGGTGACCCGCTGAAGGAATCCTCCTTTGCACTGCTGTCGTCCTGTGAAACCCTTTCCTCCTTGGATCGAACCAGAAGTGTCTGTACTGGTGCTTCGACCTTTGGAATAGCAGGAACAGCTATTCCCGGCGACTTCATCACCCCCTCCAAGTAAGCCTTCGGAAGTGTCTCTGGGCCATCCAGTTGACTGACCAGCTTACAAGGGAGTCCTGCTCTGTAACTGCCGCCAGGTTGTGTTGTATTTCGAGTCCTTGTCACTCTCCCACGCTTCGTACACTTGGCGTTCCCAAGTCTGAAGGGAGGAGTGTACATTTGGCTTGAATACACACGGCCGCTCCGTTGTCCTGCTGCGGCAACAAACTGTGCTGGTTTCGTCGATTGGGACGTCTTTTTGCTCTACACGACTTCGAGGCGTTCCCTGCTCTTCTGAACCTGCCAGCTGCTGAAACTAACGTGGAGAAGCCTGGGTCTGCTTGCTTCGGGGACCGGTGAGTAGTTTAGCTAGGATCTGGTCGCCCTCCTGCAGTATCCCATTGCTTTCCCTGCTGTGTAAAAACAGCACCCTTTTGGCCGTACTCGCGCTCTGCTTCTGCCCACTGTGGAGGCTGCGCTTGAGTTGCGGAACCTGTTCTCCTTCTGCTGTGCACTAACCCGAACTGCCTGACTTCCTCCGAAGAGCTTCCCCTTTTGCCCGTTGGCACCGGCGTGGCAGGTACTTTGAGCACAAGGCTCCACTCTTCGCAGGGCTCGGACTTCCATCTAGTTAGGTGCCTCTGAAGGCGAACTGAGTCTAAAGCGTTATCGCACTGCCTGTTTTCCTTTCCTTTCAGGTGGACTACATATTTCGTGCTTTAAACGCTTGCGACTGTGTATTTGTATATATATTGTGTTGATATGGTATGTGTTGGTTTAATATTGTGATATTGTGATTTTCTCGCTACGGTCATTATTTTAAAGGCCTTAAAATAAATGTGTATCTATTTTTGATATAACAACTGTTTGGAGTAGTTTGTAAGCGCTCTTGCTTTGTGTGCTCATTGTGGGCTTTCAGTCACCCTCACCCCTCTTGAGACCTAGTCTTGACCGCCGCGATCGCTACCTTGATTGGTCTGGCTCGTCCAGAGGTTACCCTGTTCCAAGTAATTAGGTTGGCCTTCTGAACTTCTGCGCCACCAGGACAGAGTTCAGAAATCCGTCTTAACACATCTCATGCTGTAGGAAGGGTCTCAGGTTTGGAAAAGGAAGGAGTTGGATATCACATTTCATGTTAGAGGTAGGATCTCAGGTTTGGTATTAGAGGCATTGAGATATCACATCTCATGCTATCAGAAGGGTATCAGGATTGGAATGGGAAGGAGTTGGATATCACATCTCATGCTAAAGGGAGGGTCTCAGGTTTGGAATGGGAAGGATTTGGATATCACATCTCATGTTATAGGAAGGACCTTAGGTTTGGTATTAGAAGCATTGAGATATCACATCTCATGCTATAGGAAGGGTCTCGGGATTGGAATGGGAAGGAGTTGGATATCACATCTCATGTTATAGGAAGGATCTCAGGTTTGGTATTAGAAACATTGAGATATAACATCTCATGCTATAGGAAGGGTCTCAGGATTGGAATGGGAAGGAGTTGGATATCACATCTCATGCTATGGGAAGGGTCTCAGGTTTGGTATTAGAAGCATTGTGATATCACATCTCATGCTATAGGAAGGGTTTCAGGTTTGGTAGAAGCATTGAGATATCACATCTCATGCTATAGGAAGAGTCTCAGGTTTGGGAAGGGAAGGATTTGGATTTCACATCTCATGTTATAGGATGGTTCTCATGTTTGGTTTTTGAAGCATTGAGATATCACATCTCATGCTATCGGAAGGGTCTCAGGTTTGGAATGGGAAGGAGTTGGATATCACATCTCATGTTATAGGAAGGGTCTCAGGTTTGGAATGGGAAGGAGTTGGATATGACATCTCTTGTTATAGGGAGGGTCTCAGGATTTGAATGGTAAGGAGTTGGATATCACATCTCATGCTATAGGAAGGGTCTCAGGCTGGAATGGGAAGGAGTTGGATATCACATCTAATGTTATATACAGGAAGGGTCTCAGGATTGGAATGGGAAGGATTTGGATATCACATCTCTTGCTATAGGAAGGGTCTCAGGTTTTTTATTAGAAACATTGAGATATCACATCTCATGCTATAGGAAGGGTTTTAGGATTGGAATGGGAAGTATTTGGATATCACATCTCATGCTAAAGGAAGGGTCTCAGGTCTGGAATGGGAAGGAATTGGATATCACATCTCATGTTATAGGAAGGGTCTCAGGTTTTTTATTAGACACATTGAGATATCACATCTCATGTTATAGGACGGTTCCCAGGTTTGGTATTAGAAGCATTGAGATATCACATCTCATGGTATAGGAAGGGTCTCAGGGTTGGAATGGGAAGGAGTTGGATATCACATCTCATCCAATAGGAAGGGTCTCAGGTTTGGAATGGGAAGGAATTGGATATCACATCTCATGTTATAGGAAGGATCTCAGGTTTGGTATTAGAAGCATTGAGATATCACATCTCATGCTATAGGAAGGGTCTCAGGATTGGAATGTGAAGGATTTGGATATCACATCTCATGCTAAAGGAAGGGTCTCAGGTTTGGTAGAAGCATTGAGATATCACATCTCATGCTATAGGAAGGGTCTCAGGATTTGAATGGCAAGGAGTTGGATATCACATCTCATGCCATAGGAAGGGTCTCAGGTTTGGTATAAGCATTGAGATATCACATCTCTGCTATCGGAAGGTTCTCAGGATTGGATTGGGAAGGAGTTGGATATCCCTTCTCATGCTATAGGAAGTGTCTCAGGTTGGAATGGGAAGGAGTTGAATATCACATCTCATGTTATAGGAAGGGTCTCAGGATTGGAATGGGAAGGATTTGGATATCACATCTCTTGCTATAGGAAGGGTCTCAGGATTGGAATGGGAAGGATTTGGATATTTCCCATTCCAATCCTGAGACCCTTCCTATAACATGAGATGTGATATCCAACTCCTTCCCATTCCAACCTGAGACACTTCCTATAGCATGAGAAGGGATATCCAACTCCTTCCCAATCCAATCCTGAGACCCTTCCGATAGCAGAGATGTGATATCTCAATGCTTATACCAAACCTGAGACCCTTCCTATGGCATGAGATGTGATATCCAACTCCTTGCCATTCAAATCCTGAGACCCTTCCTATAGCATGAAAAGGGATATCCAACTCCTTCCCAATCCAATCCTGAGACCCTTCCGATAGCAGAGTCGTGAAATCTCAATGCTTCTACCAAACCTGAGACCCTTCCTTTAGCATGAGATGTGATATCCAAATCCTTCACATTCCAATCCTGAGACCCTTCCTATAGCATGAGATTTGATATCTCAATGCTTCTAATACCAAACGTGAGATCCTTCCTATAACATGAGATGTGATATCCAAATCCTCCCCTTCCAAACCTGAGACCCTCCCTTTAGCATGAAATGTGATATCCAACTCCTTCCTATTCCAATCCTGAGACTCTTCTGATAGCATGAGATGTGATATCTCAATGCTTCTAATACCAAACCTGAGATCCTTCCGATAGCATGAGATGTGATATCTCAATGCTTCTAATACCAAACCTGAGATCCTTCCTATAACATGAGATGTGATATCCAAATCCTTCCCCTTCCAAACCTGAGACCCTCCCTTTAGCATGAGATGTGATATCTAACTCCTTCCCATTCCATTCCTGAGACCCTTCTGATAGCATGAGATGTGATATCTCAATGCCTCTAATACCAAACCTGAGATCCTACCTCTAACATGAAATGAGATATCCAACTCTTTCCCCTTCCAAACCTGAGAGCCTTCCTATGGCATGAGATGTGATATCCAAGTCCTTCCCATTTCAATACTGAGACTCTTCCTATAGCTTGAGATGTGATAACCAACTCCTTCCCATTCCAATTCTGAGACCCTTCCTATAGCATGAGATGTGATATCTCAATGCTTATACCAAACCTGAGAGCCTACCTATAACATGAGATGTGATATCCAAGTCCATCCCATTCCAATCCTTAGACCCTTCCTACAGCATGCGATGTGATATCTCAATGATTTTAATACCAAACCAGAGACTCTTCCTATAACATGAGATGGGATATCCAACTCCTTCCCATTCCAATTCTGAGACCCTTCCTATACTATGAGACTTGATATCTCAATGCTTCTAATACCAAACCTGAGACCCGTAATATAACATGAGATGTGATATCCAAATCCTTCCCCTTCCAAACCTTAGACCCTTCCTTTATCATGAGATGTGATATCCAACTCATTCCCATTCCAATCCTGAGACCCTTCCGATATCATGAGATGTGATATCTCAAAGCTTCTAATATCAAACTTGAGACCCTCCCTATAGCATGAGATGTGATATCCAAGTCCTTCCCATTCCAATCCTGAGACCCTTCCTATAGCATGAGATGTGATATCTCGATGCTTCTAATACCAAACCTGAGACCCTTCCTATAACATGAGATGGGAATATCCAACTCCTTCCCATTCCAATCTTGAGACCCTTCCGATAGCAGAGATGTGATATCTCAATGCTTATACCAAACCTGAGATCCTTCCTATAACATGAGATGTGATATCCAACTCCTTCCCATTCCAATCCTGAGACACTTCCTATAGCATGAGATGTGATATCTCACTGCTTATACCAAACCTGAGACCCTTCCCATAGCAGGAGATGTGATATCCAACTCATTCCCATTCCAATCCTCAGACCCTTCCTATAGCATGAGATGTGATATCTCAATGCTTCTAATGTCAAACTTGAGACCCTACCTATAGCATGAGATGTGATATCCAAGTCCTTCCCATTCCAATCCTGAGACACTTCCTATAGCATGAGATGTGATATCTCAATGCTTCTAATACCAAACCTGAGACTCTTCCTATAACATGAGATGGGATATCCAACTCCTTCCCATTCCAACCCTGAGACCCTTTTGATACCAGAGATGTGATATCTCAATGTTTATACCAAACCTGAGACCCTTCCTACGGCATGAGATGTCATATTCAACTCCTTCCCATTCCAATCCTGAGACCCTTCCTATAGCATGAGATTTGATATCCAACTCCTTCCCATTCCAATCCTGAGACCCTTCCTATAGCATGAGATGTGATGTCTCAATGCTTCTAATACCAAACCTGAGATCCTTCCTATAACATGAGATGTGATATCCAACTCCTTCCATTCCAATCCTGAGACCCTTCCTATAGCATGAGATGTGATATCTCAATGCTTATACCAAACCTGAGACCCTTCCTATAGCATGAGATGTGATATCCAACTCCTTCCCATTCCAATCATGAGACCCTTCCTATAGCATGAGATGTGATATCTCAATGCTTCTAATACCAAACCTGAGATCCTTCCTCTAACATGAAATGTGAGATCCAACTCCTTCCCTTTCCAAACCTAAGAGCCTATCTATAGCATGAGATGTGATATCCAAGTCCTTCACATTCCAACCCTTAGACCCTTCCTACAGCATGCAATATGATATCTCAATGATTCTAATAACAAACCTGAGACCCGTCCTATAACATGAGATGGGATATCCAACTCCTTCCCATTCCAATCCTGAGACACTTCCGATAGCAGAGATGTGATATCTCAATGTTTATACCAAACCTGAGACCCTTCCTATAACATGAGATGTGATATCCAACTCCTTCCCGTTCCAAACCTGAGACCCTTCCTTTAGCATGAGATGTGATATCCAGCTCCTTCCCATTCCAATCCTGAGACACTTCCGATAGCATGAGATGTGATATCTCAATGCTTCTAATATCAAAACTGAGACCCTCCCTATAGCATGATATGTGATATCTAAGTCCTTCCCATTCCAATCCTGAGACCCTTCCTATAGCATGAGATGTGATATCTCAATGCTTCTACCAAACCTGAGACCCTTCCTTTAGCATGAGATGTAATATCCAACTCCTTCCCATTCCAATCCTGAGACCCTTCCTATAGCATGAGATGTGATATCTCAATACTTCTAATACCAAACCTGAGATCCATCCTATAACATGAGATGTGATATCCAACTCCTTCCCTTTCCAAACCTGAGAGCCGTTCTATAGCATGAGATGTGATATCCAGGTCCTTCCCATTCCAATCCTTAGACCCTTCCTACAGCATGCAATATGATATCTCAATGATTCTAATAACAAACCTGAGACCCGTCCTATAGCATGAGATATGATATCCAAGTCCTTCCCATTCCAATCCTGAGACCCTTCCTATAACATGAAATGTGATATCCAACTCCTTCCCATTCCAACCTGAGACCCTTCCTATAGCATGAGATGGGATATCCAACTTCTTCCAAATCCAATACTGATACCCTTCCGATAGCATGAGATGTGATATCCCAATGCTTCTACCAAACCTGAGACCCATACTATGGCATGAGATGTGATATCAAACTCCTTCCCATTCCAATCCTGAGACCCTTCCTATAGCTTGAGGTGTGATATCCAACTCCTTCCCATTCCAATTCTGAGACCCTTCTTATACCATGAGACTTGATATCTCAATGCTTCTAATATTAAACCTGAGACCCGTCCTATAACATGAGATGTGATATCCAAATCCTTCCCCTTCCAAACCTTAGACCCTTCCTTTATCATGAGATGTGATATCCAACTCCTTCCCATTCCAATCCTGAGACCCTTCCGATATCATGAGATTTGTTATCTCAATGCTTCTAATATCAAACTTGAGACCCTCCCTATAGTATGAGATGTGACATCCAAGTCCTTCCCATTCCAATCCTGAGACCCTTCCTATAGCATGAGATGTGATATTTCTATGCTTCTAATACCAAACATGAGACCCTTCCTATAACATGAGATGGGATATCCAACTCCTTCCCATTCCAATCCTGAGACCTTTCCGATAGCAGAGATGTGATATCTCAATGCTTATACCAAACCTGAGAACCTTCCTATGGCCTGAGATGTCATATACAACTCCTTCCCATTCCAATCCTGAGACCCTTCCTTTAGCATGAGATGTGATATCTCAATGCTTATACCAAATCTGAGACCCTTCCTATAGCATGAGATGTGATATCCAATTCCTTCCCATTCCAATCCTGAGACCCTTCCTATAGCATGAGATGTGATATCTCAATGCTTATACCAAACCTGAGAGCCTACCTATAACATGAGATGTGATATCCAAGTCCATCCCATTCCAATCCTTAGACCCTTCCTACAGCATGCGATGTGATATCTCAATGATTCTAATACCAAACCAGAGACTCTTCCTATAACATGAGATGGGATATCCAACTCCTTCCCATTCCAATCCTGAGCCGCTTCCGATAGCAGAGATGTGATATCTCAATGCTTATACCAAACCTGAGACCCTTCCTATAACATGAGATGTGATATCAACTCCTTCCCGTTCCAAACCTGAGACACTAACTATAGCATATGTGATATCCAACTCCTTCCCATTCCAAACATGAGACCCTTCCTATAGCAAGAAAGTAATATCCAACTCCTACCCATTCCAATCCTGAGACCCTTCCTATAGCAAGAGATGTGATATCCAAATCCTTCCCATTCCAATCCTGAGACCCTTCCTATAACATGAGATGTGATATCCAACTCCTTCCCATTCCAATCCTGAGACACTTCCTATAGCATGAGATGTGATATCTCAATGCTTCTAATACCAAACCTGAGACTCTTCCTATAACATGAGATGGGATATCCAACTCCTTCCCATTCCAATCCTGAGACCCTTTTGATAGCAGAGATGTGATATCTCAATGTTTATACCAAACCTGAGACCCTTCCTACGGCATGAGATGTCATATTCAACTCCTTCCCATTCCAATCCTGAGACGCTTCCTATAGCATGAGATTTGATATCCAACTCCTTCCCATTCCAATCCTGAGACCCTTCCTATAGCATGAGATGTGATATCTCAATGCTTATACCAAACCTGAGACCCTTCCTATAGCATGAGATGTGATATCCAACTCCTTCCCATTCCAATCCTGAGACCCTTCCTATAGCATGAGATGTGATATCTCAATGCTTCTAATACCAAACCTGAGATCCTTCCTCTAACATGAAATGTGAGATCCAACTCCTTCCCTTTCCAAACCTAAGAGCCTATCTATAGCATGAGATGTGATATCCAAGTCCTTCACATTCCAACCCTTAGACCCTTCCTACAGCATGCAATATGATATCTCAATGATTCTAATAACAAACCTGAGACCCGTCCTATAACATGAGATGGGATATCCAACTCCTTCCCATTCCAATCCTGAGACACTTCCGATAGCAGAGATGTGATATCTCAATGTTTATACCAAACCTGAGACCCTTCCTATAACATGAGATGTGATATCCAACTCCTTCCCGTTCCAAACCTGACACCCTTCCTTTAGCATGAGATGTGATATCCAGCTCCTTCCCATTCCAATCCTGAGACACTTCCGATAGCATGAGATGTGATATCTCAATGCTTCTAATATCAAAACTGAGACCCTCCCTATAGCATGATATGTGATATCTAAGTCCTTCCCATTCCAATCCTGAGACCCTTCCTATAGCATGAGATGTGATATCTCAATGCTTCTACCAAACCTGAGACCCTTCCTTTAGCATGAGATGTGATATCCAACTCCTTCCCATTCCAATCCTGAAACCCTTCCTATAGCATGAGTTGTGATATCTCAATACTTCTAATACCAAACCTGAGATCCTTCCGATAACATGAGATGTGATATCTCAATACTTCTAATACCAAACCTGAGATCCATCCTATAACATGAGATGTGATATCCAACTCCTTCCCTTTCCAAACCTGAGAGCCGTTCTATAGCATGATATGTGATATCCAGGTCCTTCCCATTCCAATCCTTAACCCTTCCTACAGCATGCAATATGATATCTCAATGATTCTAATAACAAACCTGAGACCCGTCCTATAGCATGAGATATGATATCCAAGTCCTTCCCATTCCAATCCTGAGACCCTTCCTATAACATGAAATGTGATATCCAACTCCTTCCCATTCCAACCTGAGACCCTTCCTATAGCATGAGATGGGATATCCAACTTCTTCCAAATCCAATACTGATACCCTTCCGATAGCATGAGATGTGATATCCCAATGCTTCTACCAAACCTGAGACCCATACTATGGCATGAGATGTGATATCAAACTCCTTCCCATTCCAATCCTGAGACCCTTGCTATAGCTTGAGGTGTGATATCCAACTCCTTCCCATTCCAATTCTGAGACCCTTCTTATACCATGAGACTTGATATCTCAATGCTTCTAATATTAAACCTGAGACCCGTCCTATAACATGAGATGTGATATCCAAATCCTTCCCCTTCCAAACCTTAGACCCTTCCTTTATCATGAGATGTGATATCCAACTCCTTCCCATTCCAATCCTGAGACCCTTCCGATATCATGAGATTTGTTATCTCAATGCTTCTAATATCAAACTTGAGACCCTCCCTATAGCATGAGATGTGACATCCAAGTCCTTCCCATTCCAATCCTGAGACCCTTCCTATAGCATGAGATGTGATATCTCTATGCTTCTAATACCAAACCTGAGACCCTTCCTATAACATGAGATGGGATATCCAACTCCTTCCCATTCCAATCCTGAGACCTTTCCGATAGCAGAGATGTGATATCTCAATGCTTATACCAAACCTGAGAACCTTCCTATGGCCTGAGATGTCATATACAACTCCTTCCCATTCCAATCCTGAGACCCTTCCTTTAGCATGAGATGTGATATCTCAATGCTTATACCAAATCTGAGACCCTTCCTATAGCATGAGATGTGATATCCAATTCCTTCCCATTCCAATCCTGAGACCCTTCCTATAGCATGAGATGTGATATCTCAATGCTTATACCAAACCTGAGAGCCTACCTATAACATGAGATGTGATATCCAAGTCTATCCCATTCCAATCCTTAGACCCTTCCTACAGCATGCAATGTGATATCTCAATAATTCTAATACCAAACCAGAGACTCTTCCTATAACATGAGATGGGATATCCAACTCCTTCCCATTCCAATCCTGAGCCGCTTCCGATAGCAGAGATGTGATATCTCAATGCTTATACCAAACCTGAGACCCTTCCTATAACATGAGATGTGATATCCAACTCCTTCCCGTTCCAAACCTGAGACACTAACTATAGCATATGTGATATCCAACTCCTTCCCATTCCAAACATGAGACCCTTCCTATAGCAAGAAAGTAATATCCAACTCCTACCCATTCCAATCCTGAGACCCTTCCTATAGCAAGAGATGTGATATCCAAATCCTTCCCATTCCAATCCTGAGACCCTTCCTATAACATGAGATGTGATATCCAACTCCTTCCCATTCCAACCTGAGACACTTCCTATAGCATGAGAAGGGATATCCAACTCCTTCCCAATCCAATCCTGAGACCCTTCCGATAGCAGAGATGTGATATCTCAATGCTTATACCAAACCTGAGACCCTTCCTATGGCATGAGATGTGATATCCAACTCCTTGCCATTCAAATCCTGAGACCCTTCCTATAGCATGAGAAGGGATATCCAACTCCTTCCCAATCCAATCCTGAGACCCTTCCGATAGCAGCGACGTGATATCTCAGTGCTTCTACCAAACCTGAGACCCTTCCTTTAGCATGAGATGTGATATCCAAATCCTTCACATTCCAATCCTGAGACCCTTCCTATAGCATGAGATGTGATATCTCAATGCTTCTAATACCAAACCTGAGATCCTTCCTATAACATGAGATGTGATATCCAATTCCTTCCCATTCCAAACCTGAGACCCTTCCTATTGGATGAGATGTGATATCCAACTCCTTCCCATTCCAACCTTGAGACCCTTCCTATAGCATGAGATGTGATGTCTCAATGCTTCTAATACCAAACCTGAGATCCTTCCTATAACATGAGATGTGATATCCAACTCCTTCTATTCCAATCCTGAGACCCGTCCTATAGCATGAGATGTGATATCTCAAGGCTTATACCAAACCTGAGACCCTTCCTATAGCATGAGATGTGATATCCAACTGCTTCCCATTCCAATCCTGAGACCCTTCCTATAGCATGCAATATGATATCTCAATGATTCTAATAACAAACCTGAGACCTGTCCTATAGCATGAGATATGATATCCAAGTCCTTCGCATTCCAATCCTGAGACCCTTCCTATAACATGAAATGTGATATCCAACTCCTTCCCATTCCAACCTGAGACCATTCCTATAGCATGAGATGGGATATCCAACTTCTTCCAAATCCAATACTGATACCCTTCCGATAGCATGAGATGTGATATCCCAATGCTTCTACCAAACCTGAGACCCATACTATGGCATGAGATGTGATATCAAACTCCTTCCCATTCCAATCCTGAGACCCTTCCTATAGCTTGAGGTGTGATATCCAACTCCTTCCCATTCCAATTCTGAGACCCTTCTTATACCATGAGACTTGATATCTCAATACTTCTAATATTAAACCTGAGACCCGTCCTATAACATGAGATGTGATATCCAAATCCTTCCCCTTCCAAACCTTAGACCCTTCCTTTATCATGAGATGTGATATCCAACTCCTTCCCATTCCAATCCTGAGACCCTTCCGATATCATGAGATTTGTTATCTCAATGCTTCTAATATCAAACTTGAGACCCTCCCTATAGCATGAGATGTGACATCCAAGTCCTTCCCATTCCAATCCTGAGACCCTTCCTATAGCATGAGATGTGATATCTCTATGCTTCTAATACCAAACCTGAGACCCTTCCTATAACATGAGATGGGATATCCAACTCCTTCCCATTCCAATCCTGAGACCTTTCCGATAGCAGAGATGTGATATCTCAATGCTTATACCAAACCTGAGAACCTTCCTATGGCCTGAGATGTCATATACAACTCCTTCCCATTCCAATCCTGAGACCCTTCCTTTAGCATGAGATGTGATATCTCAATGCTTATACCAAATCTGAGACCCTTCCTATAGCATGAGATGTGATATCCAATTCCTTCCCATTCCAATCCTGAGACCCTTCCTATAGCATGAGATGTGATATCTCAATGCTTATACCAAACCTGAGAGCCTACCTATAACATGAGATGTGATATCCAAGTCTATCCCATTCCAATCCTTAGACCCTTCCTACAGCATGCGATGTGATATCTCAATAATTCTAATACCAAACCAGAGACTCTTCCTATAACATGAGATGGGATATCCAACTCCTTCCCATTCCAATCCTGAGCCGCTTCCGATAGCAGAGATGTGATATCTCAATGCTTATACCAAACCTGAGACCCTTCCTATAACATGAGATGTGATATCCAACTCCTTCCCGTTCCAAACCTGAGACACTAACTATAGCATATGTGATATCCAACTCCTTCCCATTCCAAACATGAGACCCTTCCTATAGCAAGAAAGTAATATCCAACTCCTACCCATTCCAATCCTGAGACCCTTCCTATAGCAAGAGATGTGATATCCAAATCCTTCCCATTCCAATCCTGAGACCCTTCCTATAACATGAGATGTGATATCCAACTCCTTCCCATTCCAACCTGAGACACTTCCTATAGCATGAGAAGGGATATCCAACTCCTTCCCAATCCAATCCTGAGACCCTTCCGATAGCAGAGATGTGATATCTCAATGCTTATACCAAACCTGAGTCCCTTCCTATGGCATGAGATGTGATATCCAACTCCTTGCCATTCAAATCCTGAGACCCTTCCTATAGCATGAGAAGGGATATCCAACTCCTTCCCAATCCAATCCTGAGACCCTTCCGATAGCAGCGACGTGATATCTCAATGCTTCTACCAAACCTGAGACCCTTCCTTTAGCATGAGATGTGATATCCAAATCCTTCACATTCCAATCCTGAGACCCTTCCTATAGCATGAGATGTGATATCTCAATGCTTCTAATACCAAACCTGAGATCCTTCCTATAACATGAGATGTGATATCCAATTCCTTCCCATTCCAAACCTGAGACCCTTCCTATTGGATGAGATGTGATATTCAACTCCTTCCCATTCCAACCTTGAGACCCTTCCTATAGCATGAGATGTGATGTCTCAATGCTTCTAATACCAAACCTGAGATCCTTCCTATAACATGAGATGTGATATCCAACTCCTTCCATTCCAATCCTGAGACCCGTCCTATAGCATGAGATGTGATATCTCAAGGCTTATACCAAACCTGAGACCCTTCCTATAGCATGAGATGTGATATCCAACTGCTTCCCATTCCAATCCTGAAACCCTTCCTATAGCATGAGATGTGATATCTCAATGCTTCTAATACCAAACCTGAGATCCTTCCTCTAACATGAAATGTGATATCCAACTCCTTCCCTTTCCAAACCTAAGAGCCTATCTATAGCATGAGATGTGATATCCAAGTCCTTCACATTCCAACCCTTAGACCCTTCCTACAGCATGCAATATGATATCTCAATGATTCTAATAACAAACCTCAGACCCGTCCTATAACATGAGATGGGATATCCAACTCCTTCCCATTCCAATCCTGAGACACTTCCGATAGCAGAGATGTGATATCTCAATGCTTATACCAAACCTGAGACCCTTCCTATAACATGAGATGTGATATCCAAATCCTTCCCGTTCCAAACCTGAGACCCTTCCTTTAGCATGAGATGTGATATCCAGCTCCTTCCCATTCCAATCCTGAGACACTTCCGATAGCATGAGATGTGATATCTCAATGCTTCTAATATCAAAACTGAGACCCTCCCTATAGCATGATATGTGATATCTAAGTCCTTCCCATTCCAATCCTGAGACCCTCCCTATAGCATGAGATGTGATATCCAACTCCTTCCCATTCCAATCCTGAGACCCTTCCTATAGCATGAGATATGATATCTCAATACTTCTAATACCAAACGTGAGATCCTTCCGATAACATGAGATGTGATATCCAAATCCTTCCCCTTCCAAACCTGAGACCCTCCCTTTAGCATGAAATGTGATATCCAACTCCTTCCTATTCCAATCCTGAGACTCTTCTGATAGCATGAGATGTGATATCTCAATGCTTCTAATACCAAACCTGAGATCCTTCCGATAGCATGAGATGTGATATCTCAATGCTTCTAATACCAAACCTGAGATCCTTCCTATAACATGAGATGTGATATCCAAATCCTTCCCCTTCCCCTTCCAAACCTGAGACCCTCCCTTTAGCATGAGATGTGATATCTAACTCCTTCCCATTCCATTCCTGAGACCCTTCTGATAGCATGAGATGTGATATCTCAATGCCTCTAATACCAAACCGGAGATCCTACCTCTAACATGAAATGAGATATCCAACATATCTCAATGTTTATACCAAACCTGAGACCCTTCCTACGGCATGAGATGTCATATTCAACTCCTTCCCATTCCAATCCTGAGACCCTTCCTATAGCATGAGATTTGATATCCAACTCCTTCCCATTCCAATCCTGAGACCCTTCCTATAGCTTGAGATGTGATATCCAACTCCTTCCCATTCCAATTCTGAGACCCTTCCTATAGCATGAGATGTGATATCTCAATGCTTATACCAAACCTGAGAGCCTACCTATAACATGAGATGTGATATCCAAGTCCATCCCATTCCAATCCTTAGACCCTTCCTATTGGATGAGATGTGATATCCAACTCCTTCCCATTCCAACCTTGAGACCCTTCCTATAGCATGAGATGTGATGTCTCAATGCTTCTAATACCAAACCTGAGATCCTTCCTATAACATGAGAGGTGATATCCAACTCCTTCCATTCCAATCCTGAGACCCGTCCTATAGCATGAGATGTGATATCTCAAGGCTTATACCAAACCTGAGACCCTTCCTATAGCATGAGATGTGATATCCAACTGCTTCCCATTCCAATCCTGAGACCCTTCCTATAGCATGAGATGTGATATCTCAATGCTTCTAATACCAAACCTGAGATCCTTCCTCTAACATGAAATGTGATATCCAACTCCTTCCCTTTCCAAACCTAAGAGCCTATCTATAGCATGAGATGTGATATCCAAGTCCTTCACATTCCAACCCTTAGACCCTTCCTACAGCATGCAATATGATATCTCAATGATTCTAATACCAAACCTGAGACCCGTCCTATAACATGAGATGGGATATCCAACTCCTTCCCATTCCAATCCTGAGACACTTCCGATAGCAGAGATGTGATATCTCAATGCTTATACCAAACCTGAGACCCTTCCTATAACATGAGATGTGATATCCAAATCCTTCCCGTTCCAAACCTGAGACCCTTCCTTTAGCATGAGATGTGATATCCAGCTCCTTCCCATTCCAATCCTGAGACACTTCCGATTGCATGAGATGTGATATCTCAATGCTTCTAATATCAAAACTGAGACCCTCCCTATAGCATGATATGTGATATCTAAGTCCTTCCCATTCCAATCCTGAGACCCTCCCTATAGCATGAGATGTGATATCCAACTCCTTCCCATTCCAATCCTGAGACCCTTCCTATAGCATGAGATATGATATCTCAATACTTCTAATACCAAACGTGAGATCCTTCCGATAACATGAGATGTGATATCCAAATCCTTCCCCTTCCAAACCTGAGACCCTCCCTTTAGCATGAAATGTGATATTCAACTCCTTCCTATTCCAATCCTGAGACTCTTCTGATAGCATGAGATGTGATATCTCAATGCTTCTAATACCAAACCTGAGATCCTTCCGATAGCATGAGATGTGATATCTCAATGCTTCTAATACCAAACCTGAGATCCTTCCTATAACATGAGATGTGATATCCAAATCCTTCCCCTTCCAAACCTGAGACCCTCCCTTTAGCATGAGATGTGATATCTAACTCCTTCCCATTCCATTCCTGAGACCCTTCTGATAGCATGAGATGTGATATCTCAATGCCTCTAATACCAAACCTGAGATCCTACCTCTAACATGAAATGAGATATCCAACTCTTTCCCCTTCCAAACCTGAGAGCCTTCCTATAGCATGAGATGTGATATCCAAGTCCTTCCCATTCCAATACTGAGACCCTTCCTATAGCTTGAGATGTGATATCCAACTCCTTCCCATTCCAATTCTGAGACCCTTCCTATAGCATGAGATGTGATATCTCAATGCTTATACCGAACCTGAGAGCCTACCTATAACATGAGATGTGATATCCAAGTCCATCCCATTCCAATCCTTAGACCCTTCCTACAGCATGCGATGTGATATCTCAATGATTCTAATACCAAACCAGAGACTCTTCCTATAACATGAGATGGGATATCCAACTCCTTCCCATTCCAATTCTGAGACCCTTCCTATACTATGAGACTTGATATCTCAATGCTTCTAATACCAAACCTGAGACCCGTAATATAACATGAGATGTGATATCCAAATCCTTCCCCTTCCAAACCTTAGACCCTTCCTTTATCATGAGATGTGATATCCAACTCCTTCCCATTCCAATCCTGAGACCCTTCCGATATCATGAGATGTGATATCTCAAAGCTTCTAATATCAAACTTGAGACCCTCCCTATAGCATGAGATATGATATCCAAGTCCTTCCCATTCCAATCCTGAGACCCTTCCTATAGCATGAGATGTGATATCTCAATGCTTCTAATACCAAACCTGAGACCCTTCCTATAACATGAGATGGGAATATCCAACTCCTTCCCATTCCAATCTTGAGACCCTTCCGATAGCAGAGATGTGATATCTCAATGCTTATACCAAACCTGAGATCCTTCCTATAACATGAGATGTGATATCCAACTCCTTCCCATTCCAATCCTGAGACACTTCTTATAGCATGAGATGTGATATCTCACTGCTTATACCAAACCTGAGACCCTTCCCATAGCAGGAGATGTGATATCCAACTCCTTCCCATTCCAATCCTCAGACCCTTCCTATAGCATGAGTTGTGATATCTCAATGCTTCTAATGTCAAACTTGAGACCCTACCTATAGCATGAGATGTGATATCCAAGTCCTTCCCATTCCAATCCTGAGACACTTCCTATAGCATGAGATGTGATATCTCAATGCTTCTAATACCAAACTTGAGACTCTTCCTATAACATGAGATGGGATATCCAACTCCTTCCCATTCCAATCCTGAGACCCTTTTGATAGCAGAGATGTGATATCTCAATGTTTATACCAAACCTGAGACCCTTCCTACGGCATGAGATGTCATATTCAACTCCTTCCCATTCCAATCCTGAGACCCTTCCTATAGCATGAGATTTGATATCCAACTCCTTCCCATTCCAATCCTGAGACCCTTCCTATAGCATGAGATGTGATGTCTCAATGCTTCTAATACCAAACCTGAGATCCTTCCTATAACATGAGATCTGATATCTCAATGCTTATACCAAACCTGAGAGCCTACCTATAACATGAGATGTGATATCCAAGTCCATCCCATTCCAAACCTGAGACCCTTCCTATAGCATGAGATTTGATATCCAACTCCTTCCCATTCCAATCCTGAGACCCTTCCTATAGCATGAGATGTGATGTCTCAATGCTTCTAATACCAAACCTGAGATCCTTCCTATAACATGAGATCTGATATCTCAATGCTTATACCAAACCTGAGACCCTTCCTATAGCATGAGATGTGATATCTCAATGCTTATACCAAACCTGAGACCCTTCCTATAGCATGAGATGTGATATCCAACTCCTTCCCATTCTAATCCTGAGACCCTTCCTATAGCATGAGATGTGATATCTCAATGCTTCTAATACCAAACCTGAGATCCTTCCTCTAACATGAAATGTGAGATCCAACTCCTTCCCTTTCCAAACCTAAGAGCCTATCTATAGCATGAGATGTGATATCCAAGTCCTTCACATTCCAACCCTTAGACCCTTCCTACAGCATGCAATATGATATCTCAATGATTCCAATAACAAACCTGAGACCCATCCTATAACATGAGATGGGATATCCAACTCCTTCCCATTCCAATCCTGAGACACTTCCGATAGCAGAGATGTGATATCTCAATGTTTATACCAAACCTGAGACCCTTCCTATAACATGAGATGTGATATCCAACTCCTTCCCGTTCCAAACCTGAGACCCTTCCTTTAGCATGAGATGTGATATCCAGCTCCTTACCATTCCAATCCTGAGACACTTCTGATAGCATGAGATGTGATATCTCAATGCTTCTAATATCAAAACTGAGACCCTCCCTATAGCATGATATGTGATATCTAAGTCCTTCCCATTCCAATCCTGAGACCCTTCCTATAGCATGAGATGTGATATCTCAATGCTTCTACCAAACCTGAGACCCTTCCTTTAGCATGAGATGTGATATCCAACTCCTTCCCATTCCAATCCTGAGACCCTTCCTATAGCATGAGATGTGATATCTCAATACTTCTAATACCAAACCTGAGATCCTTCCGATAACATGAGATGTGATATCTCAATACTTCTAATACCAAACCTGAGATCCATCCTATAACATGAGATGTGATATCCAACTCCTTCCCTTTCCAAACCTGAGAGCCGTTCTATAGCATGAGATGTGATAACCAGGTCCTTCCCATTCCAATCCTTAGACCCTTCCTACAGCATGCAATATGATATCTCAATGATTCTAATAACAAACCTGAGACCCGTCCTATAGCATGAGATATGATATCCAAGTCCTTCCCATTCCAATCCTGAGACCCTTCCTATAACACGAAATGTGATATCCAACTCCTTCCCATTCCAACCTGAGACCCTTCCTATAGCATGAGATGGGATATCCAACTTCTTCCAAATCCAATACTGATACCCTTCCGATAGCATGAGATGTGATATCCCAATGCTTCTACCAAACCTGAGACCCATACTATGGCATGAGATGTGATATCAAACTCCTTCCCATTCCAATCCTGAGACCCTTCCTATAGCTTGAGGTGTGATATCCAACTCCTTCCCATTCCAATTCTGAGACCCTTCTTATACCATGAGACTTGATATCTCAATGCTTCTAATATTAAACCTGAGACCCGTCCTATAACATGAGATGTGATATCCAAATCCTTCCCCTTCCAAACCTTAGACCCTTCCTTTATCATGAGATGTGATATCCAACTCCTTCCCATTCCAATCCTGAGACCCTTCCGATATCATGAGATTTGTTATCTCAATGCTTCTAATATCAAACTTGAGACCCTACCTATAGTATGAGATGTGACATCCAAGTCCTTCCCATTCCAATCCTGAGACCCTTCCTATAGCATGAGATGTAATATCTCTATGCTTCTAATACCAAACCTGAGACCCTTCCTATAACATGAGATGGGATATCCAACTCCTTCCCATTCCAATCCTGAGACCTTTCCGATAGCAGAGATGTGATATCTCAATGCTTATACCAAACCTGAGAACCTTCCTATGGCCTGAGATGTCATATACAACTCCTTCCCATTCCAATCCTGAGACCCTTCCTTTAGCATGAGATGTGATATCTCAATGCTTATACCAAATCTGAGACCCTTCCTATAGCATGAGATGTGATATCCAATTCCTTCCCATTCCAATCCTGTGACCCTTCCTATAGCATGAGATGTGATATCTCAATGCTTATAGCAAACCTGAGAGCCTACCTATAACATGAGATGTGATATCCAAGTCCATCCCATTCCAATCCTTAGACCCTTCCTACAGCATGCTATGTGATATCTCAATGATTCTAATACCAAACCAGAGACTCTTCCTATAACATGAGATGGGATATCCAACTCCTTCCCATTCCAATCCTGAGCCGCTTCCGATAGCAGAGATGTGATATCTCAATGCTTATACCAAACCTGAGACCCTTCCTATAACATGAGATGTGATATCCAACTCCTTCCCGTACCAAACCTGAGACACTAACTATAGCATATGTGATATCCAACTCCTTCCCATTCCAAACATGAGACCCTTCCTATAGCAAGAAAGTTATATCCAACTCCTACCCATTCCAATCCTGAGACCCTTCCTATAGCAAGAGATGTGATATCCAAATCCTTTCCATTCCAATCCTGAGACCCTTCCTATAACATGAGATGTGATATCCAACTCCTTCCCATTCCAACCTGAGACACTTCCTATAGCATGAGAAGGGATATCCAACTTCTTCCCAATCCAATCCTGAGACCCTTCCGATAGCAGAGATGTGATATCTCAATGCTTATACCAAACCTGAGACCCTTCCTATGGCATGAGATGTGATATCCAACTCCTTGCCATTCAAATCCTGAGACCCTTCCTATAGCATGAGAAGGGATATCCAACTCCTTCCCAATCCAATCCTGAGACCCTTCCGATAGCAGCGACGTGATATCTCAATGCTTCTACCAAACCTGAGACCCTTCCTTTAGCATGAGATGTGATATCCAAATCCTTCACATTCCAATCCTGAGACCCTTCCTATAGCATGAGATGTGATATCTCAATGCTTCTAATACCAAACCTGAGATCCTTCCTATAACATGAGATGTGATATCCAATTCCTTCCCATTCCAAACCTGAGACCCTTCCTATTGGATGAGATGTGATATCCAACTCCTTCCCATTCCAACCCTGAGACCCTTCCTATAGCATGAGATGTGATGTCTCAATGCTTCTAATACCAAACCTGAGATCCTTCCTATAACATGAGATGTGATATCCAACTCCTTCCATTCAAATCCTGAGACCCGTCCTATAGCATGAGATGTGATATCTCAATGCTTATACCAAACCTGAGACCCTTCCTATAGCATGAGATGTGATATCCAACTGCTTCCCATTCCAATCCTGAGACCCTTCCTATAGCATGAGATGTGATATCTCAATGCTTCTAATACCAAACCTGAGATCCTTCCTCTAACATGAAATGTGATATCCAACTCCTTCCCTTTCCAAACCTAAGAGCCTATCTATAGCATGAGATGTGATATCCAAGTCCTTCACATTCCAACCCTTAGACCCTTCCTACAGCATGCAATATGATATCTCAATGATTCTAATAACAAACCTGAGACCCTTCCTATAACATGAGATGTGATATCCAAATCCTTCCCGTTCCAAACCTGAGACCCTTCCTTTAGCATGAGATGTGATATCCAGCTCCTTCCCATTCCAATCCTGAGACACTTCCGATAGCATGAGATGTGATATCTCAATGCTTCTAATATCAAAACTGAGACCCTTCCTATAGCATGATATGTGATATCTAAGTCCTTCCCATTCCAATCCTGAGACCCTCCCTATAGCATGAGATGTGATATCCAACTCCTTCCCATTCCAATCCTGAGACCCTTCCTATAGCATGAGATATGATATCTCAATACTTCTAATACCAAACGTGAGATCCTTCCGATAACATGAGATGTGATATCCAAATCCTTCCCCTTCCAAACCTGAGACCCTCCCTTTAGCATGAAATGTGATATCCAACTCCTTCCTATTCCAATCCTGAGACTCTTCTGATAGCATGAGATGTGATATCTCAATGCTTCTAATACCAAACCTGAGATCCTTCCGATAGCATGAGATGTGATATCTCAATGCTTCTAATACCAAACCTGAGATCCTTCCTATAACATGAGATGTGATATCCAAATCCTTCCCCTTCCAAACCTGAGACCCTCCCTTTAGCATGAGATGTGATATCTAACTCCTTCCCATTCCATTCCTGAGACCCTTCTGATAGCATGAGATGTGATATCTCAATGCCTCTAATACCAAACCTGAGATCCTACCTCTAACATGAAATGAGATATCCAACTCTTTCCCCTTCCAAACCTGAGAGCCTTCCTATAGCATGAGATGTGATATCCAAGTCCTTCCCATTCCAATACTGAGACCCTTCCTATAGCTTGAGATGTGATATCCAACTCCTTCCCATTCCAATTCTGAGACCCTTCCTATAGCATGAGATGTGATATCTCAATGCTTATACCAAACCTGAGAGCCTACCTATAGCATGAGATGTGATATCCAAGTCCATCCCATTCCAATCCTTAGACCCTTCCTACAGCATGCGATATGATATCTCAATGATTCTAATACCAAACCAGAGACTCTTCCTATAACATGAGATGGGATATCCAACTCCTTCCCATTCCAATTCTGAGACCCTTCCTATACTATGAGACTTGATATCTCAATGCTTCTAATACCAAACCTGAGACCCGTAATATAACATGAGATGTGATATCCAAATCCTTCCCCTTCCAAACCTTAGACCCTTCCTTTATCATGAGATGTGATATCCAACTCCTTCCCATTCCAATCCTGAGACCCTTCCGATATCATGAGATGTGATATCTCAAAGCTTCTAATATCAAACTTGAGACCCTCCCTATAGCATGAGATGTGATATCCAAGTCCTTCCCATTCCAATCCTGAGACCCTTCCTATAGCATGAGATGTGATATCTCAATGCTTCTAATACCAAACCTGAGACCCTTCCTATAACATGAGATGGGAATATCCAACTCCTTCCCATTCCAATCTTCAGACCCTTCCGATAGCAGAGATGTGATATCTCAATGCTTATACCACACCTGAGATCCTTCCTATAACATGAGATGTGATATCCAACTCCTTCCCATTCCAATCCTGAGACACTTCCTATAGCATGAGATGTGATATCTCACTGCTTATACCAAACCTGAGACCCTTCCCATAGCAGATGTGATATCCAACTCCTTCCCATTCCAATCCTCAGACCCTTCCTATAGCATGAGATGTGATATCTCAATGCTTCTAATGTCAAACTTGAGACCCTACCTATAGCATGAGATGTGATATCCAAGTCCTTCCCATTCCAATCCTGAGACACTTCCTATAGCATGAGATGTGATATCTCAATGCTTCTAATACCAAACCTGAGACTCTTCCTATAACATGAGATGGGATATCCAACTCCTTCCAATTCCAATCCTGAGACCCTTTTGATAGCAGAGATGTGATATCTCAATGTTTATACCAAACCTGAGACCCTTCCTACGGCATGAGATGTCATATTCAACTCCTTCCCATTCCAATCCTGAGACCCTTCCTATAGCATGAGATTTGATATCCAACTCCTTCCCATTCCAATCCTGAGACCCTTCCTATAGCATGAGATGTGATGTCTCAATGCTTCTAATACCAAACCTGAGATCCTTCCTATAACATGAGATGTGATATCCAACTCCTTCCATTCCAATCCTGAGACACTTCCTATAGCATGAGATGTGATATATCAATGCTTATACCAAACCTGAGACCCTTCCTATAGCATGAGATGTGATATCCAACTCCTTCCCATTCCAATCCTGAGACCCTTCCTATAGCCTGAGATGTGATATCCAATTCCTTCCCATTCCAATCCTGAGACCCTTCCTATAGCATGAGATGTGATATCTCAATGCTTATACCAAACCTGAGAGCCTACCTATAACATGAGATGTGATATCCAAGTCCATCCCATTCCAATCCTTAGACCCTTCCTACAGCATGCGATGTGATATCTCAATGATTCTAATACCAAACCAGAGACTCTTCCTATAACATGAGATGGGATATCCAACTCCTTCCCATTCCAATCCTGAGCCGCTTCCGATAGCAGAGATGTGATATCTCAATGCTTATACCAAACCTGAGACCCTTCCTATAACATGAGATGTGATATCCAACTCCTTCCCGTTCCAAACCTGAGACACTAACTATAGCATATGTGATATCCAACTCCTTCCCATTCCAAACATGAGACCCTTCCTATAGCAAGAAAGTAATATCCAACTCCTACCCATTCCAATCCTGAGACCCTTCCTATAGCAAGAGATGTGATATCCAAATCCTTCCCATTCCAATCCTGAGACCCTTCCTATAACATGAGATGTGATATCCAACTCCTTCCCATTCCAACCTGAGACACTTCCGATAGCAGAGATGTGATATCTCAATGCTTATACCAAACCTGAGACCCTTCCTATGGCATGAGATGTGATATCCAACTCCTTGCCATTCAAATCCTGAGACCCTTCCTATAGCATGAGAAGGGATATCCAACTCCTTCCCAATCCAATCCTGAGACCCTTCCGATAGCAGCGACGTGATATCTCAATGCTTCTACCAAACCTGAGACCCTTCCTTTAGCATGAGATGTGATATCCAAATCCTTCACATTCCAATCCTGAGACCCTTCCTATAGCATGAGATGTGATATCTCAATGCTTCTAATACCAAACCTGAGATCCTTCCTATAACATGAGATGTGATATCCAATTCCTTCCCATTCCAAACCTGAGACCCTTCCTATTGGATGAGATGTGATATCCAACTCCTTCCCATTCCAACCCTGAGACCCTTCCTATAGCATGAGATGTGATGTCTCAATGCTTCTAATACCAAACCTGAGATCCTTCCTATAACATGAGATGTGATATCCAACTCCTTCCATTCGAATCCTGAGACCCGTCCTATAGCATGAGATGTGATATCTCAATGCTTATACCAAACCTGAGACCCTTCCTATAGCATGAGATGTGATATCCAACTGCTTCCCATTCAAATCCTGAGACCCTTCCTATAGCATGAGATGTGATATCTCAATGCTTCTAATACCAAACCTGAGATCCTTCCTCTAACATGAAATGTGATATCCAACTCCTTCCCTTTCCAAACCTAAGAGCCTATCTATAGCATGAGATGTGATATCCAAGTCCTTCACATTCCAACCCTTAGACCCTTCCTACAGCATGCAATATGATATCTCAATGATTCTAATAACAAACCTGAGACCCGTCCTATAACATGAGATGGGATATCCAACTCCTTCCCATTCCAATCCTGAGACACTTCCGATAGCAGAGATGTGATATCTCAATGCTTATACCAAACCTGAGACCCTTCCTATAACATGAGATGTGATATCCAAATCCTTCTCGTTCCAAACCTGAGACCCTTCCTTTAGCATGAGATGTGATATCCAGCTCCTTCCCATTCCAATCCTGAGACACTTCCGATAGCATGAGATGTGATATCTCAATGCTTCTAATATCAAAACTGAGACCCTCCCTATAGCATGATATGTGATATCTAAGTCCTTCCCATTCCAATCCTGAGACCCTCCCTATATCATGAGATGTGATATCCAACTCCTTCCCATTCCAACCCTGAGACCCTTCCTATAGCATGAGATGTGATGTCTCAATGCTTCTAATACCAAACCTGAGATCCTTCCTATAACATGAGATGTGATATCCAACTCCTTCCATTCGAATCCTGAGACCCGTCCTATAGCATGAGATGTGATATCTCAATGCTTATACCAAACCTGAGACCCTTCCTATAGCATGAGATGTGATATCCAACTGCTTCCCATTCCAATCCTGAGACCCTTCCTATAGCATGAGATGTGATATCTCAATGCTTCTAATACCAAACCTGAGATCCTTCCTCTAACATGAAATGTGATATCCAACTCCTTCCCTTTCCAAACCTAAGAGCCTATCTTTAGCATGAGATGTGATATCCAAGTCCTTCACATTCCAACCCTTAGACCCTTCCTACAGCATGCAATATGATATCTCAATGATTCTAATAACAAACCTGAGACCCGTCCTATAACATGAGATGGGATATCCAACTCCTTCCCATTCCAATCCTGAGACACTTCCGATAGCAGAGATGTGATATCTCAATGCTTATACCAAACCTGAGACCCTTCCTATAACATGAGATGTGATATCCAAATCCTTCTCGTTCCAAACCTGAGACTCTTCCTTTAGCATGAGATGTGATATCCAGCTCCTTCCCATTCCAATCCTGAGACACTTCCGATAGCATGAGATGTGATATCTCAATGCTTCTAATATCAAAACTGAGACCCTCCCTATAGCATGATATGTGATATCTAAGTCCTTCCCATTCCAATCCTGAGACCCTTCCTATAGCATGAGATATGATATCTCAATACTTCTAATACCAAACGTGAGATCCTTCCGATAACATGAGATGTGATATCCAAATCCTTCCCCTTCCAAACCTGAGACCCTCCCTTTAGCATGAAATGTGATATCCAACTCCTTCCTATTCCAATCCTGAGACTCTTCTGATAGCATGAGATGTGATATCTCAATGCTTCTAATACCAAACCTGAGATCCTTCCGATAGCATGAGATGTGATATCTCAATGCTTCTAATACCAAACCTGAGATCCTTCCTATAACATGAGATGTGATATCCAAATCCTTCCCATTCCATTCCTGAGACCCTTCTGATAGCATGAGATGTGATATCTCAATGCCTCTAATACCAAACCTGAGATCCTACCTCTAACATGAAATGAGATATCCAACTCTTTCCCCTTCCAAACCTGAGAGCTTTCCTATAGCATGAGATGTGATATCCAAGTCCTTCCCATTCCAATACTGAGACCCTTCCTATAGCTTGAGATGTGATATCCAACTCCTTCCCATTCCAATTCTGAGACCCTTCCTATAGCATGAGATGTGATATCTCAATGCTTATACCAAAACTGAGAGCCTACCTATAGCATGAGATGTGATATCCAAGTCCATCCCATTCCAATCCTTAGACCCTTCCTACAGCATGCGATGTGAATATCTCAATGATTCTATTACCAAACCAGAGACTCTTCCTATAACATGAGATGGGATATCCAACTCCTTCCCATTCCAATTCTGAGACCCTTCCTATACTATGAGACTTGATATCTCAATGCTTCTAATACCAAACCTGAGACCCGTAATATAACATGAGATGTGATATCCAAATCCTTCCCCTTCCAAACCTTAGACCCGTTCTTTATCATGAGATGTGATATCCAACTCCTTCCCATTCCAATCCTGAGACCCTTCCGATATCATGAGATGTGATATCTCAAAGCTTCTAATATCAAACTTGAGACCCTCCCTATAGCATGAGATGTGATATCCAAGTCCTTCCCATTCCAATCCTGAGACCCTTCCTATAGCATGAGATGTGATATCTCAATGCTTCTAATACCAAACCTGAGACCCTTCCTATAACATGAGATGGGAATATCCAACTCCTTCCCATTCCAATCTTGAGACCCTTCCGATAGCAGAGATGTGATATCTCAATGCTTATACCACACCTGAGATCCTTCCTATAACATGAGATGTGATATCCAACTCCTTCCCATTCCAATCCTGGAACACTTCCTATAGCATGAGATGTGATATCTCACTGCTTATACCAAACCTGAGACCCTTCCCATAGCAGGAGATGTGATATCCAACTCCTTCCCATTCCAATCCTCAGACCCTTCCTATAGCATGAGATGTGATATCTCAATGCTTCTAATGTCAAACTTGAGACCCTACCTATAGCATGAGATGTGATATCCAAGTCCTTCCCATTCCAATCCTGAGACACTTCCTATAGCATGAGATGTGATATCTCAATGCTTCTAATACCAAACCTGAGACTCTTCCTATAACATGAGATGGGATATCCAACTCCTTCCAATTCCAATCCTGAGACCCTTTTGATAGCAGAGATGTGATATCTCAATGTTTATACCAAACCTGAGACCCTTCCTACGGCATGAGATGTCATATTCAACTCCTTCCCATTCCAATCCTGAGACCCTTCCTATAGCATGAGATTTGATATCCAACTCCTTCCCATTCCAATCCTGAGACCCTTCCTATAGCATGAGATGTGATGTCTCAATGCTTCTAATACCAAACCTGAGATCCTTCCTATAACATGAGATGTGATATCCAACTCCTTCCATTCCAATCCTGAGACCCTTCCTATAGCATGAGATGTGATATCTCAATGCTTATACCAAGCCTGAGACCCTTCCTATAGCATGAGATGTGATATCCAACTCCTTCCCATTCCAATCCTGAGACCCTTCCTATAGCCTGAGATGTGATATCCAATTCCTTCCCATTCCAATCCTGAGACCCTTCCTATAGCATGAGATGTGATATCTCAATGCTTATACCAAACCTGAGAGCCTACCTATAACATGAGATGTGATATCCAAGTCCATCCCATTCCAATCCTTAGACCCTTCCTACAGCATGCGATGTGATATCTCAATGATTCTAATACCAAACCAGAGACTCTTCCTATAACATGAGATGGGATATCCAACTCCTTCCCATTCCAATCCTGAGCCGCTTCCGATAGCAGAGATGTGATATCTCAATGCTTATACCAAACCTGAGACCCTTCCTATAACATGAGATGTGATATCCAACTCCTTCCCGTTCTAAACCTGAGACACTAACTATAGCATATGTGATATCCAACTCCTTCCCATTCCAAACATGAGACCCTTCCTATAGCAAGAAAGTAATATCCAACTCCTACCCATTCCAATCCTGAGACCCTTCCTATAGCAAGAGATGTGATATCCAAATCCTTCCCATTCCAATCCTGAGACCCTTCCTATAACATGAGATGTGATATCCAACTCCTTCCCATTCCAACCTGAGACACTTCCTATAGCATGAGAAGGGATATCCAACTCCTTCCCAATCCAATCCTGAGACCCTTCCGATAGCAGAGATGTGATATCTCAATGCTTATACCAAACCTGAGACCCTTCCTATGGCATGAGATGTGATATCCAACTCCTTGCCATTCAAATCCTGAGACCCTTCCTATAGCATGAGAAGGGATATCCAACATCTTCCCAATCCAATCCTGAGACCCTTCCGATAGCAGCGACGTGATATCTCAATGCTTCTACCAAACCTGAGACCCTTCCTTTAGCATGAGATGTGATATCCAAATCCTTCACATTCCAATCCTGAGACCCTTCCTATAGCATGAGATGTGATATCTCAATGCTTCTAATACCAAACCTGAGATCCTTCCTATAACATGAGATGTGATATCCAATTCCTTCCCATTCCAAACCTGAGACCATTCCTATTGGATGAGATGTGATATCCAACTCCTTCCCATTCCAACCCTGAGACCCTTCCTATAGCATGAGATGTGATGTCTCAATGCTTCTAATACCAAACCTGAGATCCTTCCTATAACATGAGATGTGATATCCAACTCCTTCCATTCCAATCCTGAGACCCGTCCTATAGCATGAGATGTGATATCTCAATGCTTATACCAAACCTGAGACCCTTCCTATAGCATGAGATGTCATATCCAACTGCTTCCCATTCCAATCCTGAGACCCTTCCTATAGCATGAGATGTGATATCTCAATACTTCTAATACCAAACCTGAGATCCTTCCTCTAACATGAAATCTGATATCCAACTCCTTCCCTTTCCAAACCTAAGAGCCTATCTATAGCATGAGATGTGATATCCAAGTCCTTCACATTCCAACCCTTAGACCCTTCCTACAGCATGCAATATGATATCTCAATGATTCTAATAACAAACCTGAGACCCGTCCTATAACATGAGATGGGATATCCAACTCCTTCCCATTCCAATCCTGAGACACTTCCGATAGCAGAGATGTGATATCTCAATGCTTATACCAAACCTGAGACCCTTCCTATAACATGAGATGTGATATCCAAATCCTTCTCGTTCCAAACCTGAGACCCTTCCTTTAGCATGAGATGTGATATCCAGCTCCTTCCCATTCCAATCCTGAGACACTTCCGATAGCATGAGATGTGATATCTCAATGCTTCTAATATCAAAACTGAGACCCTCCCTATAGCATGATATGTGATATCTAAGTCCTTCCCATTCCAATCCTGAGACCCTCCCTATAGCATGAGATGTGATATCCAACTCCTTCCCATTCCAATCCTGAGACCCTTCCTATAGCATGAGATATGATATCTCAATACTTCTAATACCAAACGTGAGATCATTCCGATAACATGAGATGTGATATCCAAATCCTTCCCCTTCCAAACCTGAGACCCTCCCTTTAGTATGAAATGTGATATCCAACTCCTTCCTATTCCAATCCTGAGACTCTTCTGATAGCATGAGATGTGATATCTCAATGCTTCTAATACCAAACCTGAGATCCTTCCTATAACATGAGATGTGATATCCAAATCCTTCCCCTTCCAAACCTGAGACCCTCCCTTTAGCATGAGATGTGATATCTAACTCCTTCCCATTCCATTCCTGAGACCCTTCTGATTGCATGAGATGTGATATCTCAATGCCTCTAATACCAAACCTGAGATCCTACCTCTAACATGAAATGAGATATCCAACTCTTTCCCCTTCCAAACCTGAGAGCCTTCCTATAGCATGAGATGTGATATCCAAGTCCTTCCCATTCCAATACTGAGACCCTTCCTATAGCTTGAGGTGTGATATCCAACTCCTTCCCATTCCAATTCTGAGACCCTTCCTATAGCATGAGATGTGATATCTCAATGCTTATACCAAACCTGAGAGCCTACCTATAGCATGAGATGTGATATCCAAGTCCATCCCATTCCAATCCTTAGACCCTTCCTACAGCATGCGATGTGAATATCTCAATGATTCTAATACCAAACCAGAGACTCTTCCTATAACATGAGATGGGATATCCAACTCCTTCCCATTCCAATTCTGAGACCCTTCCTATACTATGAGACTTGATATCTCAATGCTTCTAATACCAAACCTGAGACCCATAATATAACATGAGATGTGATATCCAAATCCTTCCCCTTCCAAACCTAGACCCTTCCTTTATCATGAGATGTGATATCCAACTCCTTCCCATTCCAATCCTGAGACCCTTCCAAACCTGAGACCCTTCCTATGGCATGAGATGTGATATCCAACTCCTTGCCATTCAAATCCTGAGACCCTTCCTATAGCATGAGAAGGGATATCCAACTCCTTCCCAATCCAATCCTGAGACCCCTCCGATAGCAGAGACGTGATATCTCAATGCTTCTACCAATCCTGAGACCCTTCCTTTAGCATGAGATGTGATATCCAAATCCTTCACATTCCAATCCTGAGACCCTTCCTATAGCATGAGATGTGATATCTCAATGCTTCTAATACCAAACCTGAGATTCTTCCTATAACATGAGATGTGATATCCAATTCCTTCCCATTCCAAACCTGAGACCCTTCCTATTGGATGAGATGTGATATCCAACTCCTTCCCATTCCAACCCTGAGACCCTTGCTATAGCATGAGATGTGATGTCTCAATGCTTCTAATACCAAACCTGAAATCCTTCCTATAACATGAGATGTGATATCCAACTCCTTCCATTCCAATCCTGAGACCCGTCCTATAGCATGAGATGTGATATCTCAATGCTTATACCAAACCTGAGACCCTTCCTATAGCATGAGATGTGATATCCAACTACTTCCCATTCCAATCCTGAGACCCTTCCTATAGCATGAGATGTGATATCTCAATGCTTCTTATACCAAACCTGAGCTCCTTCCTCTAACATGAAATGTGATATCCAACTCCTTCCCTTTCCAAACCTAAGAGCCTATCTATAGCATGAGATGTGATATCCAAGTCCTTCCCGTTCCAATCCTTAGACCCTTCCTACAGCATGCAATATGATATCTCAATGATTCTAATAACAAACCTGAGACCTGTCCTATAGCATGAGATATGATATCCAAGTCCTTCCCATTCCAATCCTGCGACCCTTCCTATAACATGAAATGTGATATCCAACTCCTTCCCATTCCAACCTGAGACCCTTCCTATAGCATGAGATGGGATATCCAACTTCTTCCAAATCCAATACTGATACCCTTCCGATAGCATGAGATGTGATATCCCAATGCTTCTACCAAACCTGAGACCCATACTATGGCATGAGATGTGATATCAAACTCCTTCCCATTCCAATCCTGAGACCCTTCCTATAGCTTGAGGTGTGATATCCAACTCCTTCCCATTCCAATTCTGAGACCCTTCTTATACCATGAGACTTGATATCTCAATGCTTCTAATACCAAACCTGAGACCCGTCCTATAACATGAGATGTGATATCCAAATCCTTCCCCTTCCAAACCTTAGACCCTTCCTTTATCATGAGATGTGGTATCCAACTCCTTCCCATTCCAATCCTGAGACCCTTCCGATATCATGAGATTTGTTATCTCAATGCTTCTAATATCAAACTTGAGACCCTCCCTATAGCATGAGATGTGACATCCAAGTCCTTCCCATTCCAATCCTGAGACCCTTCCTATAGCATGAGATGTGATATCTCTATGCTTCTAATACCAAACCTGAGACCCTTCCTATAACATGAGATGGGATATCCAACTCCTTCCCATTCCAATCCTGAGACCCTTCCGATAGCAGAGATGTGATATCTCAATGCTTATACCAAACATGAGACCCTTCCTATGGCCTGAGATGTCATATACAACTCCTTCCCATTCCAATCCTGAGACCCTTCCTTTAGCATGAGATGTGATATCTCAATGCTTATACCAAATCTGAGACCCTTCCTATAGCATGAGATGTGATATCCAAATCCTTCCCATTCCAATCCTGAGACCCTTCCTATAGCATGAGATGGGATATCCAACTTCTTCCAAATCCAATACTGATACCCTTCCGATAGCATGAGATGTGATATCCCAATGCTTCTACCAAACCTGAGACCCATACTATGGCATGAGATGTGATATCAAACTCCTTCCCATTCCAATCCTGAGACCCTTCCTATAGCTTGAGGTGTGATATCCAACTCCTTCCCATTCCAATTCTGAGACCCTTCTTATACCATGAGACTTGATATCTCAATGCTTCTAATACCAAACCTGAGACCCGTCCTATAACATGAGATGTGATATCCAAATCCTTCCCCTTCCAAACCTTAGACCCTTCCTTTATCATGAGATGTGGTATCCAACTCCTTCCCATTCCAATCCTGAGATCCTTCCGATATCATGAGATTTGTTATCTCAATGCTTCTAATATCAAACTTGAGACCCTCCCTATAGCATGAGATGTGACATCCAAGTCCTTCCCATTCCAATCCTGAGACCCTTCCTATAGCATGAGATGTGATATCTCTATGCTTCTAATACCAAACCTGAGACCCTTCCTATAACATGAGATGGGATATCCAACTCCTTCCCATTCCAATCCTGAGACCCTTCCGATAGCAGAGATGTGATATCTCAATGCTTATACCAAACATGAGACCCTTCCTATGGCCTGAGATGTCATATACAACTCCTTCCCATTCCAATCCTGAGACCCTTCCTTTAGCATGAGATGTGATATCTCAATGCTTATACCAAATCTGAGACCCTTCCTATAGCATGAGATGTGATATCCAAATCCTTCCCATTCCAATCCTGAGACCCTTCCTATAGCATGAGATGTGATATCTCAATGCTTATATCAAACCTGAGAGCCTACCTATAGCATGAGATGTGATATCCAAGTCCATCCCATTCCAATCCTTAGACCCTTCCTACAGCATGCGATGTGATATCTCAATGATTCTAATACCAAACCAGAGACTCTTACTATAACATGAGATGGGATATCCAACTCCTTCCCATTCCAATCCTGAGCCGCTTCCGATAGCAGAGATGTGATATCTCAATGCTTATAACAAACCTGAGACCCTTCCTATAACATGAGATGTGATATCCAACTCCTTCCCGTTCCAAACCTGAGACACTAACTATAGCATATGTGATATCCAACTCATTCCCATTCCAAACATGAGACCCTTCCTATAGCAAGAAAGTAATATCCAACTCCTACCCATTCCAATCCTGAGACCCTTCCTATAGCAAGAGATGTGATATCCAAATCCTTCCCATTCCAATCCTGAGACCCTTCCTATAACATGAGATGTGATATCCAACTCCTTCCCATTCCAACCTGAGACACTTCCTATAGCATGAGAAGGGATATCCAACTCCTTCCCAATCCAATCCTGAGACCCTTCCGATAGCAGAGATGTGATATCTCAATGCTTATACCAAACCTGAGACCCTTCCTATGGCATGAGATGTGATATCCAACTCCTTGCCATTCAAATCCTGAGACCCTTCCTATAGCATGAGAAGGGATATCCAACTCCTTCCCAATCCAATCCTGAGACCCTTCCGATAGCAGAGACGTGATATCTCAATGCTTCTACCAAACCAGAGACCCTTCCTTTAGCATGAGATGTGATATCCAAATCCTTCACATTCCAATCCTGAGACCCTTCCTATAGCATGAGATGTGATATCTCAATGCTTCTAATACCAAACCTGAGATCCTTCCTATAACATGAGATGTGATATCCAATTCCTTCCCATTCCAAACCTGAGACCCTTCCTATTGGATGAGATGTGATATCCAACTCCTTCCCATTCCAACCCTGAGACCCTTCCTATAGCATGAGATGTGATGTCTCAATGCTTCTAATACCAAACCTGAGATCCTTCCTATAACATGAGATGTGATATCCAACTCCTTCCATTCCAATCCTGAGACCCGTCCTATAGCATGAGATGTGATATCTCAATGCTTATACCAAACCTGAGACACTTCCTATAGCATGAAATGTGATATCCAACTACTTCCCATTCCAATCCTGAGACCCTTCCTATAGCATGAGATGTGATGTCTCAATGCTTCTAATACCAAACCTGAGATCCTTCCTCTAACATGAAATGTGATATCCAACTCCTTCCCTTTCCAAACCTAAGAGCCTATCTATAGCATGAGATGTGATATCCAAGTCCTTCCCATTCCAACCCTTAGACCCTTCCTACAGCATGCAATATGATATCTCAATGATTCTAATAACAAACCTGAGACCCGTCCTATAACATGAGATGGGATATCCAACTCCTTCCCATTCCAATCCTGAGACACTTCCGATAGCAGAGATGTGATATCTCAATGCTTATACCAAACCTGAGACCCTTCCTATAACATGAGATGTGATATCCAAATCCTTCCCGTTCCAAACCTGAGACCCTTCCTTTAGCATGAGATGTGATATCCAGCTCCTTCCCATTCCAATCCTGAGACACTTCCGATAGCATGAGATGTGATATCTCAATGCTTCTAATATCAAAACTGAGACCCTCCCTATAGCATGATATGTGATATCTAAGTCCTTCCCATTCCAATCCTGAGACCCTTCCTATAGCATGAGATATGATATCTCAATACTTCTAATACCAAACGTGAGATCCTTCCGATAACATGAGATGTGATATCCAAATCCTTCCCCTTCCAAACCTGAGACCCTCCCTTTAGCATGAGATGTGATATCCAACTCCTTCCCATTCCAATCCTGAGACCCTTCTGATAGCATGAGATGTGATATCTCAATGCTTCTAATACCAAACCTGAGATCCTTCCGATAGCATGAGATGAGATATCTCAATGGTTCTAATACCAAACCTGAGATCCTTCCTATAACATGAGATGTGATATCCAAATCCTTCCCCTTCCAAACCTGAGACCCTCCCTTTAGCATGAGATGTTATATCCAACTCCTTCCCATTCCAATCCTGAGACCCTTCCTATAGCATGAGATGTGATATCTCAATGCTTCTAATACCAAACCTGAGATCCTTCCTCTAACATGAAATGTGATATCCAACTCCTTCCCTTTCCAAACCTAAGAGCCTATCTATAGCATGAGATGTGATATCCAAGTCCTTCCCATTCCAACCCTTAGACCCTTCCTACAGCATGCAATATGATATCTCAATGATTCTAATAACAAACCTGAGACCCGTCCTATAACATGAGATGGGATATCCAACTCCTTCCCATTCCAATCCTGAGACACTTCCGATAGCAGAGATGTGATATCTCAATGCTTATACCAAACCTGAGACCCTTCCTATAACATGAGATGTGATATCCAAATCCTTCCCGTTCCAAACCTGAGACCCTTCCTTTAGCATGAGATGTGATATCCAGCTCCTTCCCATTCCAATCCTGAGACACTTCCGATAGCATGAGATGTGATATCTCAATGCTTCTAATATCAAAACTGAGACCCTCCCTATAGCATGATATGTGATATCTAAGTCCTTCCCATTCCAATCCTGAGACCCTTCCTATAGCATGAGATATGATATCTCAATACTTCTAATACCAAACGTGAGATCCTTCCGATAACATGAGATGTGATATCCAAATCCTTCCCCTTCCAAACCTGAGACCCTCCCTTTAGCATGAGATGTGATATCCAACTCCTTCCCATTCCAATCCTGAGACCCTTCTGATAGCATGAGATGTGATATCTCAATGCTTCTAATACCAAACCTGAGATCCTTCCGATAGCATGAGATGTGATATCTCAATGGTTCTAATACCAAACCTGAGATCCTTCCTATAACATGAGATGTGATATCCAAATCCTTCCCCTTCCAAACCTGAGACCCTCCCTTTAGCATGAGATGTGATATCCAACTCCTTCCCATTCCATTCATGAGACCCTTCTGATAGCATGAGATGTGATATCTCAATGCCTCTAATACCAAACCTGAGATCCTACCTCTAACATGAAATGTGATATCCAACTCTTTCCCCTTCCAAACCTGAGAGCCTTCCTATAGCATGAGATGTGATATCCAAGTCCTTCCCATTCCAATCCTGAGACCCTTCCTATAGCTTGAGATGTGATATCCAACTCCTTCCCATTCCAATTCTGAGACCCTTCCTATACTCTGAGACTTGATATCTCAATGCTTCTAATACCAAACCTGAGACCCGTAATATAACATGAGATGTGATATCCAAATCCTTCCCCTTCCAAACCTTAGACCCTTCCTTTATCATGAGATGTGATATCCAACTCCTTCCCATTCCAATCCTGAGACCCTCCCGATATCATGAGATGTGATATCTCAAAGCTTCTAATATCAAACTTGAGACCCTCCCTATAGCATGAGATGTGATATCCAAGTCCTTCCCATTCCAATCCTGAGACCCTTCCTATAGCATGAGATGTGATATCTCAATGCTTCTAATACCAAACCTGAGACCCTTCCTATAACATGAGATGGGAATATCCAACTCCTTCCCATTCCAATCCTGAGACCCTTCCGATAGCAGAGATGTGATATCTCAATGCTTATACCAAACCTGAGACCCTGCCTATGGCATGAGATGTGATATCCAACTCCTTGCCATTCAAATCCTGAGACCCTTCCTATAGCATGAGAAGGGATATCCAACTCCTTCCCAATCCAATCCTGAGACCCCTCCGATAGCAGAGACGTGATATCTCAATGCTTCTACCAATCCTGAGACCCTTCCTTTAGCATGTGTTGTGATATCCAAATCCTTCACATTCCAATCCTGAGACCCTTCCTATAGCATGAGATGTGATATCTCAATGCTTCTAATACCAAACCTGAGATCCTTCCTATAAAATGAGATGTGATATCCAATTCCTTCCCATTCCAAACCTGAGACCCTTCCTATTGGATGAGATGTGATATCCAACTCCTTCCCATTCCAACCCTGAGACCCTTCCTATAGCATGAGATGTGATGTCTCAATGCTTCTAATACCAAACCTGAGATCCTTCCTATAACATGAGATGTGATATCCAACTCCTTCCATTCCAATCCTGAGACCCGTCCTATAGCATGAGATGTGATATCTCAATGCTTATACCAAACCTGAGACCCTTCCTATAGCATGAGATGTGATATCCAACTACTTCCCATTCCAATCCTGAGATCCTTCCTATAGCATGAGATGTGATATCTCAATGCTTCTAATACCAAACCTGAGATCCTTCCTCTAACATGAAATGTGATATCCAACTCCTTCCCTTTCCAAACCTAAGAGCCTATCTATAGCATGAGATGTGATATCCAAGTCCTTCCCGTTCCAATCCTTAGACCCTTCCTACAGCATGCAATATGATATCTCCATGATTCTAATAACAAACCTGAGACCTGTCCTATAGCATGAGATATGATATCCAAGTCCTTCCCATTCCAATCCTGAGACCCTTCCTATAACATGAAATGTGATATCCAACTCCTTCCCATTCCAACCTGAGACCCTTCCTATAGCATGAGATGGGATATCCAACTTCTTCCAAATCCAATACTGATACCCTTCCGATAGCATGAGATGTGATATCCCAATGCTTCTACCAAACCTGAGACCCATACTATGGCATGAGATGTGATATCAAACTCCTTCCCATTCCAATCCTGAGACCCTTCCTATAGCTTGAGGTGTGATATCCAACTCCTTCCCATTCCAATTCTGAGACCCTTCTTATACCATGAGACTTGATATCTCAATGCTTCTAATACCAAACCTGAGACCCGTCCTATAACATGAGATGTGATATCCAAATCCTTCCCCTTCCAAACCTTAGACCCTTCCTTTATCATGAGATGTGGTATCCAACTCCTTCCCATTCCAATCCTGAGACCCTTCCGATATCATGAGATTTGTTATCTCAATGCTTCTAATATCAAACTTGAGACCCTCCCTATAGCATGAGATGTGACATCCAAGTCCTTCCCATTCCAATCCTGAGACCCTTCCTATAGCATGAGATGTGATATCTCTATGCTTCTAATACCAAACCTGAGACCCTTCATATAACATGAGATGGGATATCCAACTCCTTCCCATTCCAATCCTGAGACCCTTCCGATAGCAGAGATGTGATATCTCAATGCTTATACCAAACATGAGACCCTTCCTATGGCCTGAGATGTCATATACAACTCCTTCCCATTCCAATCCTGAGACCCTTCCTTTAGCATGAGATGTGATATCTCAATGCTTATACCAAATCTGAGACCCTTCCTATAGCATGAGATGTGATATCCAAATCCTTCCCATTCCAATCCTGAGACCCTTCCTATAGCATGAGATGTGATATCTCAATGCTTATATCAAACCTGAGAGCCTACCTATAGCATGAGATGTGATATCCAAGTCCATCCCATTCCAATCCTTAGACCCTTCCTACAGCATGCGATGTGATATCTCAATGATTCTAATACCAAACCAGAGACTCTTACTATAACATGAGATGGGATATCCAACTCCTTCCCATTCCAATCCTGACCCGCTTCCGATAGCAGAGATGTGATATCTCAATGCTTATACCAAACATGAGACCCTTCCTATAACATGAGATGTGATATCCAACTCCTTCCCGTTCCAAACCTGAGACACTAACTATAGCATATTGATATCCAACTCCTTCCCATTCCAAACATGAGACCCTTCCTATAGCAAGAAAGTAATATCCAAATCCTTCCCATTCCAATCCTGAGACCCTTCCTATAACATGAGATGTGATATCCAACTCCTTCCCATTCAAATCCTGAGACCCTTCCTATAGCATGAGAAGGGATATCCAACTCCTTCCCAATCCAATCCTGAGACCCTTCCGATAGAAGAGATCTGATATCTCAATGCTTCTACCAAACCTGAGACCCTTCCTTTAGCATGAGATGTGATATCCAAATCCTTCACATTCCAATCCTGAGACCCTTCCTATAGCATGAGATGTGATATCTCAATGCTTCTAATACCAAACCTGAGATCCTTCCTATAACATGAGATGTGATATCCAATTCCTTCCCATTCCAAACCTGAGACCCTTCCTATTGGATGAGATGCGATATCCAACTCCTTCCCATTCCAACCCTGAGACCCTTCCTATAGCATGAGATGTGATGTCTCAATGCTTCTAATACCAAACCTGAGATCCTTCCTATAACATGAGATGTGATATCCAACTCCTTCCATTCCAATCCTGAGACCCGTCCTATAGCATGAGATGTGATATCTCAATGCTTATACCAAACCTGAGACCCTTCCTATAGCATGAGATGTGATATCCAACTACTTCCCATTCCAATCCTGAGACCCTTCCTATAGCATGAGATGTGATATCTCAATGCTTCTAATACCAAACCTGAGATCCTTCCTCTAACATGAAATGTGATATCCAACTCCTTCCCTTTCCAAACCTTAGACCCTTCCTACAGCATGCAATATGATATCTCAATGATTCTAATAACAAACCTGAGACCCGTCCTATAGCATGAGATATAATATCCAAGTCCTTCCCATTCCAATCCTGAGACCCTTCCTATAACATGAAATGTGATATCCAACTCCTTCCCATTCCAACCTGAGACCCTTCCTATAGCATGAGATGGGATATCCAACTTCTGCCAAATCCAATACTGATACCCTTCCGATAGCATGAGATGTGATGTCCCAATGCTTCTACCAAACCTGAGACCCATACTATGGCATGAGATGTGATATCAAACTCCTTCCCATTCCAATCCTGAGACCCTTCCTATAGCTTGAGGTGTGATATCCAACTCCTTCCCATTCCAATTCTGAGACCCTTCTTATACAATGAGACTTGATATCTCAATGCTTCTAATACCAAACCTGAGACCCGTCCTATAACATGAGATGTGATATCCAAATCCTTCCCCTTCCAAACCTTAGACCCTTCCTTTATCATGAGATGTGGTATCCAACTCCTTCCCATTCCAATCCTGAGACCCTTCCGATATCATGAGATTTGTTATCTCAATGCTTCTAATATCAAACTTGAGACCCTCCCTATAGCATGAGATGTGACATCCAAGTCCTTCCCATTCCAATCCTGAGACCCTTCCTATAGCATGAGATGTGATATCTCTATACTTCTAATACCAAACCTGAGACCCTTCCTATGGCCTGAGATGTCATATACAACTCCTTCCCATTCCAATCCTGAGACCCTTCCTTTAGCATAAGGTGTGATATCTCAATGCTTATACCAAATCTGAGACCCTTCCTATAGCATGAGATGTGATATCCAAATCCTTCCCATTCCAATCCTGAGACCCTTCCTATAGCATGAGATGTGATATCTCAATGCTTATACCAAACCTGAGAGCCTACAATCCTGAGACCCTTCCTTTAGCATGAAATGTGATATCTCAATGCTTATACCAAATCTGAGACCCTTCCTATAGCATGAGATGTGATATCCAAGTCCATCCCATTCCAATCCTTAGACCCTTCCTACAGCATGCGATGTGATATCTCAATGATTCTAATACCAAACCAGAGACTCTTACTATAACATGAGATGGGATATCCAACTCCTTCCCATTCCAATCCTGAGCCGCTTCCGATAGCAGAGATGTGATATCTCAATGCTTATACCAAACCTGAGACCCTTCCTATAACATGAGATGTGATATCCAACTCCTTCCCGTTCCAAACCTGAGACACTAACTATAGCATATGTGATATCCAAATCCTTCCCATTCCAAACATGAGACCCTTCCTATAGCAAGAAAGTAATATCCAACTCCTACCCATTCCAATCCTGAGACCCTTCCTATAGCAAGAGATGTGATATCCAAATCCTTCCCATTCCAATCCTGAGACCCTTCCTATAACATGAGATGTGATATCCAACTCCTTCCCATTCCAACCTGAGACACTTCCTATAGCATTAGAAGGGATATCCAACTCCTTCCCAATCCAATCCTGAGACCCTTCCGATAGCAGAGATGTGATATCTCAATGCTTATACCAAACCTGAGACCCTTCCTATGGCATGAGATGTGATATCCAACTCCTTGCCATTCAAATCCTGAGACCCTTCCTATAGCATGAGAAGGGATATCCAACTCCTTCCCAATCCAATCCTGAGACCCTTCCGATAGCAGAGACGTGATATCTCAATGCTTCTACCAAACCTGAGACCCTTCCTTTAGCATGAGATGTAATATCCAAATCCTTCACATTCCAATCCTGAGACCCTTCCTATAGCATGAGATGTGATATCTCAATGCTTCTAATACCAAACCTGAGACCCTTCCTTTAGCATGAGATGTAATATCCAACTCCTTCCCATTCCAATCCTGAGACCCTTCCGATAGCAGAGATGTGATATTTCAATGCTTATACCAAACCTGAGAACCTTCCTATGGCCTGAGATGTCATATACAACTCCTTCCCATTCCAATCCTGAGACCCTTCCTTTAGCATGAGATGTGATATCTCAATGCTTATACCAAATCTGAGACCCTTCCTATAGCATGAGATGTGATATCCAAGTCCATCCCATTCCAAACCTGAGACACTAACTATAGCATATGTGATATCCAACTCCTTCCCATTCCAAACATGAGACCCTTCCTATAGCAAGTAAGTAATATCCAACTACTACCCATTCCAATCCTAAGACCCTTCCTATAGCAAGAGATGTGATATCCAAATCCTTCCCATTCCAATCCTGAGACCCTTCCTATAACATGAGATGTGATATCCAACTCCTTCCCATTCCAACCTGAGACACTTCCTATAGCATGAGAAGGGATATCCAACTCCTTCCCAATCCAATCCTGAGACCCTTCCGATAGCAGAGATGTGATATCTCAATGCTTATACCAAACCTGAGACCCTTCCTATGGCATGAGATGTGATATCCAACTCCTTGCCATTCAAATCCTGAGACCCTTCCTATAGCATGAGAAAGGATATCCAACTCCTTCCCAATCCAATCCTGAGACCCTTCCGATAGCAGAGACGTGATATCTCAATGCTTCTAATACCAAACCTGAGACCCTTCCTATAACATGAGATGGGATATCCAACTCCTTCCCATTCCAATCCTGAGACCCTTCCGATAGCAGAGATGTGATATTTCAATGCTTATACCAAACCTGAGAACCTTCCTATGGCCTGAGATGTCATATACAACTCCTTCCCATTCCAATCCTGAGACCCTTCCTATAGCATGAGATGTGATATCCAAGTCCATCCCATTCCAAACCTGAGACACTAACTATAGCATATGTGATATCCAACTCCTTCCCATTCCAAACATGAGACCCTTCCTATAGCAAGTAAGTAATATCCAACTACTACCCATTCCAATCCTGAGACCCTTCCTATAACATGAGATGTGATATCCAACTCCTTCCCATTCCAACCTGAGACACTTCCTATAGCATGAGAAGGGATATCCAACTCCTTCCCAATCCAATCCTTAGACCCTTCCGATAGCAGAGATGTGATATCTCAATGCTTATACCAAACCTGAGACCCTTCCTATGGCATGAGATGTGATATCCAACTCCTTGCCATTCAAATCCTGAGACCCTTCCTATAGCATGAGATGTGATATCTCTATGCTTCTAATACCAAACCTGAGACCCTTCCTATAACATGAGATGGGATATCCAACTCCTTCCCATTCCAATCCTGAGACCCTTCCGATAGCAGAGATGTGATATCTCAATGCTTATACCAAACCTGAGAACCTTCCTATGGCCTGAGATGTCATATCCAACTCCTTCCCATTCCAATCCTGAGACCCTTCGTTTAGCATGAGATGTGATATCTCAATGCTTATACCAAATCTGAGACCCTTCCTATAGCATGAGATGTGATATCCAATTCCTTCCCATTCCAATCCTGAGACCCTTCCTATAGCATGAGATGTGATATCTCAATGCTTATACCAAACCTGAGAGCCTACCTATAGCATGAGATGTGATATCCAAGTCCATTCCATTCCAATCCTTAGACCCTTCCTACAGCATGCGATGTGATATCTCAATGATTCTAATACCAAACCAGAGACTCTTCCTATAACATGAGATGGGATATCCAACTCCTTCCCATTCCAATCCTGAGCCGCTTCTGATAGCAGAGATGTGATATCTCAATGCTTATACCAAACCTGAGACCCTTCCTATAACATGAGATGTGATATCCAACTCCTTCCCGTTCCAAACCTGAGACACTAACTATAGCATATGTGATATCCAACTCCTTCCCATTCCAAACATGAGACCCTTCCTATAGCAAGAAAGTAATATCCAACTCCTACCCATTCCAATCCTGAGACCCTTCCTATAGCAAGAGATGTGATATCCAAATCCTTCCCATTCCAATCCTGAGACCCTTCCTATAACATGAGATGTGATATCCAACTCCTTCCCATTCCAACCTGAGACACTTCCTATAGCATGAGAAGGGATATCCAACTCCTTCCCAATCCAATCCTGAGACCCTTCCGATAGCAGAGATGTGATATCTCAATGCTTATACCAAACCTGAGAGCCTACCTATAGCATGAGATGTGATATCCAAGTCCATTCCATTCCAATCCTTAGACCCTTCCTACAGCATGCGATGTGATATCTCAATGATTCTAATACCAAACCAGAGACTCTTCCTATAACATGAGATGGGATATCCAACTCCTTCCCATTCCAATCCTGAGCCGCTTCTGATAGCAGAGATGTGATATCTCAATGCTTATACCAAACCTGAGACCCTTCCTATAACATGAGATGTGATATCCAACTCCTTCCCGTTCCAAACCTGAGACACTAACTATAGCATATGTGATATCCAACTCCTTCCCATTCCAAACATGAGACCCTTCCTATAGCAAGAAAGTAATATCCAACTCCTACCCATTCCAATCCTGAGACCCTTCCTATAGCAAGAGATGTGATATCCAAATCCTTCCCATTCCAATCCTGAGACCCTTCCTATAACATGAGATGTGATATCCAACTCCTTCCCATTCCAACCTGAGACCCTTCCTATGGCATGAGATGTGATATCCAACTCCTTGCCATTCAAATCCTGAGACCCTTCCTATAGCATGAGATGTGATATCTCTATGCTTCTAATACCAAACCTGAGACCCTTCCTATAACATGAGATGGGATATCCAACTCCTTCCCATTCCAATCCTGAGACCCTTCCGATAGCAGAGATGTGATATCTCAATGCTTATACCAAACCTGAGAACCTTCCTATGGCCTGAGATGTCATATACAACTCCTTCCCATTCCAATCCTGGGACCCTTCCTTTAGCATGAGATGTGATATCTCAATGCTTATACCAAATCTGAGACCCTTCCTATAGCATGAGATGTGATATCCAATTCCTTCCCATTCCAATCCTGAGACCCTTCCTATAGCATGAGATGTGATATCTCAATGCTTATACCAAACCACCTGAGAGCCTACCTATAGCATGAGATGTGATATCCAAGTCCATCCCATTCCAATCCTTAGACCCTTCCTACAGCATGCGATGTGATATCTCAATGATTCTAATACCAAACCAGAGACTCTTCCTATAACATGAGATGGGATATCCAACTCCTTCCCATTCCAATCCTGAGCCGCTTCCGATAGCAGAGATGTGATATCTCAATGCTTATACCAAACCTGAGACCCTTCCTATAACATGAGATGTGATATCCAACTCCTTCCCGTTGCAAACCTGAGACACTAACTATAGCATATGTGATATCCAACTCCTTCCCATTCCAAACATGAGACCCCTCCTATAGCAAGAAAGTAATATCCAACTCCTACCCATTCCAATCCTGAGACCCTTCCTATAGCAAGAGATGTGATATCCAAATCCTTCCCATTCCAATCCTGAGACCCTTCCTATAACATGAATGAGATGTGATATCCAACTCCTTCCCATTCCAACCTGAGACACTTCCTATAGCATGAGAAGGGATATCCAACTCCTTCCCAATCCAAACCTGAGACCCTTCCGATAGCAGAGATGTGATATCTCAATGCTTATACCAAACCTGAGACCCTTCCTATGGCATGAGATGTGATATCCAACTCCTTCCCGATCCAATCCTGAGACCCTTCCGATAGCAGAGGCGTGATATCTCAATGCTTCTACCAAACCTGAGACCCTTCCTTTAGCATGAGATGTGATATCCAAATCCTTCACATTCCAATCCTGAGACCCTTCCTATAGCATGAGATGTGATATCTCAATGCTTCTAATACCAAACCTGAGATCCTTCCTATAACATGAGATGTGATATCCAATTCCTTCCCATTCCAAACCTGAGGCCCTTCCTATTGGATGAGATGTGATATCCAACTCCTTCCCATTCCAACCCTGAGACCCTTCCTATAGCATGAGATGTGATGTCTCAATGCTTCTAATACCAAACCTGAAATCCTTCCTATAACATGAGATGTGATATCCAACTCCTTCCATTCCAATCCTGAGACCCGTCCTATAGCATGAGATGTGATATCTCAATGCTTATACCAAACCTGAGACCCTTCCTATAGCATGAGATGTGATATCCAATTGCTTCCCATTCCAATCCTGAGACCCTTCCTATAGCATGAGATGTGATATCTCAATGCTTCTAATACCAAACCTGAGATCCTTCCTCTAACATGAAATGTGATATCCAACTCCTTCCCTTTCCAAACCTAAGAGCCTATCTATAGCATGAGATGTGATATCCAAGTCCTTCCCATTCCAACCCTTAGACCCTTCCAACAGCATGCAATATGATATCTCAATGATTCTAATAACAAACCTGAGACCCGTCCTATAACATGAGATGGGATATCCAACTCCTTCCCATTCCAATCCTGAGACACTTCCGATAGCAGAGATGTGATATCTCAATGTGTATACCAAACCTGAGACCCTTCATATAACATGAGATGTGATATCCAATTCCTTCCCATTCCAAACCTGAGGCCCTTCCTATTGGATGAGATGTGATATCCAACTCCTTCCCATTCCAATCCTGAGACACTTCCGATAGCAGAGATGTGATATCTCAATGCTTATACCAAACCTGAGAACCTTCCTATGGCCTGAGATGTCATATACAACTCCTTCCCATTCCAATCCTGAGACCCTTCCTTTAGCATGAGATGTGATATCTCAATGCTTATACCAAATCTGAGACCCTTCCTATAGCATGATGTGATATCCAATTCCTTCCCATTCCAATCCTGAGACCCTTCCTATAGCATGAGATGTGATATCTCAATGCTTATACCAAACCTGAGAGCCTACCTATAGCATGAGATGTGATATCCAAGTCCATCCCATTCCAATCCTTAGACCCTTCCTACAGCATGCGATGTGATATCTCAATGATTCTAATACCAAACCAGAGACTCTTCCTATAACATTAGATGGGATATCCAACTCCTTCCCATTCCAATCCTGAGCCGCTTCCGATAGCAGAGATGTGATATCTCAATGCTTATACCAAACCTGAGACCCTTCCTATAACATGAGATGTGATATCCAACTCCTTCCCGTTCCAAACCTGAGACACTAACTATAGCATATGTGATATCCAACTCCTTCCTATTCCAAACATGAGACCCTTCCAATAGCAAGAAAGTAATATCCAACTCCTACCCATTCCAATCCTGAGACCCTTCCTATAGCAAGGGATGTGATATCCAAATCCTTCCCATTCCAATCCTGAGACCCTTCCTATAACATGAGATGTGATATCCAACTCCTTCCCATTCCAACCTGAGACACTTCCTATAGCATGAGAAGGGATATCCAACTCCTTCCCAATCCAATCCTGAGACCCTTCTGATAGCAGAGATGTGATATCTCAATGCTTATAACAAACCTGAGACCCTTCCTATGGCATGAGATGTGATATCCAACTCCTTGCCATTCAAATCCTGAGACTCTTCCTATAGCATGAGAAGGGATATCCAACTCCTTCCCAATCCAATCCTGAGACCCTTCCGATAGCAGAGACGTGATATCTCAATGCTTCTACCAAACCTGAGACCCTTCCTTTAGCATGAGATGTGATATCCAAATCCTTCACATTCCAATCCTGAGACCCTTCCTATAGCATGAGATGTGATATCTCAATGCTTCTAATACCAAACCTGAGATCCTTCCTATAACATGAGATGTGATATCCAATTCCTTCCCATTCCAAACCTGAGACCCTTCCTATTGGATGAGATGTGATATCCAACTCCTTCCCATTCCAACCCTGAGACCCTTCCGATAGCATGAGATGTGATGTCTCAATGCTTCTAATACCAAACCTGAGATCCTTCCTTATAACATGAGATGTGATATCCAACTCCTTCCATTCCAATCCTGAGACCCGTCCTATAGCATGAGATGTGATATCTCAATGCTTATACCAAACCTGAGACCCTTCCTATAGCATGAGATGTGATATCCAACTGCTTCCCATTCCAATCCTGAGACCCTTCCTATAGCATGAGATGTGAAATCTCAATGCTTCTAATACCAAACCTGAGATCCTTCCTCTAACATGAAATGTGATATCCAATTCCTTCCCTTTCCAAACCTAAGAGCCTATCTATAGCATGAGATGTGATATCCAAGTCCTTCACATTCCAACCCTTAGACCCTTCCTACAGCATGCAATATGATATCTCAATGATTCTAATAACAAACCTGAGACCCGTCCTATAACATGAGATGGGATATCCAACTCCTTCCCATTCCAATCCTGAGACACTTCCGATAGCAGAGATGTGATATCTCAATGCTTATACCAAACCTGAGACCCTTCCTATAACATGAGATGTGATATCCAAATCCTTCCCGTTCCAAACCTGAGACCCTTCCTTTAGCATGAGATGTGATATCCAGCTCCTTCCCATTCCAATCCTGAGACACTTCCTATAGCATGAGATATGATATCTCAATACTTCTAATACCAAACGTGAGATCCTTCCGATAACATGAGATGTGATATCTAAATCCTTCCCCTTCCAAACCTGAGACCCTCCCTTTAGCATGAGATGTGATATCCAACTCCTTCCTATTCCAATCCTGAGACTCTTCTGATAGCATGAGATGTGATATCTCAATGCTTCTAATACCAAACCTGAGATCCTTCCGATAGCATGAGATGTGATATCTCAATGCTTCTAATACCAAACCTGAGATCCTTCCTATAACATGAGATGTGATATCCAAATCCTTCCCCTTCCAAACCTGAGACCCTCCCTTTAGCATGAGATGTGATATCCAACTCCTTCCCATTCCAATCCTGAGACCCTTCCGATATCATGAGATGTGATATCTCAATGCTTCTAATATCAAAACTGAGACCCTCCCTATAGCATGATATGTGATATCTAAGTCCTTCCCATTCCAATCCTGAGACCCTCCCTATAGCATGAGATGTGATATCCAACTCCTTCCCATTCCAATCCTGAGACCCTTCCTATAGCATGAGATATGATATCTCAATACTTCTAATACCAAACGTGAGATCCTTCCGATAACATGAGATGTGATATCCAAATCCTTCCCCTTCCAAACCTGAGACCCTCCCTTTAGCATGAGATGTGATATCCAACTCCTTCCTATTCCAATCCTGAGACTCTTCTGATAGCATGAGATGTGATATCTCAATGCTTCTAATACCAAACCTGAGATCCTTCCGATAGCATGAGATGTGATATCTCAATGCTTCTAATACCAAACCTGAGATCCTTCCTATAACATGAGATGTGATATCCAAATCCTTCCCCTTCCAAACCTGAGATCCTCCCTTTAGCATGAGATGTGATATCCAACTCCTTCCCATTCCAATCCTGAGACCCTTCCGATATCATGAGATGTGATATCTCAAAGCTTCTAATATCAAACTTGAGACCCTCCCTATAGCGTGAGATGTGATATCCAAGTCCTTCCCATTCCAATCCTGAGACCCTTCCTATAGCATGAGATGTGATATCTCAATGCTTCTAATACCAAACCTGAGACCCTTCCTATAACATGAGATGGGAATATCCAACTCCTTCCCATTCCAATCCTGAGACCCTTCCGATAGCAGAGATGTGATATCTCAATGCTTATACCAAACCTGAGATCCTTCCTATAACATGAGATGTCCTGAGACACTTCCTATAGCATGAGATGTGATATCTCACTGCTTATACCAAACCTGAGACCCTTCCCATAGCATGAGATGTGATATCCAAGTCCTTCCCATTCCAATCCTGAGACACTTCCTATAGCATGAGATGTGATATCTCAATGCTTCTAATACCAAACCTGAGACTCTTCCTATAACATGAGATGGGGAATCCAACTCCTTCCCATTCCAATCCTGAGACCCTTTTGATAGCAGAGATGTGATATCTCAATGTTTATACCAAACCTGAGACCCTTCCTACGGCATGAGTTGTCATATTCAACTCCTTCCCATTCCAATCCTGAGACCCTTCCTATAGCATGAGATGTGATATCCAACTCCTTCCCATTCCAATCCTGAGACCCTTCCTATAGCATGAGATGTGATGTCTCAATGCTTCTAATACCAAACCTGATATCCTTCCTATAACATGAGATGTGATATCCAAATCCTTCCCATTCCAATCCTGAGACCCTTCCTATAACATGAGATGTGATATCCAACTCCTTCCCATTCAAATCCTGAGACCCTTCCTATAGCATGAGAAGGGATATCCAACTCCTTCCCAATCCAATCCTGAGACCCTTCCGATAGAAGAGATCTGATATCTCAATGCTTCTACCAAACCTGAGACCCTTCCTTTAGCATGAGATGTGATATCCAAATCCTTCACATTCCAATCCTGAGACCCTTCCTATAGCATGAGATGTGATATCTCAATGCTTCTAATACCAAACCTGAGATCCTTCCTATAACATGAGATGTGATATCCAATTCCTTCCCATTCCAAACCTGAGACCCTTCCTATTGGATGAGATGCGATATCCAACTCCTTCCCATTCCAACCCTGAGACCCTTCCTATAGCATGAGATGTGATGTCTCAATGCTTCTAATACCAAACCTGAGATCCTTCCTATAACATGAGATGTGATATCCAACTCCTTCCATTCCAATCCTGAGACCCGTCCTATAGCATGAGATGTGATATCTCAATGCTTATACCAAACCTGAGACCCTTCCTATAGCATGAGATGTGATATCCAACTACTTCCCATTCCAATCCTGAGACCCTTCCTATAGCATGAGATGTGATATCTCAATGCTTCTAATACCAAACCTGAGATCCTTCCTCTAACATGAAATGTGATATCCAACTCCTTCCCTTTCCAAACCTTAGACCCTTCCTACAGCATGCAATATGATATCTCAATGATTCTAATAACAAACCTGAGACCCGTCCTATAGCATGAGATATAATATCCAAGTCCTTCCCATTCCAATCCTGAGACCCTTCCTATAACATGAAATGTGATATCCAACTCCTTCCCATTCCAACCTGAGACCCTTCCTATAGCATGAGATGGGATATCCAACTTCTGCCAAATCCAATACTGATACCCTTCCGATAGCATGAGATGTGATGTCCCAATGCTTCTACCAAACCTGAGACCCATACTATGGCATGAGATGTGATATCAAACTCCTTCCCATTCCAATCCTGAGACCCTTCCTATAGCTTGAGGTGTGATATCCAACTCCTTCCCATTCCAATTCTGAGACCCTTCTTATACAATGAGACTTGATATCTCAATGCTTCTAATACCAAACCTGAGACCCGTCCTATAACATGAGATGTGATATCCAAATCCTTCCCCTTCCAAACCTTAGACCCTTCCTTTATCATGAGATGTGGTATCCAACTCCTTCCCATTCCAATCCTGAGACCCTTCCGATATCATGAGATTTGTTATCTCAATGCTTCTAATATCAAACTTGAGACCCTCCCTATAGCATGAGATGTGACATCCAAGTCCTTCCCATTCCAATCCTGAGACCCTTCCTATAGCATGAGATGTGATATCTCTATACTTCTAATACCAAACCTGAGACCCTTCCTATGGCCTGAGATGTCATATACAACTCCTTCCCATTCCAATCCTGAGACCCTTCCTTTAGCATAAGGTGTGATATCTCAATGCTTATACCAAATCTGAGACCCTTCCTATAGCATGAGATGTGATATCCAAATCCTTCCCATTCCAATCCTGAGACCCTTCCTATAGCATGAGATGTGATATCTCAATGCTTATACCAAACCTGAGAGCCTACAATCCTGAGACCCTTCCTTTAGCATGAAATGTGATATCTCAATGCTTATACCAAATCTGAGACCCTTCCTATAGCATGAGATGTGATATCCAAGTCCATCCCATTCCAATCCTTAGACCCTTCCTACAGCATGCGATGTGATATCTCAATGATTCTAATACCAAACCAGAGACTCTTACTATAACATGAGATGGGATATCCAACTCCTTCCCATTCCAATCCTGAGCCGCTTCCGATAGCAGAGATGTGATATCTCAATGCTTATACCAAACCTGAGACCCTTCCTATAACATGAGATGTGATATCCAACTCCTTCCCGTTCCAAACCTGAGACACTAACTATAGCATATGTGATATCCAAATCCTTCCCATTCCAAACATGAGACCCTTCCTATAGCAAGAAAGTAATATCCAACTCCTACCCATTCCAATCCTGAGACCCTTCCTATAGCAAGAGATGTGATATCCAAATCCTTCCCATTCCAATCCTGAGACCCTTCCTATAACATGAGATGTGATATCCAACTCCTTCCCATTCCAACCTGAGACACTTCCTATAGCATTAGAAGGGATATCCAACTCCTTCCCAATCCAATCCTGAGACCCTTCCGATAGCAGAGATGTGATATCTCAATGCTTATACCAAACCTGAGACCCTTCCTATGGCATGAGATGTGATATCCAACTCCTTGCCATTCAAATCCTGAGACCCTTCCTATAGCATGAGAAGGGATATCCAACTCCTTCCCAATCCAATCCTGAGACCCTTCCGATAGCAGAGACGTGATATCTCAATGCTTCTACCAAACCTGAGACCCTTCCTTTAGCATGAGATGTAATATCCAAATCCTTCACATTCCAATCCTGAGACCCTTCCTATAGCATGAGATGTGATATCTCAATGCTTCTAATACCAAACCTGAGACCCTTCCTTTAGCATGAGATGTAATATCCAACTCCTTCCCATTCCAATCCTGAGACCCTTCCGATAGCAGAGATGTGATATTTCAATGCTTATACCAAACCTGAGAACCTTCCTATGGCCTGAGATGTCATATACAACTCCTTCCCATTCCAATCCTGAGACCCTTCCTTTAGCATGAGATGTGATATCTCAATGCTTATACCAAATCTGAGACCCTTCCTATAGCATGAGATGTGATATCCAAGTCCATCCCATTCCAAACCTGAGACACTAACTATAGCATATGTGATATCCAACTCCTTCCCATTCCAAACATGAGACCCTTCCTATAGCAAGTAAGTAATATCCAACTACTACCCATTCCAATCCTAAGACCCTTCCTATAGCAAGAGATGTGATATCCAAATCCTTCCCATTCCAATCCTGAGACCCTTCCTATAACATGAGATGTGATATCCAACTCCTTCCCATTCCAACCTGAGACACTTCCTATAGCATGAGAAGGGATATCCAACTCCTTCCCAATCCAATCCTGAGACCCTTCCGATAGCAGAGATGTGATATCTCAATGCTTATACCAAACCTGAGACCCTTCCTATGGCATGAGATGTGATATCCAACTCCTTGCCATTCAAATCCTGAGACCCTTCCTATAGCATGAGAAGGGATATCCAACTCCTTCCCAATCCAATCCTGAGACCCTTCCGATAGCAGAGACGTGATATCTCAATGCTTCTAATACCAAACCTGAGACCCTTCCTATAACATGAGATGGGATATCCAACTCCTTCCCATTCCAATCCTGAGACCCTTCCGATAGCAGAGATGTGATATTTCAATGCTTATACCAAACCTGAGAACCTTCCTATGGCCTGAGATGTCATATACAACTCCTTCCCATTCCAATCCTGAGACCCTTCCTATAGCATGAGATGTGATATCCAAGTCCATCCCATTCCAAACCTGAGACACTAACTATAGCATATGTGATATCCAACTCCTTCCCATTCCAAACATGAGACCCTTCCTATAGCAAGTAAGTAATATCCAACTACTACCCATTCCAATCCTGAGACCCTTCCTATAACATGAGATGTGATATCCAACTCCTTCCCATTCCAACCTGAGACACTTCCTATAGCATGAGAAGGGATATCCAACTCCTTCCCAATCCAATCCTTAGACCCTTCCGATAGCAGAGATGTGATATCTCAATGCTTATACCAAACCTGAGACCCTTCCTATGGCATGAGATGTGATATCCAACTCCTTGCCATTCAAATCCTGAGACCCTTCCTATAGCATGAGATGTGATATCTCTATGCTTCTAATACCAAACCTGAGACCCTTCCTATAACATGAGATGGGATATCCAACTCCTTCCCATTCCAATCCTGAGACCCTTCCGATAGCAGAGATGTGATATCTCAATGCTTATACCAAACCTGAGAACCTTCCTATGGCCTGAGATGTCATATCCAAGTCCATTCCATTCCAATCCTTAGACCCTTCCTACAGCATGCGATGTGATATCTCAATGATTCTAATACCAAACCAGAGACTCTTCCTATAACATGAGATGGGATATCCAACTCCTTCCCATTCCAATCCTGAGCCGCTTCCTATAGCAAGAAAGTAATATCCAACTCCTACCCATTCCAATCCTGAGACCCTTCCTATAGCAAGAGATGTGATATCCAAATCCTTCCCATTCCAATCCTGAGACCCTTCCTATAACATGAGATGTGATATCCAACTCCTTCCCATTCCAACCTGAGACACTTCCTATAGCATGAGAAGGGATATCCAACTCCTTCCCAATCCAATCCTGAGACCCTTCCGATAGCAGAGATGTGATATCTCAATGCTTATACCAAACCTGAGACCCTTCCTATGGCATGAGATGTGATATCCAACTCCTTGCCATTCAAATCCTGAGACCCTTCCTATAGCATGAGATGTGATATCTCTATGCTTCTAATACCAAACCTGAGACCCTTCCTATAACATGAGATGGGATATCCAACTCCTTCCCATTCCAATCCTGAGACCCTTCCGATAGCAGAGATGTGATATCTCAATGCTTATACCAAACCTGAGAACCTTCCTATGGCCTGAGATGTCATATACAACTCCTTCCCATTCCAATCCTGAGACCCTTCCTTTAGCATGAGATGTGATATCTCAATGCTTATACCAAATCTGAGACCCTTCCTATAGCATGAGATGTGATATCCAATTCCTTCCCATTCCAATCCTGAGACCCTTCCTATAGCATGAGATGTGATATCTCAATGCTTATACCAAACCACCTGAGAGCCTACCTATAGCATGAGATGTGATATCCAAGTCCATCCCATTCCAATCCTTAGACCCTTCCTACAGCATGCGATGTGATATCTCAATGATTCTAATACCAAACCAGAGACTCTTCCTATAACATGAGATGGGATATCCAACTCCTTCCCATTCCAATCCTGAGCCGCTTCCGATAGCAGAGATGTGATATCTCAATGCTTATACCAAACCTGAGACCCTTCCTATAACATGAGATGTGATATCCAACTCCTTCCCGTTGCAAACCTGAGACACTAACTATAGCATATGTGATATCCAACTCCTTCCCATTCCAAACATGAGACCCCTCCTATAGCAAGAAAGTAATATCCAACTCCTACCCATTCCAATCCTGAGACCCTTCCTATAGCAAGAGATGTGATATCCAAATCCTTCCCATTCCAATCCTGAGACCCTTCCTATAACATGAATGAGATGTGATATCCAACTCCTTCCCATTCCAACCTGAGACACTTCCTATAGCATGAGAAGGGATATCCAACTCCTTCCCAATCCAAACCTGAGACCCTTCCGATAGCAGAGATGTGATATCTCAATGCTTATACCAAACCTGAGACCCTTCCTATGGCATGAGATGTGATATCCAACTCCTTCCCGATCCAATCCTGAGACCCTTCCGATAGCAGAGGCGTGATATCTCAATGCTTCTACCAAACCTGAGACCCTTCCTTTAGCATGAGATGTGATATCCAAATCCTTCACATTCCAATCCTGAGACCCTTCCTATAGCATGAGATGTGATATCTCAATGCTTCTAATACCAAACCTGAGATCCTTCCTATAACATGAGATGTGATATCCAATTCCTTCCCATTCCAAACCTGAGGCCCTTCCTATTGGATGAGATGTGATATCCAACTCCTTCCCATTCCAACCCTGAGACCCTTCCTATAGCATGAGATGTGATGTCTCAATGCTTCTAATACCAAACCTGAAATCCTTCCTATAACATGAGATGTGATATCCAACTCCTTCCATTCCAATCCTGAGACCCGTCCTATAGCATGAGATGTGATATCTCAATGCTTATACCAAACCTGAGACCCTTCCTATAGCATGAGATGTGATATCCAATTGCTTCCCATTCCAATCCTGAGACCCTTCCTATAGCATGAGATGTGATATCTCAATGCTTCTAATACCAAACCTGAGATCCTTCCTCTAACATGAAATGTGATATCCAACTCCTTCCCTTTCCAAACCTAAGAGCCTATCTATAGCATGAGATGTGATATCCAAGTCCTTCCCATTCCAACCCTTAGACCCTTCCAACAGCATGCAATATGATATCTCAATGATTCTAATAACAAACCTGAGACCCGTCCTATAACATGAGATGGGATATCCAACTCCTTCCCATTCCAATCCTGAGACACTTCCGATAGCAGAGATGTGATATCTCAATGTGTATACCAAACCTGAGACCCTTCCTATAACATGAGATGTGATATCCAATTCCTTCCCATTCCAAACCTGAGGCCCTTCCTATTGGATGAGATGTGATATCCAACTCCTTCCCATTCCAATCCTGAGACACTTCCGATAGCAGAGATGTGATATCTCAATGCTTATACCAAACCTGAGAACCTTCCTATGGCCTGAGATGTCATATACAACTCCTTCCCATTCCAATCCTGAGACCCTTCCTTTAGCATGAGATGTGATATCTCAATGCTTATACCAAATCTGAGACCCTTCCTATAGCATGATGTGATATCCAATTCCTTCCCATTCCAATCCTGAGACCCTTCCTATAGCATGAGATGTGATATCTCAATGCTTATACCAAACCTGAGAGCCTACCTATAGCATGAGATGTGATATCCAAGTCCATCCCATTCCAATCCTTAGACCCTTCCTACAGCATGCGATGTGATATCTCAATGATTCTAATACCAAACCAGAGACTCTTCCTATAACATTAGATGGGATATCCAACTCCTTCCCATTCCAATCCTGAGCCGCTTCCGATAGCAGAGATGTGATATCTCAATGCTTATACCAAACCTGAGACCCTTCCTTTAACATGAGATGTGATATCCAACTCCTTCCCGTTCCAAACCTGAGACACTAACTATAGCATATGTGATATCCAACTCCTTCCTATTCCAAACATGAGACCCTTCCAATAGCAAGAAAGTAATATCCAACTCCTACCCATTCCAATCCTGAGACCCTTCCTATAGCAAGGGATGTGATATCCAAATCCTTCCCATTCCAATCCTGAGACCCTTCCTATAACATGAGATGTGATATCCAACTCCTTCCCATTCCAACCTGAGACACTTCCTATAGCATGAGAAGGGATATCCAACTCCTTCCCAATCCAATCCTGAGACCCTTCTGATAGCAGAGATGTGATATCTCAATGCTTATAACAAACCTGAGACCCTTCCTATGGCATGAGATGTGATATCCAACTCCTTGCCATTCAAATCCTGAGACTCTTCCTATAGCATGAGAAGGGATATCCAACTCCTTCCCAATCCAATCCTGAGACCCTTCCGATAGCAGAGACGTGATATCTCAATGCTTCTACCAAACCTGAGACCCTTCCTTTAGCATGAGATGTGATATCCAAATCCTTCACATTCCAATCCTGAGACCCTTCCTATAGCATGAGATGTGATATCTCAATGCTTCTAATACCAAACCTGAGATCCTTCCTATAACATGAGATGTGATATCCAATTCCTTCCCATTCCAAACCTGAGACCCTTCCTATTGGATGAGATGTGATATCCAACTCCTTCCCATTCCAACCCTGAGACCCTTCCGATAGCATGAGATGTGATGTCTCAATGCTTCTAATACCAAACCTGAGATCCTTCCTTATAACATGAGATGTGATATCCAACTCCTTCCATTCCAATCCTGAGACCCGTCCTATAGCATGAGATGTGATATCTCAATGCTTATACCAAACCTGAGACCCTTCCTATAGCATGAGATGTGATATCCAACTGCTTCCCATTCCAATCCTGAGACCCTTCCTATAGCATGAGATGTGAAATCTCAATGCTTCTAATACCAAACCTGAGATCCTTCCTCTAACATGAAATGTGATATCCAATTCCTTCCCTTTCCAAACCTAAGAGCCTATCTATAGCATGAGATGTGATATCCAAGTCCTTCACATTCCAACCCTTAGACCCTTCCTACAGCATGCAATATGATATCTCAATGATTCTAATAACAAACCTGAGACCCGTCCTATAACATGAGATGGGATATCCAACTCCTTCCCATTCCAATCCTGAGACACTTCCGATAGCAGAGATGTGATATCTCAATGCTTATACCAAACCTGAGACCCTTCCTATAACATGAGATGTGATATCCAAATCCTTCCCGTTCCAAACCTGAGACCCTTCCTTTAGCATGAGATGTGATATCCAGCTCCTTCCCATTCCAATCCTGAGACACTTCCTATAGCATGAGATATGATATCTCAATACTTCTAATACCAAACGTGAGATCCTTCCGATAACATGAGATGTGATATCTAAATCCTTCCCCTTCCAAACCTGAGACCCTCCCTTTAGCATGAGATGTGATATCCAACTCCTTCCTATTCCAATCCTGAGACTCTTCTGATAGCATGAGATGTGATATCTCAATGCTTCTAATACCAAACCTGAGATCCTTCCTATAACATGAGATGTGATATCCAAATCCTTCCCCTTCCAAACCTGAGACCCTCCCTTTAGCATGAGATGTGATATCCAACTCCTTCCCATTCCAATCCTGAGACCCTTCCGATATCATGAGATGTGATATCTCAATGCTTCTAATATCAAAACTGAGACCCTCCCTATAGCATGATATGTGATATCTAAGTCCTTCCCATTCCAATCCTGAGACCCTCCCTATAGCATGAGATGTGATATCCAACTCCTTCCCATTCCAATCCTGAGACCCTTCCTATAGCATGAGATATGATATCTCAATACTTCTAATACCAAACGTGAGATCCTTCCGATAACATGAGATGTGATATCCAAATCCTTCCCCTTCCAAACCTGAGACCCTCCCTTTAGCATGAGATGTGATATCCAACTCCTTCCTATTCCAATCCTGAGACTCTTCTGATAGCATGAGATGTGATATCTCAATGCTTCTAATACCAAACCTGAGATCCTTCCGATAGCATGAGATGTGATATCTCAATGCTTCTAATACCAAACCTGAGATCCTTCCTATAACATGAGATGTGATATCCAAATCCTTCCCCTTCCAAACCTGAGATCCTCCCTTTAGCATGAGATGTGATATCCAACTCCTTCCCATTCCAATCCTGAGACCCTTCCGATATCATGAGATGTGATATCTCAAAGCTTCTAATATCAAACTTGAGACCCTCCCTATAGCGTGAGATGTGATATCCAAGTCCTTCCCATTCCAATCCTGAGACCCTTCCTATAGCATGAGATGTGATATCTCAATGCTTCTAATACCAAACCTGAGACCCTTCCTATAACATGAGATGGGAATATCCAACTCCTTCCCATTCCAATCCTGAGACCCTTCCGATAGCAGAGATGTGATATCTCAATGCTTATACCAAACCTGAGATCCTTCCTATAACATGAGATGTCCTGAGACACTTCCTATAGCATGAGATGTGATATCTCACTGCTTATACCAAACCTGAGACCCTTCCCATAGCATGAGATGTGATATCCAAGTCCTTCCCATTCCAATCCTGAGACACTTCCTATAGCATGAGATGTGATATCTCAATGCTTCTAATACCAAACCTGAGACTCTTCCTATAACATGAGATGGGGAATCCAACTCCTTCCCATTCCAATCCTGAGACCCTTTTGATAGCAGAGATGTGATATCTCAATGTTTATACCAAACCTGAGACCCTTCCTACGGCATGAGTTGTCATATTCAACTCCTTCCCATTCCAATCCTGAGACCCTTCCTATAGCATGAGATGTGATATCCAACTCCTTCCCATTCCAATCCTGAGACCCTTCCTATAGCATGAGATGTGATGTCTCAATGCTTCTAATACCAAACCTGATATCCTTCCTATAACATGAGATGTGATATCCAACTCCTTCAATTCCAATCCTGAGACCCTTCCTATAGCATGAGATTTGATATCTCAATGGTTCTACCAAACCTGAGACCCTTCCTATAGCATGAGATGTGATATCCAACTCCTTCCCATTTCAATCCTGAGACCCTTCCTATAGCCTGAGATGTGATATCTCAATGCCCCTAATACCAAACCTGAGATCCTTCCTCTAACATGAAATGTGATATCCAACTCCTTCACTTTCCAAACCTGAGAGCCTATCTATAGCATGAGATGTGAGATCTAAGTCCTTCCCATTCCAATCCTTAGACCCTTCCTACATCATGCAATATGATATCTCAATGATTCTAATAAAAAACCTGAGACCCGTCCTATAACATGAGATGGGATATTCAACTCCTTCCCATTCCAATCCTGAGACACTTCCGATAGCAGAGATGTGATATCTCAATGTTTATACCAAACCTGAGACCCTTCCTATAACATGAGATGTGATATCCAACTCCTTCCCGTTCCAAACCTGAGACCCTTCCTTTAGCATGAGATGTTATATCCAGCTCCTTCCCATTCCAATCCTGAGACACTTCCGATAGCATGAGATGTGATATCTCAATGCTTCTAATATCAAAACCGAGACCCTCCCTATAGCATGATATGTGATATCTAAGTCCTTCCCATTCCAATCCTGAGAGCCTTCCTATAGCATGAGATGTGATACCTCAATGCTTCTACCAAACCTGAGACCCTTCCTTTAGCATGAGATGTGATATCCAACTCCTTCCCATTCCAATCCTGAGACCCTTCCTATAGCATGAGATGTGATATCTCAATACTTCTAATACCAAACCTGAGATCCTTCCGATAACATGAGATGTGATATCTCAATACTTCTAATACCAAACCTGAGATCCATCCTATAACATGAGATGTGATATCCAAATCCTTCCCCTTCCAAACCTGAGACCCTCCCTTTAGCATGAGATGTGATATCCAACTCCTTCCCATTCCAATCCCGAGACCCTTCTGATAGCATAAGATATATCTCAATGCTTCTATACCAAACCTGAGATCCTTCCGATAGCATGAGATGTGATATCTCAATACTTCTAATACCAAACCTGAGATCCTTCCTATAACATGAGATGTGATATCCAAATCCTTATCTTCCAAACCTGAGACCCTTCCTTTACCATGAGATGTGATATCCAACTCCTTCCCATTCCGATCCTGAGACTCTTCTGATAGCATAAGATATGATATCTCAATGCTTCTATACCAAACCTGAGATCCTTCTGATAGCATGAGATGTGATATCTCAATACTTCTAATACCAAACCTGAGATCCTACCTCTAACATGAAATGTGATATCCAACTCTTTCCCCTTGCAAACCTGAGAGCCTTCCTATAGCATGAGATGTGATATCCAAGTCCTTCCCATTCCAATCCTGAGACCCGTCCTATAACATGAGATGTGATATCCAACTCCTTCCCATTCCAACCTGAGACCCTTCCTATAGTATGAGATGGGATATCCAACTCCTTCCAAATCCAATCCTGATAACCTTCCGATAGCATGAGATGTGATATCCCAATGCTTCTACCAAACCTGAGACCCATACTATGGCATGAGATGTGATATCAAACTCCTTCCCATTCTAATCCTGAGACCCTTCCTATAGCTTGAGATGTGATATCCAACTCCTTCCCATTCCAATTCTGAGACCCTTCCTATACCATGAGACTTGATATCTCAATGCTTCTAATACCAAACCTGAGACCCGTCCTATAACATGAGATGTGATATCCAAATCCTTCCCCTTCCAAACCTTAGACCCTTCCTTTATCATGAGATGTGATATCCAACTCCTTCCCATTCCAATCTTGAGACCCTTCCGATATCATGAAATGTGATATCTCAATGCTTCTAATATCAAACTTGAGACCCTCCTTATAGCATGAGATGTGATATCCAAGTCCTTCCCATTCCAATCCTGAGACCCTTCCTAAAGCATGAGATGTGATATCTCAATGCTTCTAATACCAAACCTGAGATCCTTCCTATAACATGAGATGGGAATATCCAATGTGATATCCAACTCCTTCCCATTCCAATCCTGAGACCCTTCCTAAAGCATGAGATGTGATATCTCAATGCTTCTAATACCAAACCTGAGATCCTTCCTATAACATGAGATGGGAATATCCAATGTGATATCCAACTCCTTCCCATTCCAATCCTGAGACCCTTCCTATAGCATGAGATGTGATATCCAACTCCTTCCCATTCCAATCCTGAGACCCTTCCTATAGCATGAGATGTGATATCCAACTCCTTCCCGTTCCAAACCTGAGACCCTTCCTTTAGCATGAGATGTGATATCCAGCTCCTTCCCATTCCAATCCTGAGACACTTCCGATAGCATGAGATGTGATATCTCAATGCTTCTAATATCTAAACTGAGACCCTCCCTATAGCATGATATGTGATAGCTAAGTCCTTCCCATTCCAATCCTGAGACCCTTCCTATAGCATGAGATGTGATATCTCAATGCTTAGCCTTGATTCCTGTAGTAAATTGATTTCCTTTGCAGGCCGACTCCTGTCACGAATGCCTTGTCTGCATGCATTCTCTCCTGGCCATTCTCTCACCGTGGCTATTTGCCTACCCCCTTCCTCTCTCAGTGGATGGACTTCTCCGTCCTAGCCTCCTACCACTCAACTCCGCCTACTTGGAGAATTCAACATGAATCTGTATGCTTCCTGACCTGGACTTTTACGAGATCTGCAACACTTCATGTCGCTGGCCCTACACACTGCAGGGAATACTCAGGATTTTCTGATCTCAGACCTCCCCCTCTGTAACCCTCTCAACAATCCTCTCCCGTGGTGATCAAGTTCTCATCTTCAAAGAAGGCTAACTGCCAGCTGTTCCTCCTCAGAGGAGTTCTCCCTTTCTGTCCCTGCTCCCTGCACCGTTTCGAGTTGCAAACACTCGCTTCCCTGCTCTCTTGTTTAGACGCTTTTCCTTCTCAGAGGCCTTCTTGCTTTCTGCCCTTTTCGCGTTGCAAGTACTCGCTTCCCAGCTCTCTGGTTTAGACGCGTGTTCCCTGCCTTCTCTCCTCTTCCCGCTGCCTTCAAATCAAAAAATGAGCTCCAAAAGATACACAGTGCTCAGAATGCTCTATAACACCCATTATTCAACATATAGCCGTAACCCGCTAGACGTATTGATACGTGCTGTAAACTAGCAAAAACAGCTAGAAAATGTACTTTCCTCGCGTTTTTGTAAATGCTAATTCTGATGGGTTCCCATGTATACTGTCCGTGCGTTTGTTGTCGAATGCTGAAGTTTTTAACCACTGTTCTCCCATACAAGGGGGGGGGGGGTCAACGTCTACTGCTGTTCATAGGCTGAATGTATACGGCTGAAATCTTCAAGGCATTATCAGCTTTCCTGACTGTTTTGGAACGTGTATTTGCCATCTGTTAATGCAGTCGCCCTGTGTTCATAGTCCCTTCTACTTTACAGGCTGCACTCCCCTGGTGATCACATTCTCCTCTCCAGAGCAGGCTGACTACCAGCTGCTCCTCCTCATAGGCGTTCATCCTTTCTGTCCCTGCTCCCTGCACCGTTTCGCGTTGCATGTACTCGCTTCCCAGCTCTCTGGTTTAGATGCGTGTTCCCTGCCTTCTCTCCTCTTCCTACAGCCTTCCAATGAGCTCCACAAGATACAGTGTTCAGAATGCTTTATAACACCCATTATTCAACATATAGCTGTAACCCGCTAGACGTATTGAAACGTGCTAAAAACGAGCAGAAACAGCTAGAACATGTACTTTCCTCGCGTTTTGGTAAATGCGAATTCTGGTGGATTCCCATTTTGTACTCTGTTCGTGCGTTTGTTCAGTCGAATCCTGGTCTTTTGAACCACTCTTCTCCCATACAAGGGAGGGTCAAAATGTGTTGTTCACAGGCTGAATTTATACTGCTGAAATGCTCGCTTCCCTGCTCTCTGGTTTAGACGTGTGTTTGGAATGGGAAGGAGTTGGATATCACATCTCATGATAAAGGAAGGGTCTAAGGTTTGGAAGGGGAAGGATTTGGATATCACATCTCATGTTATAGGACGGGTCTCAGGTTTGGTATTAGAAGCATTGAGATATCAAGTCTCATTGTATAGGAAGGGTCTCAGAATTGGAATGGGAAGGAGTTGGATATCACATTTCAAGCTATAGGAAGGGTCTCAGGATTAGAATGGGAAGGAGTTTGATATCACATCTCATGCCATAATATGGGTCTCAGGTTTGGTAGAAGCATTGGGTTATCACATCTCATGCTATCGGAAGGGTATCGGGATTGGATTTGGAAGGAGTTGGATATCCCATCTCATGCTATAGGAAGGGTCTCAGGTTGGAATGGGAAGGAGTTGGATATCACATCTCATGTTATAGGAAGGGTCTCAGGATTGGAATGGGAAGGACTTGGATATCACATCTCATGCTATAGGAAGGCTCTCAGGTTTGCAAGGGGAAAGAGTTGGATATCACATTTCATGTTAGAGGTAGGATCTCAGGTTTGGTATTAGAAGCATTGAGATATCACATCTCATGCTATCAGAAGGATCTCAGGTTTGGTATAGAAGCATTGAGATATCATATCTTATGCTATCAGAAGAGTCTCAGGATTGGAATGGGAAGGAGTTGGATATCACATCTCATGGTAAAGGGAGGGTCTCAGGTTTGGAAGATAAGGATTTGGATATCACATCTCATGTTATAGGAAGGATCTCAGGTTTGGTATTAGAAGTATTGAGATATCACATCTCATGCTATCGGAAGGATCTCAGGTTTGGTATAGAAGCATTGAGATATCATATCTTATGCTATCAGAAGGGTCTCAGGATTGGAATGGGAAGGAGTTGGATATCACATCTCATGCTATAGGGAGGGTCTCAAGTTTGATAGAAGCATTGAGATATCACATTTCATGATATCGGAAGGGTCTCAAGATTGGAATGGGAAGGAGTTGGATATCACATCTCATGATAAAGGAAGGGTCTAAGGTTTGGAAGGGGAAGGATTTGGATATCACATCTCATGTTATAGGACGGGTCTCAGGTTTGGTATTAGAAGCATTGAGATATCAAGTCTCATGGTATAGGAAGGGTCTCAGAATTGGAATGGGAAGGAGTTGGATATCACATTTCAAGCTATAGGAAGGGTCTCAGGATTAGAATGGGAAGGAGTTTGATATCACATCTCATGCCATAATATGGGTCTCAGGTTTGGTAGAAGCATTGGGTTATCACATCTCATGCTATCGGAAGGGTATCGGGATTGGATTTGGAAGGAGTTAGATATCCCATCTCATGCTATAGGAAGGGTCTCAGGTTGGAATGGGAAGGAGTTGGATATCACATCTCATGTTATAGGAAGGGTCTCAGGATTGGAATGGGAAGGACTTGGATATCACATCTCATGCTATAGGAAGGCTCTCAGGTTTGCAAGGGGAAAGAGTTGGATATCACATTTCATGTTAGAGGTAGGATCTCAGGTTTGGTATTAGAAGCATTGAGATATCACATCTCATGCTATCAGAAGGATCTCAGGTTTGGTATAGAAGCATTGAGATATCATATCTTATGCTATCAGAAGAGTCTCAGGATTGGAATGGGAAGGAGTTGGATATCACATCTCATGGTAAAGGGAGGGTCTCAGGTTTGGAAGATAAGGATTTGGATATCACATCTCATGTTATAGGAAGGATCTCAGGTTTGGTATTAGAAGTATTGTGATATCACATCTCATGCTATCGGAAGGATCTCAGGTTTGGTATAGAAGCATTGAGATATCATATCTTATGCTATCAGAAGGGTCTCAGGATTGGAATGGGAAGGAGTTGGATATCACATCTCATGCTAATGGGAGGGTCTCAGGTTTGGAAGGGGAAGGATTTGGATATCACATCTCATGTTATAGGATGGATCTCAGGTTTGGTATTAGAAGTATTGAGATATCACATCTCATGTTATCGGAAGGATCTCAGGTTTGGTATTAGAAGTATTTAGATATCACATCTCATGCTATAGGAAGGGTCTCAGGATTGGAATGTGAATGATTTGGATATCACATCTCATGCTAAAGGAAGGGTCTCAGGTTTGGTAGAAGCATTGAGATATCACGTCGCTGCTATCGGAAGGGTCTCAGGATTGGAATGGGAAGGAGCTGGATATCACATCTCATGCTAAAGGAAGGGTCTCAGGTTTGGAACGGGAAGGAGTTGGATATCACATCTCATGTTATAGGAAGGGTCTCAGGTTTGGTATAAACATTGAGATATCACATCTCAGGCTATAGGAAGGGTCTCAGGATTGGAATGGGAAGGAGTTGGATATCACATCTCATGCTATAGGAAGGGTCTCAGGATTGGAATGGGAAGGAGTTGGATATCACATTGGATATTCCCATCTCATGTTATAGGAAGGATCTCAGGTTTGGTATTAGAAGCATTGAGATATCACATCTCATGCTATAGGAAGGGTCTCAGGATTGGAATGGGAAGGACTTGGATATCACATCTCATGCTATAAGGAGGGTCTCAAGTTTGATATTAGAAGCATTGAGATATCACATTTCATGATATCGGAAGGGTCTCAAGATTGGAATGGGAAGGAGTTGGATATCACATCTCATGATAAAGGAAGGGTCTAAGGTTTGGAAGGGGAAGGATTTGGATATCACATCTCATGTTATAGGACGGGTCTCAGGTTTGGTATTAGAAGCATTGAGATATCAAGTCTCATGGTATAGGAAGGGTCTCAGAATTGGAATGGGAAGGAGTTGGATATCACATCTCAAGCTATAGGAAGGGTCTCAGGATTAGAATGGGAAGGAGTTTGATATCACATCTCATGCCATAGTATGGGTCTCAGGTTTGGTAGAAGCATTGGGATATCACATCTCATGCTATCGGAAGGTTATCAGGATTGGATTTGGAAGGAGTTGGATATCCCATCTCATGCTATAGGAAGGGTCTCAGGTTGGAATGGGAAGGAGTTGGATATCACATCTCATGTTATAGGACGGGTCTCAGGATTGGAATGGGAAGGACTTGGATATCACATCTCATGCTATAGGAAGGCTCTCAGGTTTGCAAGGGGAAAGAGTTGGATATCACATTTCATGTTAGAGGTAGGATCTCAGGTTTGGTATTAGAAGTATTGAGATATCACATCTCATGCTATCAGAAGGATCTCAGGTTTGGTATAGAAGCATTGAGATATCATATCTTATGCTATCAGAAGAGTCTCAGGATTGGAATGGGAAGGAGTTGGATATCACATCTCATGGTAAAGGAAGGGTCTCAGGTTTGGAAGATAAGGATTTGGATATCACATCTCATGTTATAGGAAGGATCTCAGGTTTGGTATTAGAAGTATTGAGATATCACATCTCATGCTATCGGAAGGATCTCAGGTTTGGTATAGAAGCATTGAGATATATCTTATGCTATCAGAAGGGTCTCAGGATTGGAATGGGAAGGAGTTGGATATCACATCTCATGCTAAAGGGAGGGTCTCAGGTTTGGAAGGGGAAGGATTTGGATATCACATCTCATGTTATAGGATGGATCTCAGGTTTGGTATTAGAAGTATTGAGATATCACATCTCATGTTATCGGAAGGATCTCAGGTTTGGTATTAGAAGTATTGAGATATCACATCTCATGCTATAGGAAGGGTCTCAGGATTGGAATGGGAAGGTTTTGGATATCACATCTCATGCTAAAGGAAGGGTCTCAGGTTTGGTAGAAGCATTGAGGTATCACATCTCATGCTATAGGAAGGCTCTCAGGATTGGAATGGGAAGGACTTAGATATCACATATCATGCTATAGGGAGGGTCTCGGTTTTGATATTAGAAGCATTGAGATATCACATCTCATGCTATCGGAAGTGTCTCAGGATTGGAATGGGAAGGAGCTGGATATAACATCTCATGCTAAAGGAAGGGTCTCAGGTTTGGAACGGGAAGGAGTTGGATATCACATCTCATGTTATAGGAAGGGTCTCAGGTTTGGTATAAACATTGAGATATCACATCTCTGCTATCGGAAGTGTCTCAGATTGGAATGGGAAGGAGTTGAATATCCCATCTCATGTTATAGGATGGGTCTCAGGTTTTTTATTAGAATCATTGAGATATCATATTGCATGATGTAGGAAGGGTCTAAGGATTGGAATGGGAAGGACTTAGATCTCACATCTCATGCTATAGATAGGCTCTCAGGTTTGGAAAGTGAAGGAGTTGGATATCACATTTCATGTTAGAGGAAGGATCTCAGGTTTGGTATTAGGGGCATTGAGATATCACATCTCAGGCTATAGGAAGGGTCTCAGGATTGGAATGGGAAGGAGTTGGATATCACATCTCATGCTATAGGAAGGGTCTCAGGTTTGGTAGAACCATTGAGATATCACATCTCATGCTATAGGAAGGGTCTCAGGATTGGAATGGAAGGAGTTGGATATCACATCTCATGTTATAGGAAGGATATCAGGTTTGGTATTAGAAGCATTGAGACATCACATCTCATGCTATAGGAAGGGTCTCAGGATTGGAATGGGAAGGAGTTGGATATCACATCTCATGCTATAGGAAGGGTCTCAGGATTGGAATGGGAAGGAGTTGAATATGACAACTCATGCCGTAGGAAGGGTCTCAGGTTTGGTATAAACATTGAGATATCACATCTCTGCTATCAAAAGGGTCTCAGGATTGGAATGGGAAGGAGTTGGATTCCCCATCTCATGTTATAGGAAGAGTCTCAGGTTTGGTATTAGAAGCATTGAGATATCACATCTCATGCTATAGGAAGTGTCTCAGGATTGGAATGGGAAGGACTTGGATATCACATCTCATGCTATGGGAAGGGTCTCAGGTTTGGTATAAGCAGTGAGATATCACATCTCATGCTATAGGAAGTGTCTCAGGACATCTCATGTTATAGGAAGGATCTCAGGTTTGGTATAAGCATTGAGATATCACATCTCTGCTATCGGAAGGGTCTCAGGATTGGAATGGGAAGGAGTTGGATATTCCCATCTCATGTTATAGGAAGGGTCTCAGGTTTGGTATTAGAAGCATTGAGATATCACATCTCATGCTATAGGAAGGGTCTCAGGATTGGAATGGGAAGGACTTGGATATCACATCTCACGCTATAGGGAGGGTCTCAAGTTTGATATTAGAAGCTTTGAGATATCACATCTCATGATATCGGAAGGGTCTCAGGATTGGAATGGGAAGGAGTTGGATATCACATCTCATGCTAAAGGGAGGGTCTCAGGTTTGGAAGGGGAAGGATTTGGATATCACATCTCATGTTATAGGAAGGATCTCAGGTTTGGTATTAGAAGCATTGAGATATCACATCTCATGCTATCGGAAGGATCTCAGGTTTGGTATTAGAAGCATTGAGATATCACATCTCATGCTATCAGAAGAGTCTCAGGATTGGAATAGGAAGGAGTTGGATATCACATCTCATGCTAAAGGGAGGGTCTCAGGTTTGGAAGGGGAAGGATTTGGATATCACATCTCATGTTATCGGAAGGATCTCACGTTTGGTATTAGAAGTATTGAGATATCATATCTCATGCTATAGGAAGGGTCTCAGGATTGGAATGGGAAGGAGTTGGATATCACATCTCATGCTATAGGGAGGGTCTCAGGATTGGAATGGGAAGGACTTAGATATCACATATCATGCTATAGGGAGGGTCTCAGTTTTGATATTAGAAGCATTGAGATATCACATCTCATGCTATCGGAAGTGTCTCAGGATTGGAATGGGAAGGAGCTGGATATCACATCTCATGCTAAAGGAAGGGTCTCAGGTTTGGAACGGGAAGGATTTGGATATCACATCTCATGTTATAGGAAGGGTCTCAGGTTTGGTATAAGCATTGAGATATCACATCTCTGCTATCGGAAGTGTCTCAGGATTGGAATGGGAAGGAGTTGGATATCCCATCTCATGTTATAGGACGGGTCTCAGGTTTGTTATTAGAATCATTGAGATATCATATTGCATGCTGTAGGAAGGGTCTAAGGGTTGGAATGTGAAGGACTTGGATATCACATCTCATGCTATAGATAGGCTCTTAGGTTTGGAAAGGGAAGGAATTGGATATCACATTTCATGTTAGAGGAAGGATCTCAGGTTTGGTATTAGAAGCATTGAGATATCACATCTCATGCTATAGGAAGGGTCTCAGGATTGGAATGGGAAGCAGTTGGATATCACATCTCATGCTATAGGAAGGGTCTCAGGTTTGGTATAAGCATTGAGATATCACATCTCATGCTATAGGACGGGTCTCAGGATTGGAATGGAAGGAGTTGGATATCACATCTCATGTTATAAGGAAGGATCTCAGGTTTGGTATTAGAAGCATTGAGACATCACATCTCATGCTATAGGAAGGGTCTCAGGGTTGGAATGGGAAGGAGTTGGATATCACATCTCATCCAATAGGAAGGGTCTCAGGTTTGGAATGGGAAGGAATTGGATATCACATCTCATGTTATAGGAAGGATCTCAGGTTTGGTATTAGAAGCATTGAGATATCACATCTCATGCTATAGGAAGGGTCTCAGGATTGGAATGTGAAGGATTTGGATATCACATCTCATGCTAAAGGAAGGGTCTCAGGTTTGGTAGAAGCATTGAGATATCACGTCTCTGCTATCGGAAGGGTCTCAGGATTGGATTGGGAAGGAGTTGGATATCCCTTCTCATGCTATAGGAAGAGTCTCAGGATTTGAATGGCAAGGAGTTGGATATCACATCTCATGCCATAGGAAGGGTCTCAGGTTTGTTATAAGCATTGAGATATCACATCTCTGCTATCGGAAGGGTCTCAGGATTGGATTGGGAAGGAGTTGGATATCCCTTCTCATGCTATAGGAAGTGTCTCAGGTTGGAATGGGAAGGAGTTGGATATCACATCTCACGTTATAGGAAGGGTCTCAGGATTGGAATGGGAAGGATTTGGATATCACATCCCTTGCTATAGGAAGGGTCTCAGGATTGGAATGGGTAGGAGTTGGATATTACTTTCTTGCTATTGGAAGGGTCTCATGTTTGGAATGGGAAGGAGTTGGATATCACATATGCTATAGTTAGTGTCTCAGGTTTGGAACGGGAAGGAGTTGGATATCACATCTCATGTTATAGGAAGGGTCTCAGGTTTGGTATAAGCATTGAGATATCACATCTCTGCTATCGGAAGCGGCTCAGGATTGGAATGGGAAGGAGTTGGATATCCCATCTAATGTTATAGGAAGAGTCTCTGGTTTGGTATTAGAATCATTGAGATATCACATCACATGCTGTAGGAAGGGTCTAAGGATTGGAATGGGATGGACTTGGATATCACATCTCATGCTATAGGTAGGCTCTCAGGTTTGGTATAAGCATTGAGATATCACATCTCATGCTATAGGAAGGGTCTCAGGATTGGAATGGGAAGGAATTGGATATCACATCATGCTATAGGAAGGGTCTCAGATTTGGTATAAGCATTGAGATATCACATCTCATGCTAAAGGAAGGGTCTCAGGATTGGAATGGGAAGGAGTTGTATATGACATCTCAGGCCATAGGAAGGTTCTCAGGTTTGGTATAAGCATTGAGATATCACATCTCTGCTATCGGAAGTGTCTCAGGATTGGAATGGGAAGGAGTTGGATATCCCATCTCATGTTATAGGACGGGTCTCAGGTTTGTTATTAGAATCATTGAGATATCATATTGCATGCTGTTGGAAGGGTCTAAGGGTTGGAATGGGAAGGACTTGGATATCACATCTCATGCTATAGATAGGCTCTTAGGTTTGGAAAGGGAAGGAGTTGGATATCACATTTCATGTTAGAGGAAGGATCTCAGGTTTGGTATTAGAAGCATTGAGATATCACATCTCATGCTATAGGAAGGGTCTCAGGATTGGAATGGGAAGCAATTGGATATCACATCTCATGCTATAGGAAGGGTCTCAGGTTTGGTATAAGCATTGAGATATCACATCTCATGCTATAGGACGGGTCTCAGGATTGGAATGGAAGGAGTTGGATATCACATCTCATGTTATAGGAAGGATCTCAGGTTTGGTATTAGAAGCATTGAGACATCACATCTCATGCTATAGGAAGGGTCTCAGGGTTGGAATGGGAAGGAGTTGGATATCACATCTCATCCAATAGGAAGGGCCTCAGGTTTGGAATGGGAAGGAATTGGATATCACATCTCATGTTATAGGAAGGATCTCAGGTTTGGTATTAGAAGCATTGAGATATCACATCTCATGCTATAGGAAGGGTCTCAGGATTGGAATGTGAAGGATTTGGATATCACATCTCATGCTAAAGGAAGGGTCTCAGGTTTGGTAGAAGCATTGAGATATCACGCCTCTTCTATCGGAAGGGTCTCAGGATTGGATTGGGAAGGAGTTGGATATCACATCTCATGCCATAGGAAGGGTCTCAGGTTTGGTATAAGCATTGAGATATCACATCTCTGCTATCGGAAGGGTCTCAGGTTTGGATTGGGAAGGAGTTGGATATCCCTTCTCATGCTATAGGAAGTGTCTCAGGTTGGAATGGGAAGGAGTTGGATATCACATCTCATTCATGTTATAGGAAGGGTCTCAGGATTGGAATGGGAAGGATTTGGATATCACATTTCTTGCTATAGGAAGGGTCTCAGGATTGGAATGGGTAGGAGTTGGATATTACTTTCTTGCTATAGGAGGGGTCTCATGTTTGGAATGGGAAGGAGTTGGATATCACATATGCTATAGTTAGTGTCTCAGGTTTGCAACGGGAAGGAGTTGGATATCACATCTCATGTTATAGGAAGGGTCTCAGGTTTGGTATAAGCATTGAGATATCACATCTCTGCTATCGGAAGCGGCTCAGGATTGGAATGGGAAGGAGTTGGATATCCCATCTCATGTTATAGGAAGAGTCTCTGGTTTGGTATTAGAATCATTGAGATATCACATCGCATGCTGTAGGAAGGGTCTAAGGATTGGAATGGGATGGACTTGGATATCACATCTCATGCTATAGGTAGGCTCTCAGGTGGTTTGGTATAAGCATTGAGATATCACATCTCATGCTATAGGAAGGGTCTCAGGATTGGAATGGGAAGGAATTGGATATCACATCTCATGCTATAGGAAGGGTCTCAGATTTGGTATAAGCATTGAGATATCACATCTCATGCTAAAGGAAGGGTCTCAGGATTGGAATGGGAAGGAGTTGTATATGACATCTCAGGCCATAGGAAGGTTCTCAGGTTTGGTATAAGCATTGAGATATCACATCTCTGCTATCGGAAGGGTCTCAGGATTGGAATGGGAAGGAGTTGGATATCCCATCTCATGTTATAGGAAGGGTCTCAGGTTTGGTATTAGAAGCATAGAGATATCACATCTCATGCTATAGGAAGGGTCTCAGGATTTGAATGGCAAGGAGTTGGATATCACATCTCATGCCATAGGAAGGGTCTCAGGTTTGGTATAAGCATTGAGATATCACATCTCTGCTATCGGAAGGGTCTCAGGATTGGATTGGGAAGGAGTTGGATATCCCTTCTCATGCTATAGGAAGTGTCTCAGGTTGGAATGGGAAGGAGTTGGATATCACATCTCATGTTATAGGAAGGGTCTCAGGATTGGAATGGGAAGGATTTGGATATCACATCTCTTGCTATAGGAAGGGTCTCAGGATTGGAATGGGTAGGAGTTGGATATTACTTTCTTGCTATAGGAAGGGTCTCATGTTTGGAATGGGAAGGAGTTGGATATCACATATGCTATAGTTAGTGTCTCAGGTTTGGAACGGGAAGGAGTTGGATATCACATCTCATGTTATAGGAAGGGTCTCAGGTTTGGTATAAGCATTGAGATATCACATCTCTGCTATCAGAAGCAGCTCAGGATTGGAATGGGAAGGAGTTGGATATCCCATCTCATGTTATAGGAAGAGTCTCTGGTTTGGTATTAGAATCATTGAGATATCACATCACATGCTGTAGGAAGGGTCTAAGGATTGGAATGGGATGGACTTGGATATCACATCTCATGCTATAGGTAGGCTCTCAGGTTTGGTATAAGCATTGAGATATCACATCTCATGCTATAGGAAGGGTCTCAGGATTGGAATGGGAAGGAATTGGATATCACATCTCATGCTATAGGAAGGGTCTCAGATTTGGTATAAGCATTGAGATATCACATCTCATGCTAAAGGAAGGGTCTCAGGATTGGAATGGGAAGGAGTTGTATATGACATCTCAGGCCATAGGAAGGTTCTCAGGTTTGGTATAAGCATTGAGATATCACATCTCTGCTATCGGAAGGGTCTCAGGATTGGAATGGGAAGGAGTTGGATATCCCATCTCATGTTATAGGAAGGGTCTCAGGTTTGGTATTAGAAGCATAGAGATATCACATCTCATGCTATAGGAAGGGTCTCAGGTTTGGTATTAGAAGCATTGAGATATCAAGTCTCATAGTATAGGAAGGGTCTCAGGTTTGGTATAAGCATTGAGATATCACATCTCTGCTATCGGAAGGGTCTCAGGATTGGATTGGGAAGGAGTTGGATATCCCTTCTCATGCTATAGGAAGTGTCTCAGGTTGGAATGGGAAGGAGTTGGATATCACATCTCATGTTATAGGAACGGTCTCAGGATTGGAATGGGAAGGATTTGGATATCACATCTCTTGCTATAGGAAGGGTCTCAGGATTGGAATGGGTAGGAGTTGGATATTACTTTCTTGCTATAGGAAGGGTCTCATGTTTGGAATGGGAAGGAGTTGGATATCACATATGCTATAGTTAGTGTCTCAGGTTTGGAATGGGATGGACTTGGATATCACATCTCATGCTATAGGAAGGGTCTCAGATTTGGTATAAGCATTGAGATATCACATCTCATGCTAAAGGAAGGGTCTCAGGATTGGAATGGGAAGGAGTTGTATATGACATCTCAGGCCATAGGAAGGTTCTCAGGTTTGGTATAAGCATTGAGATATCACATCTCTGCTATCGGAAGGGTCTCAGGATTGGAATGGGAAGGAGTTGGATATCCCATCTCATTTTATAGGAAGGGTCTCAGGTTTGGTATTAGAAGCATTGAGATATCACATCTCATGCTATAGGAAGGGTCTCAGGATTGGAATGTGAAGGATTTGGATATTACATCTCATGCTAAAGGAAGGGTCTCAGGTTTGGTAGAAGCATTGAGATATCACGTCTCTGCTATCGGAAGGGTCTCAGGATTGGATTGGGAAGGAGTTGGATATCCCTTCTCATGCTATAGGAAGGGTCTCAGGATTTGAATGGCAAGGAGTTGGATATCACATCTCATGCCATAGGAAGGGTCTCAGGTTTGGTATAAGCATTGAGATATCACATCTCTGCTATCGGAAGGGTCTCAGGATTGGATTGGGAAGGAGTTGGATATCCCTTCTCATGCTATAGGAAGTGTCTCAGGTTGGAATGGGAAGGAGTTGGATATCACATCTCATGTTATAGGAAGGGTCTCAGGATTGGAATGGGAAGGATTTGGATATCACATCTCTTGCTATAGGAAGGGTCTCAGGATTGGAATGGGTAGGAGTTGGATATTACTTTCTTGCTATAGGAAGGGTCTCATGTTTGGAATGGGAAGGATTTGGATATCACATATGCTATAGTTAGTGTCTCAGGTTTGGAACGGGAAGGAGTTGGATATCACATCTCATGTTATAGGAAGGGTCTCAGGTTTGGTATAAGCATTGAGATATCACATCTCTGCTATCGGAAGCGGCTCAGGATTGGAATGGGAAGGAGTTGGATATCCCATCTCATGTTATAGTAAGAGTCTCTGGTTTGGTATTAGAATCATTGAGATTTCACATCGCATGCTGTAGGAAGGGTCTAAGGATTGGAATGGGATGGACTTGGATATCACATCTCATGCTATAGGAAGGGTCTCAGATTTGGTATAAGCATTGAGATATCACATTTCATGCTAAAGGAAGGGTCTCAGGATTGTATGCTCTCAGGTTTGGTATAAGCATTGAGATATCACATCTCATGCTATAGGAAGGGTCTCAGGATTGGAATGGGAAGGATTTGGATATCACATCTCATGCTATAGGAAGGGTCTCAGATTTGGTATAAGCATTGAGATATCACATCTCATGCTAAAGGAAGGGTCTCAGGATTGGAATGGGAAGGAGTTGTATATGACATCTCATGCCATAGGAAGGGTCTCAGGTTTGGTATAAGCATTGAGATATCACATCTCTGCTATCGGAAGGGTCTCAGGATTGGAATGGGAAGGAGTTGGATATCCCATCTCATGTTATAGGAAGGGTCTCAGGTTTGGTATTAGAAGTATAGAGATATCACATCTCATGCTATAGGAAGGGTCTCAGGATTGGAATGGGAAGGACTTGGATGTCACATCTCATGCTATAGGGAGGGTCTCAAGTTTGATATTAGAAGCATTGAGATAACAAATCTCATGATATCGGAAGGGTCTCAGGATTGGAATGGGAAGGAGTTGGATACCACATCTCATGATAAAGGAAGGGTCTAAGGTTTGGAAGGGGAAGGATTTGGATATCACATCTCATGTTATAGGACGGGTCTCAGGTTTGGTATTAGAAGCATTGAGATATCAAGTCTCATGGTATAAGAAGGGTCTCAGAATTGGAATGGGAAGGAGTTGGATATCACACCTCAAGCTATAGGAAGGGTCTCAGGATTGGAATGGGAAGGAGTTTGATATCACATCTCATGCCATAGTATGGGTCTCAGGTTTGGTACAAGCATTGGGACATCACATCTCATGCTATCGGAAGGGTATCAGTATTGGATTTGGAAGAAGTTGGATATCCCATCTCATGCTATAGGAAGGGTCTCAGGTTGGAATGGGAAGGAGTTGGATATCACATTTCATGTTATAGGAAGGGTCTCAGGATTGGAATGGGAAGGACTTGGATATCATATCTCATGCTATAGGACGGGTCTCAGGTTTGTTATTAGAATCATTGAGATATCATATTGCATGCTGTAGGAAGGGTCTAAGGTTTGGAAAGGGAAGGAGTTGGATATCACATTTCATGTTAGAGGAAGGATCTCAGGTTTGGTATTAGAAGCATTGAGATATCACATCTCATGCTATAGGAAGGGTCTCAGGATTGGAATGGGAAGTAGTTGGATATCACATCTCATGCTATAGGAAGGGTCTCAGGTTTGGTATAAGCATTGAGATATCACATCTCATGCTATAGGACGGGTCTCAGGATTGGAATGGAAGGAGTTGGATATCACATCTCATGTTATAGGAAGGATCTCAGGTTTGGTATTAGAAGCATTGAGACATCACATCTCATGCTATAGGAAGGGTCTCAGGGTTGGAATGGGAAGGAGTTGGATATCGCATTTCATCCAATAGGAAGGGTCTCAGGTTTGGAATGGGAAGGAATTGGATATCACATCTCATGCTAAAGGAAGGGTCTCAGGTTTGGTAGAAGCATTGAGATATCAGATCTCTGCTATCGGAAGGGTCTCAGGATTGGATTGGGAAGGAGTTGGATATCCCTTCTCATGCTATAGGAAGGGTCTCAGGATTTGAATGGGAAGGAGTTGGATATCACATCTCATGTTATAGGAAGGGTCTCAGGATTGGAATGGGAAGGATTTGGATATCACATCTCATGCTAAAGGAAGGGTCTCAGGTTTGGTAGAAGCATTGAGATATCAGATCTCTGCTATCGGAAGGGTCTCAGGATTGGATTGGGAAGGAGTTGGATATCCCTTCTCATGCTATAGGAAGGGTCTCAGGATTTGAATGGGAAGGAGTTGGATATCACATCTCATGTTATAGGAAGGGTCTCAGGATTGGAATGGGAAGGATTTGGATATTACTTTCTTGCTATAGGAAGGGTCTCATGTTTGGAATGGGAAGGAGTTGGATATCACATATGCTATAGTTAGTGTCTCAGGTTTGGAACGGGAAGGAGTTGGATATCACATCTCATGTTATAGGAAGGGTCTCATGTTTGGTATAAGCATTGAGATATCACATCTCTGCTATCGGAAGCGGCTCAGGATTGGAATGGGAAGGAGTTGGATATCCCATCTCATGTTATAGTAAGAGTCTCTGGTTTGGTATTAGAATCATTGAGATATCACATCGCATGCTGTAGGAAGGGTCTAAGGATTGGAATGGGATGGACTTGGATATCACATCTCATGCTATAGGTAGGCTCTCAGGTTTGATATAAGCATTGAGATATCACATCTCATGCTATAGGAAGGGTCTCAGGATTGGAATGGGAAGGATTTGGATATCACATCTCATGCTATAGGAAGGGTCTCAGATTTGGTATAAGCATTGAGATATCACATCTCATGCTAAAGGAAGGGTCTCAGGATTGGAATGGGAAGGAGTTGTATATGACATCTCAGGCCATAGGAAGGGTCTCATGTTTGGTATAAGCATTGAGATATCACATCTCTGCTATCGGAAGGGTCTCAGGATTGGAATGGGAAGGAGTTGGATATCCCATCTCATGTTATAGGAAGGGTCTCAGGTTTGGTATTAGAAGCATAGAGATATCACATCTCATGCTATAGGAAGGGTCTCAGGATTGGAATGGGAAGGACTTGGATGTCACATCTCATGCTATAGGGAGGGTCTCAAGTTTGATATTAGAAGCATTGAGATAACAAATCTCATGATATCGGAAGGGTCTCAGGATTGGAATGGGAAGGAGTTGGATACCACATCTCATGATAAAGGAAGGGTCTAAGGTTTGGAAGGGGAAGGATTTGGATATCACTTCTCATGTTATAGGACGGGTCTCAGGTTTGGTATTAGAAGCATTGAGATATCAAGTCTCATGGTATAAGAAGGGTCTCAGAATTGGAATGGGAAGGAGTTGGATATCACACCTCAAGCTATAGGAAGGGTCTCAGGATTGGAATGGGAAGGAGTTTGATATCACATCTCATGCCATAGTATGGGTCTCAGGTTTGGTAGAAGCATTGGGATATCACATCTCATGCTATCGGAAGGGTATCAGTATTGGATTTGGAAGAAGTTGGATATCCCATCTCATGCTATAGGAAGGGTCTCAGGTTGGAATGGGAAGGAGTTGGATATCACATTTCATGTTATAGGAAGGGTCTCAGGATTGGAATGGGAAGGACTTGGATATCATATCTCATGCTATAGGACAGGTCTCAGGTTTGTTATTAGAATCATTGAGATATCATATTGCATGCTGTAGGAAGGGTCTAAGGATTGGAACGGGAAGGACTTGGATATCATATCTCATGCTATAGATAGGCTCTTAGGTTTGGAAAGGGAAGGAGTTGGATATCACATTTCATGTTAGAGGAAGGATCTCAGGTTTGGTATTAGAAGCATTGAGATATCACATCTCATGCTATAGGAAGGGTCTCAGGATTGGAATGGGAAGTAGTTGGATATCACATCTCATGCTATAGGAAGGGTCTCATGTTTGGTATAAGCATTGAGATATCACATCTCATGCTATAGGACGGGTCTCAGGATTGGAATGGAAGGAGTTGGATATCACATCTCATGTTATAGGAAGGATCTCAGGTTTGGTATTAGAAGCATTGAGACATCACATCTCATGCTATAGGAAGGGTCTCAGGGTTGGAATGGGAAGGAGTTGGATATCACATCTCATCCAATAGGAAGGGTCTAAGGTTTGGAATGGGAAGGAATTGGATATCACATCTCATGTTATAGGAAGGATCTCAGGTTTGGTATTAGAAGCATTGAGATATCACATCTCATGCTATAGGAAGGGTCTCAGGATTGGAATGTGAAGGATTTGGATATCACATCTCATGCTAAAGGAAGGGTCTCAGGATTGGTAGAAGCATTGAGATATCACGTCTCTGCTATCGGAGGGGTCTCAGGATTGGATTGGGAAGGAGTTGGATATCCCTTCTCATGCTATAGGAAGGGTCTCAGGATTTGAATGGCAAGGAGTTGGATATCACATCTCATGCCATAGGAAGGGTCTCAGGTTTGGTATAAGCATTGAGATATCACATCTCTGCTATCGGAAGGGTCTCAGGATTGGAATGGGAAGGAGTTGGATATTCCCATCTCATGTTATAGGAAGGGTCTCAGGTTTGGTATTAGAAGCATTGAGATATCACATCTCATGCTATAGGAAGGGTCTCAGGATTGGAATGGGAAGGACTTGGATATCACATCTCATGCTATAGGGAGGGTCTCAAGTTTGATATTAGAAGCTTTGAGATATCACATCTCATGATATCGGAAGGGTCTCAGGATTGGAATGGGAAGGAGTTGGATATCACATCTCATGATAAAGGAAGGGTCTAAGGTTTGGAAGGGGAAGGATTTGGATATCACATCTCATGTTATATTACGGGTCTCAGGTTTGGTATTAGAAGCATTGAGATATCAAGTCTCAGAGTATAGGAAGGGTCTCAGAATTGGAATGGGAAGGAGTTGGATATCACATCTCAAGCTATAGGAAGGGTCTCAGGATTGGAATGGGAAGGACTTGGATATCACATCTCATGCTATAGGAAGGCTCTCAGGTTTGGAAGGGGAAAGAGTTGGATATCACATTTCATGTTAGAGGTAGGATCTCAGGTTTGGTATTAGAGGCATTGAGATATCACATCTCATGCTATAGGAAGGGTCTCAGGATTGGAATGTGAAGGATTTGGATATCACATCTCATGCTAAAGGAAGGGTCTCAGGTTTGGTAGAAGCATTGAGATATCAGATCTCTGCTATCGGAAGGGTCTCAGGATTGGATTGGGAAGGAGTTGGATATCCCTTCTCATGCTATAGGAAGGGTCTCAGGATTTGAATGGGAAGGAGTTGGATATCACATCTCATGTTATAGGAAGGGTCTCAGGATTGGAATGGGAAGGATTTGGATATTACTTTCTTGCTATAGGAAGGGTCTCATGTTTGGAATGGGAAGGAGTTGGATATCACATATGCTATAGTTAGTGTCTCAGGTTTGGAACGGGAAGGAGTTGGATATCACATCTCATGTTATAGGAAGGGTCTCATGTTTGGTATAAGCATTGAGATATCACATCTCTGCTATCGGAAGCGGCTCAGGATTGGAATGGGAAGGAGTTGGATATCCCATCTCATGTTATAGTAAGAGTCTCTGGTTTGGTATTAGAATCATTGAGATATCACATCGCATGCTGTAGGAAGGGTCTAAGGATTGGAATGGGATGGACTTGGATATCACATCTCATGCTATAGGTAGGCTCTCAGGTTTGATATAAGCATTGAGATATCACATCTCATGCTATAGGAAGGGTCTCAGGATTGGAATGGGAAGGATTTGGATATCACATCTCATGCTATAGGAAGGGTCTCAGATTTGGTATAAGCATTGAGATATCACATCTCATGCTAAAGGAAGGGTCTCAGGATTGGAATGGGAAGGAGTTGTATATGACATCTCAGGCCATAGGAAGGGTCTCATGTTTGGTATAAGCATTGAGATATCACATCTCTGCTATCGGAAGGGTCTCAGGATTGGAATGGGAAGGAGTTGGATATCCCATCTCATGTTATAGGAAGGGTCTCAGGTTTGGTATTAGAAGCATAGAGATATCACATCTCATGCTATAGGAAGGGTCTCAGGATTGGAATGGGAAGGACTTGGATGTCACATCTCATGCTATAGGGAGGGTCTCAAGTTTGATATTAGAAGCATTGAGATAACAAATCTCATGATATCGGAAGGGTCTCAGGATTGGAATGGGAAGGAGTTGGATACCACATCTCATGATAAAGGAAGGGTCTAAGGTTTGGAAGGGGAAGGATTTGGATATCACATCTCATGTTATAGGACGGGTCTCAGGTTTGGTATTAGAAGCATTGAGATATCAAGTCTCATGGTATAAGAAGGGTCTCAGAATTGGAATGGGAAGGAGTTGGATATCACACCTCAAGCTATAGGAAGGGTCTCAGGATTGGAATGGGAAGGAGTTTGATATCACATCTCATGCCATAGTATGGGTCTCAGGTTTGGTAGAAGCATTGGGATATCACATCTCATGCTATCGGAAGGGTATCAGTATTGGATTTGGAAGAAGTTGGATATCCCATCTCATGCTATAGGAAGGGTCTCAGGTTGGAATGGGAAGGAGTTGGATATCACATTTCATGTTATAGGAAGGGTCTCAGGATTGGAATGGGAAGGACTTGGATATCATATCTCATGCTACAGGACAGGTCTCAGGTTTGTTATTAGAATCATTGAGATATCATATTGCATGCTGTAGGAAGGGTCTAAGGATTGGAACGGGAAGGACTTGGATATCACATCTCATGCTATAGATAGGCTCTTAGGTTTGGAAAGGGAAGGAGTTGGATATCACATTTCATGTTAGAGGAAGGATCTCAGGTTTGGTATTAGAAGCATTGAGATATCACATCTCATGCTATAGGAAGGGTCTCAGGATTGGAATGGGAAGTAGTTGGATATCACATCTCATGCTATAGGATGGGTCTCAGGTTTGGTATAAGCATTGAGATATCACATCTCATGCTATAGGACGGGTCTCAGTATTGGAATGGAAGGAGTTGGATATCACATCTCATGTTATAGGAAGGATCTCAGGTTTGGTATTAGAAGCATTGAGACATCACATCTCATGCTATAGGAAGGGTCTCAGGATTGGAATGGGAAGGAGTTGGATATCACATCTCATCCAATAGGAAGGGTCTCAGGTTTGGAATGGGAAGGAATTGGATATCACATCTCATGTTATAGGAAGGATCTCAGGTTTGGTATTAGAAGCATTGAGATATCACATCTCATGCTATAGGAAGGGTCTCAGGATTGGAATGTGAAGGATTTGGATATCACATCTCATGCTAAAGGAAGGGTCTCAGGATTGGTAGAAGCATTGAGATATCACGTCTCTGCTATCGGAGGGGTCTCAGGATTGGATTGGGAAGGAGTTGGATATCCCTTCTCATGCTATAGGAAGGGTCTCAGGATTTGAATGGCAAGGAGTTGGATATCACATCTCATGCCATAGGAAGGGTCTCAGGTTTGGTATAAGCATTGAGATATCACATCTCTGCTATCGGAAGGGTCTCAGGATTGGAATGGGAAGGAGTTGGATATTCCCATCTCATGTTATAGGAAGGGTCTCAGGTTTGGTATTAGAAGCATTGAGATATCACATCTCATGCTATAGGAAGGGTCTCAGGATTGGAATGGGAAGGACTTGGATATCACATCTCATGCTATAGGGAGGGTCTCAAGTTTGATATTAGAAGCTTTGAGATATCACATCTCATGATATCGGAAGGGTCTCAGGATTGGAATGGGAAGGAGTTGGATATCACATCTCATGATAAAGGAAGGGTCTAAGGTTTGGAAGGGGAAGGATTTGGATATCACATCTCATGTTATATTACGGGTCTCAGGTTTGGTATTAGAAGCATTGAGATATCAAGTCTCAGAGTATAGGAAGGGTCTCAGAATTGGAATGGGAAGGAGTTGGATATCACATCTCAAGCTATAGGAAGGGTCTCAGGATTGGAATGGGAAGGACTTGGATATCACATCTCATGCTATAGGAAGGCTCTCAGGTTTGGAAGGGGAAAGAGTTGGATATCACATTTCATGTTAGAGGTAGGATCTCAGGTTTGGTATAAGCATTGAGATATCACATCTCTGCTATCAGAAGCGGCTCAGGATTGGAATGGGAAGGAGTTGGATATCACATCTCATGCTAAAGGGAGGGTCTCAGGTTTGGAAGGGGAAGGATTTGGATATCACATCTCATGTTATAGGAAGGATCTCAGGTTTGGTATTAGAACCATTGAGATATCACATCTCATGCTATCGGAAGGATCTCAGGTTTGATATTAGAAGCATTGAGATATCACATCTCATGCTATCAGAAGGGTCTCAGGATTGGAATGGGAAGGAGTTGGATATCACATCTCATGCTAAAGGGAGGGTCTCAGGTTTGGAAGGGGAAGGATTTGGATATCACATCTCATGTTATCGGAAGGATCTCACGTTTGGTATTAGAAGTATTGAGATATCATATCTCATGCTATAGGAAGGGTCTCAGGATTGGAATGGGAAGGACTTAGATATCACATATCATGCTAGAGGGAGGGTCTCAGTTTTGATATTAGAAGCATTGAGATATCACATCTCATGCTATCGGAAGTGTCTCAGGATTGGAATGGGAAGGAGCTGGATATCACATCTCATGCTAAAGGAAGGGTCTCAGGTTTGGAACGGGAAGGATTTGGATATCACATCTCATGTTATAGGAAGGGTCTCAGGTTTGGTATAAGCATTGAGATATCACATCTCTGCTATCGGAAGTGTCTCAGGATTGGAATGGGAAGGAGTTGGATATCCCATCTCATGTTATAGGACGGGTCTCAGGTTTGTTATTAGAATCATTGAGATATCATATTGCATGCTGTAGGAAGGGTCTAAGGGTTGGAATGGGAAGGACTTGGATATCACATCTCATGCTATAGATAGGCTCTTAGGTTTGGAAAGGGAAGGAGTTGGATATCACATTTCATGTTAGAGGAAGGATCTCAGGTTTGGTATTAGAAGCATTGAGATATCACATCTCATGCTATAGGAAGGGTCTCAGGATTGGAATGGGAAGGAGTTGGATATCACATCTCATGCTAAAGGGAGGGTCTCAGGTTTGGAAGGGGAAGGATTTGGATATCACATCTCATGTTATAGGAAGGATCTCAGGTTTGGTATTAGAACCATTGAGATATCACATCTCATGCTATCGGAAGGATCTCAGGTTTGGTATTAGAAGCATTGAGATATCACATCTCATGCTATCAGAAGGGTCTCAGGATTGGAATGGGAAGGAGTTGGATATCACATCTCATGCTAAAGGGAGGGTCTCAGGTTTGGAAGGGGAAGGATTTGGATATCACATCTCATGTTATCGGAAGGATCTCACGTTTGGTATTAGAAGTATTGAGATATCATATCTCATGCTATAGGAAGGGTCTCAGGATTGGAATGGGAAGGACTTAGATATCACATATCATGCTATAGGGAGGGTCTCAGTTTTGATATTAGAAGCATTGAGATATCACATCTCATGCTATCGGAAGTGTCTCAGGATTGGAATGGGAAGGAGCTGGATATCACATCTCATGCTAAAGGAAGGGTCTCAGGTTTGGAACGGGAAGGATTTGGATATCACATCTCATGTTATAGGAAGGGTCTCAGGTTTGGTATAAGCATTGAGATATCACATCTCTGCTATCGGAAGTGTCTCAGGATTGGAATGGGAAGGAGTTGGATATCCCATCTCATGTTATAGGACGGGTCTCAGGTTTGTTATTAGAATCATTGAGATATCATATTGCATGCTGTAGGAAGGGTCTAAGGGTTGGAATGGGAAGGACTTGGATATCACATCTCATGCTATAGATAGGCTCTTAGGTTTGGAAAGGGAAGGAGTTGGATATCACATTTCATGTTAGAGGAAGGATCTCAGGTTTGGTATTAGAAGCATTGAGACATCACATCTCATGCTATAGGAAGGGTCTCAGGATTGGAATGGGAAGTAGTTGGATATCACATCTCATGCTATAGGAAGTGTCTCAGGTTTGGTATAAGCATTGAGATATCACATCTCATGCTATAGGACGGGTCTCAGGATTGGAATGGAAGGAGTTGGATATCACATCTCATGTTATAGGAAGGATCTCAGGTTTGGTATTAGAAGCATTGAGACATCACATCTCATGCTATAGGAAGGGTCTCAGGGTTGGAATGGGAAGGAGTTGGATATCACATCTCATCCAATAGGAAGGGTCTCAGGTTTGGAATGGGAAGGAATTGGATATCACATCTCATGTTATAGGAAGGATCTCAGGTTTGGTATTAGAAGCATTGAGATATCACATCTCATGCTATAGGAAGGGTCTCAGGATTGGAATGTGAAGGATTTGGATATCACATCTCATGCTAAAGGAAGGGTCTCAGGTTTGGTAGAAGCATTGAGATATCACGTCTCTGCTATCGGAAGGGTCTCAGGATTGGATTGGGAAGGAGTTGGATATCCCTTCTCATGCTATAGGAAGGGTCTCAGGATTTGAATGGCAAGGAGTTGGATATCACATCTCATGCCATAGGAAGGGTCTCAGGTTTGGTATAAGCATTGAGATATCACATCTCTGCTATTGGAAGGGTCTCAGGATTGGAATGGGAAGGAGTTGGATATCACATCTCATGTTATAGGAAGGGTCTCAGGATTGGAATGGGAAGGATTTGGATATCACATCTCTTGCTATAGGAAGGGTCTCAGGATTGGAATGGGTAGGAGTTGGATATTACTTTCTTGCTATAGGAAGGGTCTCATGTTTGGAATGGGAATGAGTTGGATATCACATATGCTATAGTTAGTGTCTCAGGTTTGGAACGGGAAGGAGTTGGATATCACATCTCATGTTATAGGAAGGGTCTCAGGTTTGTTATAAGCATTGAGATATCACATCTCTGCTATCGGAAGCGGCTCAGGATTGGAATGGGAAGGAGTTGGATATCCCATCTCATGTTATAGTAAGAGTCTCTGGTTTGGTATTAGAATCATTGAGATATCACATTGCATGCTGTAGGAAGGGTCTAAGGATTGGAATGGGATGGACTTGGATATCACATCTCATGCTATAGGTAGGCTCTCAGGTTTGATATAAGCATTGAGATATCACATCTCATGCTATAGGAAGGGTCTCAGGATTGGAATGGGAAGGATTTGGATATCACATCTCATGCTATAGGAAGGGTCTCAGATTTGGTATAAGCATTGAGATATCACATCTCATGCTAAAGGAAGGGTCTCAGGATTGGAATGGGAAGGAGTTGTATATGACATCTCAGGCCATAGGAAGGGTCTCATGTTTGGTATAAGCATTGAGATATCACATCTCTGCTATCGGAAGGGTCTCAGGATTGGAATGGGAAGGAGTTGGATATCCCATCTCATGTTATAGGAAGGGTCTCAGGTTTGGTATTAGAAGCATAGAGATATCACATCTCATGCTATAGGAAGGGTCTCAGGATTGGAATGGGAAGGACTTGGATGTCACATCTCATGCTATAGGGAGGGTCTCAAGTTTGATATTAGAAGCATTGAGATAACAAATCTCTTGATATCGGAAGGGTCTCAGGATTGGAATGGGAAGGAGTTGGATACCACATCTCATGATAAAGGAAGGGTCTAAGGTTTGGAAGGGGAAGGATTTGGATATCACATCTCATGTTATAGGACGGGTCTCAGGTTTGGTATTAGAAGCATTGAGATATCAAGTCTCATGGTATAAGAAGGGTCTCAGAATTGGAATGGGAAGGAGTTGGATATCACACCTCAAGCTATAGGAAGGGTCTCAGGATTGGAATGGGAAGGAGTTTGATATCACATCTCATGCCATAGTATGGGTCTCAGGTTTGGTAGAAGCATTGGGATATCACATCTCATGCTATCGGAAGGGTATCAGTATTGGATTTGGAAGAAGTTGGATATCCCATCTCATGCTATAGGAAGGGTCTCAGGTTGGAATGGGAAGGAGTTGGATATCACATTTCATGTTATAGGAAGGGTCTCAGGATTGGAATGGGAAGGACTTGGATATCATATCTCATGCTATAGGACAGGTCTCAGGTTTGTTATTAGAATCATTGAGATATCATATTGCATGCTGTAGGAAGGGTCTAAGGATTGGAACGGGAAGGACTTGGATATCACATCTCATGCTATAGATAGGCTCTTAGGTTTGGAAAGGGAAGGAGTTGGATATCACATTTCATGTTAGAGGAAGGAGCTCAGGTTTGGTATTAGAAGCATTGAGATATCACATCTCATGCTATAGGAAGGGTCTCAGGATTGGAATGGGAAGTAGTTGGATATCACATCTCATGCTATAGGAAGGGTCTCAGGTTTGGTATAAGCATTGAGATATCACATCTCATGCTATAGGACGGGTCTCAGGATTGGAATGGAAGGAGTTGGATATCACATCTCATGTTATAGGAAGGATCTCAGGTTTGGTATTAGAAGCATTGAGACATCACATCTCATGCTATAGGAAGGGTCTCAGGGTTGGAATGGGAAGGAGTTGGATATCACATCTCATCCAATAGGAAGGGTCTCAGGTTTGGAATGGGAAGGAATTGGATATCACATCTCATGTTATAGGAAGGATCTCAGGTTTGGTATTAGAAGCATTGAGATATCACATCTCATGCTATAGGAAGGGTCTCAGGATTGGAATGTGAAGGATTTGGATATCACATCTCATGCTAAAGGAAGGGTCTCAGGATTGGTAGAAGCATTGAGATATCACGTCTCTGCTATCGGAGGGGTCTCAGGATTTGAATGGCAAGGAGTTGGATATCACATCTCATGCCATAGGAAGGGTCTCAGGTTTGGAAGGGTCTCAGGATTTGAATGGCAAGGAGTTGGATATCATATCTCATGCTATAGGAAGGGTCTCAGGATTGGAATGGGGAGGACTTGGATGTCACATGTCATGCTATAGGGAGGGTCTCAAGTTTGATATTAGAAGCATTGAGATAACAAATCTCATGATATCGGAAGGGTCTCAGGATTGGAATGGGAAGGAGTTGGATATCATATCTCATGATAATGGAAGGGTCTAAGGTTTGGAAGGGGAAAGATTTGGATATCACATCTCATGTTATAGGACGGGTCTCAGGTTTGGTATTAGAAGCATTGAGATATCAAGTCTCATGGCATAGGTAGGGTCTCAGAATTGGAATGGCAAGGAGTTGGATATCACATCTCAAGCTATAGGAAGAGTCTCAGGATTGGAATGGGAATGAGTTTGATATCACATCTCATGCCATAGTATGGGTCTCAGGTTTGGTAGAAGCATTGGGATATCACATCACATGCTATTGGAAGGGTATCAGTATTGGATTTGGAAGGAGTTGAATATCCCATCTCATGCTATAGTATGGGTCTCAGGTTTGGTAGAAGCATTGGGATATCACATCTCATGCTATTGGAAGGGTATCAGTATTGGATTTGGAAGGAGTTGGATATCCCATCTCATGCTATAGGAAGGGTCTCAGATTTGGTATAAGCATTGAGATATCACATCTCATGCTATAGGAAGGGTCTCAGGATTGGATTGGGAAGGAGTTGTATATGACATCTCAGGCCATAGGAAGGGTCTCAGGATTGGTATAAGCATTGAGATATCACATCTCTGCTATCGGAAGGGTCTCAGGATTGGAATGGGAAGGAGTTGGATATCCCATCTCATGTTATAGGAAGAGTCTCAGGTTTGGTATTAGAAGCATTGAGATATCACATCTCATGCTATAGGAAGGGTCTCAGGATTGGAATGGGGAGGACTTGGATGTCACATCTCATGCTATAGGGAGGGTCTCAAGTTTGATATTTGAAGCATTGAGATAACAAATCTCATGATATCGGAAGGGTCTCAGGATTGGAATGGGAAGGAGTTGGATATCACATCTCATGATAAAGGAAGGGTCTAAGGTTTGGAAGGGGAAAGATTTGGATATCACATCTCATGTTATAGGACGGGTCTCAGGTTTGGTATTAGAAGCATTGAGATATCAAGTCTCATGGCATAAGAAGGGTCTCAGAATTGGAATGGGAAGGAGTTGGATATCACATCTCAAGCTATAGGAAGAGTCTCAGGATTGGAATGGGAAGGAGTTTGATATCACATCTCATGCCATAGTATGGGTCTCAGGTTTGGTAGAAGCATTGGGATATCACATCTCATGCTATTGGAAGGGTATCAGTATTGGATTTGGAAGGAGTTGGATATCCCATCTCATGCTATAGGAAGGGTCTCAGGTTGGAATGGGAAGGAGTTGGATATCACATTTCATGTTATAGGAAGGGTCTCAGGATTGGAATGGGAAGGACTTGGATATCATATCTCATGCTATAGGAAGGCTCTCAGGTTTGGAAGGGGAAGGAGTTGGATATCACATCTCAAGCTTTAGGAAGGGTCTCAGGTTTGGTATAAGCATTGATATAGCACATCTCATGCTATAGGAAGGGTTTCAGGATTGGAATGGGAAGGAGTTGGATATCACATTTCATGTTAGAGGAAGGATCTCAGGTTTGGTATTAGAGGCCTTGAGATATCACATCTCATGCTATAGGAAGGGTCTCAGGATTGGAATGGGAAGGAGTTGGATATCACATCTCAAGCTTTAGGAAGGGTCTCAGGTTTGGTATAAGCATTGAGATAGCACATCTCATGCTATAGGAAGGGTTTCAGGATTGGAATGGGAAGGAGTTGGATATCACATCTCATGTTATAGGAAAGATCTCCGGTTTGGTATTAGAAGCATTGAGACATCACATCTCATGTTATAGGAAGGGTCTCAGGATTGGAATGGGAAGAAGTTGGATATCACATCTCATGCTATAGGAAGGGTCTCAGGTTTGGAAGGGGAAGGAGTTGGATATCCAATCTCATGTTATAGGACTGGTCTCAGGTTTGGTATTAGAAGCATTGAGATATCACATTGCATGCTGTAGGAAGGTTCTCAGGTTTGGTATTAGAAGCATTGAGACATCACATCTCATGCTATAGGAAGGGTCTCAGGATTGGAATGGGAAGGAGTTGGATATCACATCTCATGTTATAGGAAGGATCTCAGGTTTGGTATTAGAAGCATTGAGACATCACATCTCATGCTATAGGAAGGGTCTCAGGATTGGAATGGGAAGGAGTTGGATATTACATCTCATGCTATAGGAAGGGTCTCAGATTTGGTATAAGCATTGAGATATCACATCTCATGCTATAGGAAGGGTCTCAGGATTGGATTGGGAAGGAGTTGTATATGACATCTCAGGCCATAGGAAGTGTCTCAGGATTGGTATAAGCATTGAGATATCACATCTCTGCTATCGGAAGGGTCTCAGGATTGGAATGGGAAGGAGTTGGATATCCCATCTCATGTTATAGGAAGGGTCTCAGGTTTGGTATTAGAAGCATTGAGATATCACATCTCATGCTATAGGAAGGGTCTCAGGATTGGAATGGGGAGGACTTGGATGTCACATCTCATGCTATAGGGAGTTTCTCAAGTTTGATATTAGAAGCATTGAGATAACAAATCTCATGATATCGGAAGGGTCTCAGGATTGGAATGGGAAGGAGTTGGATATCACATCTCATGATAAAGGAAGGGTCTAAGGTTTGGAAGGGAAAAGATTTGGATATCACATCTCATGTTATAGGACGGGTCTCAGGTTTGGTATTAGAAGCATTGAGATATCAAGTCTCATGGCATAGGAAGGGTCTCAGAATTGGAATGGGAAGGAGTTGGATATCACATCTCAAGCTATAGGAAGAGTCTCAAGATTGGAATGGGAAGGAGTTTGATATCACATCTCATGCCATAGTATGGGTCTCAGGTTTGGTAGAAGCATTGGGATATCACATCTCATGCTATTGGAAGGGTATCAGTATTGGATTTGGAAGGAGTTGGATATCCCATCTCATGCTATAGGAAGGGTCTCAGGTTGGAATGGGAAGGAGTTGGATATCACATTTCATGTTATAGGAAGGGTCTCAGGATTGGAATGGGAAGGACTTGGGTATCATATCTCATGATATAGGAAGGCTCTCAGGTTTGGAAGGGGAAGGAGTTGGATATCACATTTCATGTCAGAGGAAGGATCTCAGGTTTGGTATTAGAGGCCTTGAGATATCACATATCATGCTATAGGAAGGGTCTCAGGATTGGAATGGGAAGGAGTTGGATATCACATCTCAAGCTTTAGGAAGGGTCTCAGGTTTGGTATAAGCATTGAGATAGCACATCCCATGCTATAGGAAGGGTCTCAGGATTGGAATGGGAAGGAGTTGGATATTACATCTGATGTTATAGGAAAGATCTCAGGTTTGGTATTAGAAGCATTGAAACATCACATCTCATGTTATAGGAACGGTCTCAGGATTGGAATGGGAAGAAGTTGGATATCACATCTCATGCTATAGGAAGGGTCTCAGGTTTGGAAGGGGAAGGAGTTGGATATCCAATCTCATGTTATAGGACTGGTCTCAGGTTTGGTATTGGAAGCATTGAGATATCACATCGCATGCTCTAGGAAGGTTCTCAGGTTTGGTATTAGAAGCATTGAGTCATCACATCTCATGCTATAGGAAGGGTCTCAGGATTGGAATGGGAAGGAGTTGGATATCACATCTCATGTTATAGGAAGGATCTCAGGTTTGGTATTAGAAGCATTGAGACATCACATCTCATGTTATAGGAAGGGTCTCAGGATTGGAATGGGAAGGAGTTGGATATCACATCTCATGCTATAGGAAGGGTCTCAGATTTGGTATAAGCATTGAGATATCACATCTCATGCTATAGGAAGGGTCTCAGGATTGGATTGGGAAGGAGTTGTATATGACATCTCAGGCCATAGGAAGGGTCTCAGGATTGGTATAAGCATTGAGATATCACATCTCTGCTATCGGAAGGGTCTCAGGATTGGAATGGGAAGGAGTTGGATATCCCATCTCATGATAAAGGAAGGGTCTAAGGTTTGGAAGGGGAAAGATTTGGATATCACATCTCATGTTATAGGACGGGTCTCAATTTTGATATTAGAAGCATTGAGATAACAAATCTCATGATATCGGAAGGGTCTCAGGATTGGAATGGGAAGGAGTTGGATATCACATCTCATGATAAAGGAAGGGGCTAAGGTTTGGAAGGGGAAAGATTTGGATATCACATCTCATGTTATAGGACGGGTCTCAGGTTTGGTATTAGAAGCATTGAGATATCATGTCTCATGGTATAGGAAGGGTCTCAGAATTGGAATGGGAAGGATTTTGGATATCACATCTCAAGCTATAGGAAGAGTCTCAGGATTGGAATGGGAAGGAGTTTGATATCACATCTCATGCCATAGTATGGTTCTCAGGTTTGGTAGAAGCATTGGGATATCACATCTCATGCTATTGGAAGGGTATCAGTATTGGATTTGGAAGGAGTTGGATATCCCATCTCATGCTATAGGAAGGGTCTCAGGTTGGAATGGGAAGGAGTTGGATATCACATTTGATGTTATAGGAAGGGTCTCAGGATTGGAATGGGAAGGAGTTGGATATCACATCTCAAGCTTTAGGAAGGGTCTCAGGTTTGGTATAAGCATTGAGATAGCACATCTCATGCTATAGGAAGGGTCTCAGGATTGGAATGGGAAGGAGTTGGAAATCACATCTCATGTTATAGGAAAGATCTCAGGTTTGGTATTAGAAGCATTGAGACATCACATCTCATGCTATAGGAAGGGTCTCAGGTTTGGAAGGGGAAGGAGTTGGATATCCAATCTCATGTTATAGGACTGGTCTCAGGTTTGGTATTAGAAGCATTGAGATATCACATTGCATGCTGTAGGAAGGTTCTCAGGTTTGGTATTAGAAGCATTGAGACATCACATCTCATGCTATAGGAAGGGTCTCAGGATTGGAATGGGAAGGAGTTGGATATCACATCTCATGTTATAGGAAGGATCTCAGGTTTGGTATTAGAAGCATTGAGACATCACATCTCATGCTATAGGAAGGGTCTCAGGATTGGAATTTGAAGGATTTGGATATCACATCTCATGCTATAGGAAGGGTCTCAGATTTGGTATAAGCATTGAGATATCACATCTCATGATATAGGAAGGGTCTCAGGATTGGATTGGGAAGGAGTTGTATATGACATCTCAGGCCATAGGAAGGGTCTCAGGATTGGTATAAGCATTGAGATATCAAGTCTCATGATATAGGAAGGGTCTCAGAATTGGAATGGGAAGGATTTGGATATCACATCTCAAGCTATAGGAAGAGTCTCAGGATTGGAATGGGAAGGAGTTTGATATCACATCCCATGCCATAGTATGGTTCTCAGGTTTGGTAGAAGCATTGGGATATCACATCTCATGCTATTGGAAGGGTATCAGTATTGGATTTGGAAGGAGTTTGATATCCCATCTCATGCTAAAGGAAGGGTCTCAGGTTTGGTAGAAGCATTGAGATATCACGTCTCTGCTATCGGAAGGGTCTCAGGATGGATTGGATTGGGAAGGAGTTGGATATCCCTTCTCATGCTATAGGAAGGGTCTCAGGTTTGGTATAAGCATTGAGATATCACATCTCTGCTATCGGAAGGGTCTCAGGATTGGATTGGGAAGGAGTTGGATATCCCTTCTCATGCTATAGGAAGTGTCTCAGGTTGGAATGGGAAGGAGTTGGATATCACATCTCATGTTATAGGAAGGGTCTCAGGATTGGAATGGGAAGGATTTGGATATCACATCTCTTGCTATAGGAAGGGTCTCAGGATTGGAATGGGTAGGAGTTGGATATTACTTTCTTGCTATAGGAAGGGTCTCATGTTTGGAATGGGAAGGAGTTGGATATCACATATGCTATAGTTAGTGTCTCAGGTTTGGAACGGGAAGGAGTTGGATATCACATCTCATGTTATAGGAAGGGTCTCAGATTTGGTATAAGCATTGAGATATCACATCTCTGCTATCGGAAGTGGCTTAGGATTGGAATGGGAAGGAGTTGGATATCCCATCTCATGTTATAGGACGAGTCTCTGGTTTGGTATTAGAATCATTGAGATATCACATTGCATGCTGTAGGAAGGGTCTAAGGATTGGAATGGGATGGACTTGGATATCACATCTCATGCTATAGGTAGGCTCTCAGGTTTGGTATAAGCATTGAGATATCACATCTCATGCTATAGGAAGGGTCTCAGGATTGGAATGGGAAGGAATTGGATGTCACATCTCATGCTATAGGAAGGGTCTCAGATTTGGTATAGGCATTGAGATATCACATCTCATGCTATAGGAAGGGTCTCAGGATTGGAATGGGAAGGAGTTGTATATGACATCCCAGGCCATAGGAAGGGTCTCAGGTTTGGTATAAGCATTGAGATATCACATCTCTGCTATCGGAAGGGTCTCAGGATTGGAATGGGAAGGAGTTGGATATCCCATCTCATGTTATAGGAAGGGTCTCAGGTTTGGTATTAGAAGCATAGAGATATCACATCTCATGCTATAGGAAGGGTCTCAGGATTGGAATGGGAAGGACTTGGATGTCACATCTCATGCTATAGGGAGGGTCTCAAGTTTGATATTAAAAGCATTGAGATAACAAATCTCATGATATCGGAAGGGTCTCAGGATTGGAATGGGAAGGAGTTGGATATCACATCTCATGATAAAGGAAGGGTCTGAGGTTTGGAAGGGGAAGGATTTGGATATCACATCTCATGTTATAGGACGGGTCTCAGGTTTGGTATTAGAAGCATTGAGATATCAAGTCTCATGGTATAAGAAGGGTCTCAGAATTGGAATGGGAAGGAGTTGGATATCACACCTCAAGCTATAGGAAGGGCCTCAGGATTGGAATGGGAAGGAGTTTGATATCACATCTCATGCCATAGTATGGGTCTCAGGTTTGGTAGAAGCATTGGGATATCACATCTCATGCTATCGGAAGGGTATCAGTATTGGATTTGGAAGGAGTTGGATATCCCATCTCATGCTATAGGAAGGGTCTCAGGTTGCAATGGGAAGGAGTTGGATATCACATTTCATGTTATAGAAAGGGTCTCAGGATTGGAATGGCAAGGACTTGGATATCATATCTCATGCTATAGGAAAGCTCTCAGGTTTGGAAGGGGAAGGAGTTGGATATCACATTTCATGTTAGAGGAAGGATCTCAGGTTTGGTATTAGAGGCCTTGAGATATCACATCTCATGCTATAGGAAGGGTCTCTGGATTGGAATGGGAAGAAGTTGGATATCACATCTCAAGCTATAGGAAGGGTCTCAGGTTTGGTATAAGCATTGAGATATCACATCTCATGCTATAGGAAGCGTCTCAGGATTGGAATGGGAAGGAGTTGGATATCACATCTCATATTATAGGAAATATCTCAGGTTTGGTATTAGAAGCATTGAGACATCACATCTCATGTTATAGGAAGGGTCTCAGGATTGGAATGGGAAGAAGTTGGATATCACATCTCATGCTATAGGAAGGGTCTCAGGGTTGGTATATGCATTGAGATATCACATCTCATGCTATAGGAAGGGTCTCAGGATTGGAATGGGAAGGAGTTGTATATGACATCTCATGCCATAGGAAGGGTCTCAGGTTTGGTATAAGCATTGAGATATCACATCACATGCTATAGAAAGGGTCTCAGGATTGGAATGGGAAGGACTTGGATATCACATCTCATGCTATAGGCAGGGTCTCAGGTTTGGAAAGGGAAGGAGATGGATATCACATTTCATGTTAGAGATAAGATCTCAGGTTTGGTATTAGAGGCATTGAGATATCACATCTCATGCTATCAGAAGGGTCTCAGGATTGGAATGTGAAGGAGTTGTATATCACATCTCATGCTAAAGGGAGGGTCTCAGGTTTGGAAGGGGAAGGATTTGGAAATCACATCTCATGTTATAGGAAGGGTCTCAGGTTTGGTATTAGAAGCATTGAGATATCACATCTCATGCTATAGGAAGGGTCTCAGGATTGGAATGGGAAGGAGTTGGATATCACATCTCATATTATAGGAAATATCTCAGGTTTGGTATTGCATTGAGACATCACATCTCATGTTATAGGAAGGGTCTCAGGATTGGAATGGGAAGAAGTTGGATATCACATCTCATGCTATAGGAAGGGTCTCAGGGTTGGTATATGCATTGAGATATCACATCTCATGCTATAGGAAGGGTCTCAGGATTGGAATGGGAAGGAGTTGTATATGACATCTCATGCCATAGGAAGGGTCTCAGGTTTGGTATAAGCATTGAGATATCACATCACATGCTATAGAAAGGGTCTCAGGATTGGAATGGGAAGGACTTGGATATCACATCTCATGCTATAGGCAGGGTCTCAGGTTTGGAAAGGGACGGAGATGGATATCACATTTCATGTTAGAGATAAGATCTCAGGTTTGGTATTAGAGGCATTGAGATATCACATCTCATGCTATCAGAAGGGTCTCAGGATTGGAATGGGAAGGAGTTGGATATCACATCTCATGATAATGGAAGGGTCTAAGGTTTGGAAGGGGAAAGATTTGGATATCACATCTCATGTTATAGGACGGGTCTCAGGTTTGGTATTAGAAGCATTGAGATATCAAGTCTCATGGCATAGGTAGGGTCTCAGAATTGGAATTGGAAGGAGTTGGATATCACATCTCAAGCTATAGGAAGAGTCTCAGGATTGGAATGGGAAGGAGTTTGATATCACATCTCATGCCATAGTATGGGTCTCAGGTTTGGTAGAAGCATTGGGATATCACATCACATGCTATTGGAAGGGTATCAGTATTGGATTTGGAAGGAGTTGAATATCCCATCTCATGCTATAGTATGGGTCTCAGGTTTGGTAGAAGCATTGGGATATCACATCTCATGCTATTGGAAGGGTATCAGTATTGGATTTGGAAGGAGTTGGATATCCCATCTCATGCTATAGGAAGGGTCTCAGATTTGGTATAAGCATTGGGATATCACATCTCATGCTATAGGAAGGGTCTCAGGATTGGATTGGGAAGGAGTTGTATATGACATCTCAGGCCATAGGAAGGGTCTCAGGATTGGTATAAGCATTGAGATATCACATCTCTGCTATCGGAAGGGTCTCAGGATTGGAATGGGAAGGAGTTGGATATCCCATCTCATGTTATAGGAAGAGTCTCAGGTTTGGTTTTAGAAGCATTGAGATATCACATCTCATGCTATAGGAAGGGTCTCAGGATTGGAATGGGGAGGACTTGGATGTCACATCTCATGCTATAGGGAGGGTCTCAAGTTTGATATTAGAAGCATTGAGATAACAAATCTCATGATATCGGAAGGGTCTCAGGATTGGAATGGGAAGGAGTTGGATATCACATCTCATGATAAAGGAAGGGTCTAAGGTTTGGAAGGGGAAATATTTGGATATCACATCTCATGTTATAGGACGGGTCTCAGGTTTGGTATTAGAAGCATTGAGATATCAAGTCTCATGGCATAGGAAGGGTCTCAGAATTGGAATGGGAAGGAGTTGGATATCACATCTCAAGCTATAGGAAGAGTCTCAGGATTGGAATGGGAAGGAGTTTGATATCACATCTCATGCCATAGTATGGGTCTCAGGTTTGGTAGAAGCATTGGGATATCACATCTCATGCTATTGGAAGGGTATCAGTATTGGATTTGGAAGGAGTTGGATATCCCATCTCATGCTATAGGAAGGGTCTCAGGTTAGAATGGGAAGGAGTTGGATATCACATTTCATGTTATAGGAAGGGTCTCAGGATTGGAATGGGAAGGACTTGGATATCATATCTCATGCTATAGGAAGGCTCTCAGGTTTGGAAGGGGAAGGAGTTGGATATCACATTTCATGTTAGAGGAAGGATCTCAGGTTTGGTATTAGAGGCCTTGAGATATCACATCTCATGCTATAGGAAGGGTCTCAGGATTGGAATGGGAAGGAGTTGGAAATCACATCTCATGTTATAGGAAAGATCTCAGGTTTGGTATTAGAAGCATTGAGACATCACATCTCATGCTATAGGAAGGGTCTCAGGTTTGGAAGGGGAAGGAGTTGGATATCCAATCTCATGTTATAGGACTGGTCTCAGGTTTGGTATTAGAAGCATTGAGATATCACATTGCATGCTGTAGGAAGGTTCTCAGGTTTGGTATTAGAAGCATTGAGACATCACATCTCATGCTATAGGAAGGGTCTCAGGATTGGAATGGGAAGGAGTTGGATATCACATCTCATGTTATAGGAAGGATCTCAGGTTTGGTATTAGAAGCATTGAGACATCACATCTCATGCTATAGGAAGGGTCTCAGGATTGGAATTTGAAGGAGTTGGATATCACATCTCATGCTATAGGAAGGGTCTCAGATTTGGTATAAGCATTGAGATATCACATCTCATGATATAGGAAGGGTCTCAGGATTGGATTGGGAAGGAGTTGTATATGACATCTCAGGCCATAGGAAGGGTCTCAGGATTGGTATAAGCATTGAGATATCAAGTCTCATGATATAGGAAGGGTCTCAGAATTGGAATGGGAAGGATTTGGATATCACATCTCAAGCTATAGGAAGAGTCTCAGGATTGGAATGGGAAGGAGTTTGATATCACATCCCATGCCATAGTATGGTTCTCAGGTTTGGTAGAAGCATTGGGATATCACATCTCATGCTATTGGAAGGGTATCAGTATTGGATTTGGAAGGAGTTTGATATCCCATCTCATGCTAAAGGAAGGGTCTCAGGTTTGGTAGAAGCATTGAGATATCACGTCTCTGCTATCGGAAGGGTCTCAGGATGGATTGGATTGGGAAGGAGTTGGATATCCCTTCTCATGCTATAGGAAGGGTCTCAGGTTTGGTATAAGCATTGAGATATCACATCTCTGCTATCGGAAGGGTCTCAGGATTGGATTGGGAAGGAGTTGGATATCCCTTCTCATGCTATAGGAAGTGTCTCAGGTTGGAATGGGAAGGAGTTGGATATCACATCTCATGTTATAGGAAGGGTCTCAGGATTGGAATGGGAAGGATTTGGATATCACATCTCTTGCTATAGGAAGGGTCTCAGGATCGGAATGGGTAGGAGTTGGATATTACTTTCTTGCTATAGGAAGGGTCTCATGTTTGGAATGGGAAGGAGTTGGATATCACATATGCTATAGTTAGTGTCTCAGGTTTGGAACGGGAAGGAGTTGGATATCACATCTCATGTTATAGGAAGGGTCTCAGATTTGGTATAAGCATTGAGATATCACATCTCTGCTATCGGAAGTGGCTTAGGATTGGAATGGGAAGGAGTTGGATATCCCATCTCATGTTATAGGACGAGTCTCTGGTTTGGTATTAGAATCATTGAGATATCACATTGCATGCTGTAGGAAGGGTCTAAGGATTGGAATGGGATGGACTTGGATATCACATCTCATGCTATAGGTAGGCTCTCAGGTTTGGTATAAGCATTGAGATATCACATCTCATGCTATAGGAAGGGTCTCAGGATTGGAATGGGAAGGAATTGGATGTCACATCTCATGCTATAGGAAGGGTCTCAGATTTGGTATAGGCATTGAGATATCACATCTCATGCTATAGGAAGGGTCTCAGGATTGGAATGGGAAGGAGTTGTATATGACATCCCAGGCCATAGGAAGGGTCTCAGGTTTGGTATAAGCATTGAGATATCACATCTCTGCTATCGGAAGGGTCTCAGGATTGGAATGGGAAGGAGTTGGATATCCCATCTCATGTTATAGGAAGGGTCTCAGGTTTGGTATTAGAAGCATAGAGATATCACATCTCATGCTATAGGAAGGGTCTCAGGATTGGAATGGGAAGGACTTGGATGTCACATCTCATGCTATAGGGAGGGTCTCAAGTTTGATATTAAAAGCATTGAGATAACAAATCTCATGATATCGGAAGGGTCTCAGGATTGGAATGGGAAGGAGTTGGATATCACATCTCATGATAAAGGAAGGGTCTGAGGTTTGGAAGGGGAAGGATTTGGATATCACATCTCATGTTATAGGACGGGTCTCAGGTTTGGTATTAGAAGCATTGAGATATCAAGTCTCATGGTATAAGAAGGGTCTCAGAATTGGAATGGGAAGGAGTTGGATATCACACCTCAAGCTATAGGAAGGGCCTCAGGATTGGAATGGGAAGGAGTTTGATATCACATCTCATGCCATAGTATGGGTCTCAGGTTTGGTAGAAGCATTGGGATATCACATCTCATGCTATCGGAAGGGTATCAGTATTGGATTTGGAAGGAGTTGGATATCCCATCTCATGCTATAGGAAGGGTCTCAGGTTGCAATGGGAAGGAGTTGGATATCACATTTCATGTTATAGAAAGGGTCTCAGGATTGGAATGGCAAGGACTTGGATATCATATCTCATGCTATAGGAAAGCTCTCAGGTTTGGAAGGGGAAGGAGTTGGATATCACATTTCATGTTAGAGGAAGGATCTCAGGTTTGGTATTAGAGGCCTTGAGATATCACATCTCATGCTATAGGAAGGGTCTCTGGATTGGAATGGGAAGAAGTTGGATATCACATCTCAAGCTATAGGAAGGGTCTCAGGTTTGGTATAAGCATTGAGATATCACATCTCATGCTATAGGAAGCGTCTCAGGATTGGAATGGGAAGGAGTTGGATATCACATCTCATATTATAGGAAATATCTCAGGTTTGGTATTAGAAGCATTGAGACATCACATCTCATGTTATAGGAAGGGTCTCAGGATTGGAATGGGAAGAAGTTGGATATCACATCTCATGCTATAGGAAGGGTCTCAGGGTTGGTATATGCATTGAGATATCACATCTCATGCTATAGGAAGGGTCTCAGGATTGGAATGGGAAGGAGTTGTATATGACATCTCATGCCATAGGAAGGGTCTCAGGTTTGGTATAAGCATTGAGATATCACATCACATGCTATAGAAAGGGTCTCAGGATTGGAATGGGAAGGACTTGGATATCACATCTCATGCTATAGGCAGGGTCTCAGGTTTGGAAAGGGAAGGAGATGGATATCACATTTCATGTTAGAGATAAGATCTCAGGTTTGGTATTAGAGGCATTGAGATATCACATCTCATGCTATCAGAAGGGTCTCAGGATTGGAATGTGAAGGAGTTGTATATCACATCTCATGCTAAAGGGAGGGTCTCAGGTTTGGAAGGGGAAGGATTTGGAAATCACATCTCATGTTATAGGAAGGGTCTCAGGTTTGGTATTAGAAGCATTGAGATATCACATCTCATGCTATAGGAAGGGTCTCAGGATTGGAATGGGAAGGATTTGGAAATCACATCTCATGTTATAGGAAGGGTCTCAGGTTTGGTATTAGAAGCATTGAGATATCACATCTCATGTTATAGGAAGGGTCTCAGGATTGGAATGGGAAGAAGTTGGATATCACATCTCATGCTATAGGAAGGGTCTCAGGGTTGGTATATGCATTGAGATATCACATCTCATGCTATAGGAAGGGTCTCAGGATTGGAATGGGAAGGAGTTGTATATGACATCTCATGCCATAGGAAGGGTCTCAGGTTTGGTATAAGCATTGAGATATCACATCACATGCTATAGAAAGGGTCTCAGGATTGGAATGGGAAGGACTTGGATATCACATCTCATGCTATAGGCAGGGTCTCAGGTTTGGAAAGGGACGGAGATGGATATCACATTTCATGTTAGAGATAAGATCTCAGGTTTGGTATTAGAGGCATTGAGATATCACATCTCATGCTATCAGAAGGGTCTCAGGATTGGAATGGGAAGGAGTTGGATATCACATCTCATGATAATGGAAGGGTCTAAGGTTTGGAAGGGGAAAGATTTGGATATCACATCTCATGTTATAGGACGGGTCTCAGGTTTGGTATTAGAAGCATTGAGATATCAAGTCTCATGGCATAGGTAGGGTCTCAGAATTGGAATTGGAAGGAGTTGGATATCACATCTCAAGCTATAGGAAGAGTCTCAGGATTGGAATGGGAAGGAGTTTGATATCACATCTCATGCCATAGTATGGGTCTCAGGTTTGGTAGAAGCATTGGGATATCACATCACATGCTATTGGAAGGGTATCAGTATTGGATTTGGAAGGAGTTGAATATCCCATCTCATGCTATAGTATGGGTCTCAGGTTTGGTAGAAGCATTGGGATATCACATCTCATGCTATTGGAAGGGTATCAGTATTGGATTTGGAAGGAGTTGGATATCCCATCTCATGCTATAGGAAGGGTCTCAGATTTGGTATAAGCATTGGGATATCACATCTCATGCTATAGGAAGGGTCTCAGGATTGGATTGGGAAGGAGTTGTATATGACATCTCAGGCCATAGGAAGGGTCTCAGGATTGGTATAAGCATTGAGATATCACATCTCTGCTATCGGAAGGGTCTCAGGATTGGAATGGGAAGGAGTTGGATATCCCATCTCATGTTATAGGAAGAGTCTCAGGTTTGGTTTTAGAAGCATTGAGATATCACATCTCATGCTATAGGAAGGGTCTCAGGATTGGAATGGGGAGGACTTGGATGTCACATCTCATGCTATAGGGAGGGTCTCAAGTTTGATATTAGAAGCATTGAGATAACAAATCTCATGATATCGGAAGGGTCTCAGGATTGGAATGGGAAGGAGTTGGATATCACATCTCATGATAAAGGAAGGGTCTAAGGTTTGGAAGGGGAAATATTTGGATATCACATCTCATGTTATAGGACGGGTCTCAGGTTTGGTATTAGAAGCATTGAGATATCAAGTCTCATGGCATAGGAAGGGTCTCAGAATTGGAATGGGAAGGAGTTGGATATCACATCTCAAGCTATAGGAAGAGTCTCAGGATTGGAATGGGAAGGAGTTTGATATCACATCTCATGCCATAGTATGGGTCTCAGGTTTGGTAGAAGCATTGGGATATCACATCTCATGCTATTGGAAGGGTATCAGTATTGGATTTGGAAGGAGTTGGATATCCCATCTCATGCTATAGGAAGGGTCTCAGGTTAGAATGGGAAGGAGTTGGATATCACATTTCATGTTATAGGAAGGGTCTCAGGATTGGAATGGGAAGGACTTGGATATCATATCTCATGCTATAGGAAGGCTCTCAGGTTTGGAAGGGGAAGGAGTTGGATATCACATTTCATGTTAGAGGAAGGATCTCAGGTTTGGTATTAGAGGCCTTGAGATATCACATCTCATGCTATAGGAAGGGTCTCAGGATTGGAATGGGAAGGAGTTGGATATCACATCTCAAGCTTTAGGAAGGGTCTCATGTTTGGTATAAGCATTGAGATAGCACATCTCATGCTATAGGAAGGGTTTCAGGATTGGAATGGGAAGGAGTTGGATATCACATCTCATGTTATAGGAAAGATCTCCGGTTTGGTATTAGAAGCATTGAGACATCACATCTCATGTTATAGGAAGGGTCTCAGGATTGGAATGGGAAAAAGTTGGATATCACATCTCATGCTATAGGAAGGGTCTCAGGTTTGGAAGGGGAAGGAGTTGGATATCCAATCTCATGTTATAGGACTTGTCTCAGGTTTGGTATTAGAAGCATTGAGATATCACATTGCATGCTTTAGGAAGGTTCTCAGGATTGGAATGGGAAGGAGTTGGATATCACATCTCATATTATAGGAAATATCTCAGGTTTGGTATTAGAAGCATTGAGACATCACATCTCATGTTATAGGAAGGGTCTCAGGATTGGAATGGGAAGAAGTTGGATATCACATCTCATGCTATAGGAAGGGTCTCAGGGTTGGTATATGCATTGAGATATCACATCTCATGCTATAGGAAGGGTCTCAGGATTGGAATGGGAAGGAGTTGTATATGACATCTCATGCCATAGGAAGGGTCTCAGGTTTGGTATAAGCATTGAGATATCACATCACATGCTATAGAAAGGGTCTCAGGATTGGAATGGGGAGGACTTAGATATCACATCACATGCTATAGGCAGGGTCTCAGGTTTGGAAAGGGAAGGAGATGGATATCACATTTCATGTTAGAGATAAGATCTCAGGTTTGGTATTAGAGGCATTGAGATATCACATCTCATGCTATCAGAAGGGTCTCAGGATTGGAATGTGAAGGAGTTGTATATCACATCTCATGCTAAAGGGAGGGTCTCAGGTTTGGAAGGGAAGGATTTGGAAATCACATCTCATGTTATAGGAAGGGTCTCAGGTTTGGTATTAGAAGCATTGAGATATCACATCTCATGCTATAGGAAGGGTCTCAGGATTGGAATGGGAAGGAGTTGGATATCACATCTCATATTATAGGAAATATCTCAGGTTTGGTATTGCATTGAGACATCACATCTCATGTTATAGGAAGGGTCTCAGGATTGGAATGGGAAGAAGTTGGATATCACATCTCATGCTATAGGAAGGGTCTCAGGGTTGGTATATGCATTGAGATATCACATCTCATGCTATAGGAAGGGTCTCAGGATTGGAATGGGAAGGAGTTGTATATGACATCTCATGCCATAGGAAGGGTCTCAGGTTTGGTATAAGCATTGAGATATCACATCACATGCTATAGAAAGGGTCTCAGGATTGGAATGGGAAGGACTTGGATATCACATCTCATGCTATAGGCAGGGTCTCAGGATTGGAATGGGAAGGAGTTGGATATCACATCTCATGATAATGGAAGGGTCTAAGGTTTGGAAGGGGAAAGATTTGGATATCACATCTCATGTTATAGGACGGGTCTCAGGTTTGGTATTAGAAGCATTGAGATATCAAGTATCATGGCATAGGTAGGGTCTCAGAATTGGAATTGGAAGGAGTTGGATATCACATCTCAAGCTATAGGAAGAATCTCAGGATTGGAATGGGAATGAGTTTGATATCACATCTCATGCCATAGTATGGGTCTCAGGTTTGGTAGAAGCATTGGGATATCACATCACATGCTATTGGAAGGGTATCAGTATTGGATTTGGAAGGAGTTGAATATCCCATCTCATGCTATAGTATGGGTCTCAGGTTTGGTAGAAGCATTGGGATATCACATCTCATGCTATTGGAAGGGTATCAGTATTGGATTTGGAAGGAGTTGGATATCCCATCTCATGCTATAGGAAGGGTCTCAGATTTGGTATAAGCATTGGGATATCACATCTCATGCTATAGGAAGGGTCTCAGGATTGGATTGGGAAGGAGTTGTATATGACATCTCAGGCCATAGGAAGGGTCTCAGGATTGGTATAAGCATTGAGATATCACATCTCTGCTATCGGAAGGGTCTCAGGATTGGAATGGGAAGGAGTTGGATATCCCATCTCATGTTATAGGAAGAGTCTCAGGTTTGGTATTAGAAGCATTGAGATATCACATCTCATGCTATAGGAAGGGTCTCAGGATTGGAATGGGGAGGACTTGGATGTCACATCTCATGCTATAGGGAGGGTATCAAGTTTGATATTAGAAGCATTGAGATAACAAATCTCATGATATCGGAAGGGTCTCAGGATTGGAATGGGAAGGAGTTGGATATCACATCTCAAGCTATAGGAAGAGTCTCAGGATTGGAATGGGAAGGAGTTTGATATCACATCTCATGCCATAGTATGGGTCTCAGGTTTGGTAGAAGCATTGGGATATCACATCTCATGCTATTGGAAGGGTATCAGTATAGGATTTGGAAGGAGTTGGATATCCCATCTCATGCTATAGGAAGGGTCTCAGGTTAGAATGGGAAGGAGTTGGATATCACATTTCATGTTATAGGAAGGGTCTCAGGATTGGAATGGGAAGGACTTGGATATCATATCTCATGCTATAGGAAGGCTCTCAGGTTTGGAAGGGGAAGGAGTTGGATATCACATTTCATGTTAGAGGAAGGATCTCAGGTTTGGTATTAGAGGCCTTGAGATATCACATCTCATGCTATAGGAAGGGTCTCAGGATTGGCATGGGAAGAAGTTGGATATCACATCTCATGCTATAGGAAGGGTCTCAGGTGTGGAAGGGGAAGGAGTTGGATATCCAATCTCATGTTATAGGACTGGTCTCAGGTTTGGTATTAGAAGCATTGAGACATCACATCTCATGCTATAGGAAGGGTCTCAGGATTGGAATGGGAAGGAGTTGGATATCACATCTCATGCTATAGGAAGGGTCTCAGATTTGGTATAAGCATTGAGATATCACATCTCATGCTATAGGAAGGGTCTCAGGATTGGATTGGGAAGGAGTTGTATATGACATCTCAGGCCATAGGAAGGGTCTCAGGATTGGTATAAGCATTGAGATATCACATCTCTGCTATCGGAAGGGTCTCAGGATTGGAATGGGAAGGAGTTGGATATCCCATCTCATGTTATAGGAAGGGTCTCAGGTTTGGTATTAGAAGCATTGAGATATCACATCTCATGCTATAGGAAGGGTCTCAGGATTGGAATGGGGAGGACTTGGATGTCACATCTCATGCTATAGGGAGGGTCTCAAGTTTGATATTAGAAGCATTGAGATAACAAATCTCATGATATCGGAAGGGTCTCACGATTGGAATGGGAAGGAGTTGGATATCACATCTCATGATAAAGGAAGGGTCTAAGGTTTGGAAGGGGAAAGATTTGGATATCACATCTCATGTTATAGGACGGGTCTCGGGTTTGGTATTAGAAGCATTGAGATATCAAGTCTCATGGCATAGGAACGGTCTCAGAATTGGAATGGGAGGGAGTTGGATATCACATCTCAAGCTATAGGAAGAGTCTCAAGATTGGAATGGGAAGGAGTTTGATATCACATCTCATGCCATAGTATGGGTCTCAGGTTTGGTAGAAGCATTGGGATATCACATCTCATGCTATTGGAAGGGTATCAGTATTGGATTTGGAAGGAGTTGGATATCCCATCTCATGCTATAGGAAGGGTCTCAGGTTGGAATGGGAAGGAGTTGGATATCACATTTCATGTTATAGGAAGGGTCTCAGGATTGGAATGGGAAGGACTTGGATATCATATCTCATGCTATAGGAAGGCTCTCAGGTTTGGAAGGGGAAGGAGTTGGATATCACATTTCATGTTAGAGGAAGGATCTCAGGTTTGGTATTAGAGGCCTTGGGATATCACATATCATGCTATAGGAAGGGTCTCAGGATTGGAATGGGAAGGAGTTGGATATCACATCTCAAGCTTTAGGAAGGGTCTCAGGTTTGGTATAAGCATTGAGATAGCACATCTCATGCTATAGGAAGGGTCTCAGGATTGGAATGGGATGGAGTTGGATATTACATCTCATGTTATAGGAAGGTTCTCAGGTTTGGTATTAGAAGCATTGAGACATCACATCTCATGTTATAGGAACGGTCTCAGGATTGGAATGGGAAGAAGTTGGATATCACATCTCATGCTATAGGAAGGGTCTCAGGTTTGGAAGGGGAAGGAGTTGGATATCCAATCTCATGTTATAGGACTGGTCTCAGGTTTGGTATTAGAAGCATTGAGATATCACATCGCATGCTGTAGGAAGGTTCTCAGGTTTGGTATTAGAAGCATTGAGACATCACATCTCATGCTATAGGATGGGTCTCAGGATTGGAATGGGAAGGAGTTGGATATCACATCTCATGTTATAGGAAGGGTCTCAGATTTGGTATAAGCATTGAGATATCACATCTCATGCTATAGGAAGGGTCTCAGGATTGGATTCGGAAGGAGTTGTATATGACATCTCAGGCCATAGGAAGGTTCTCAGGATTGGTATAAGCATTGAGATATCACATCTCTGCTATCGGAAGGGTCTCAGGATTGGAATGGGAAGGAGTTGGATATCCCATCTCATGATAAAGGAAGGGTCTAAGGTTTGGAAGGGGAAAGATTTGGATATCACATCTCATGTTATAGGACGGGTCTCAATTTTGATATTAGAAGCATTGAGATAACAAATCTCATGATATCGGAAGGGTCTCAGGATTGGAATGGGAAGGAGTTGGATATCACATCTCATGATAAAGGAAGGGTCTAAGGTTTGGAAGGGGAAAGATTTGGATATCACATCTCATGTTATAGGACGGGTCTCAGGTTTGGTATTAGAAGCATTGAGATATCAAGTCTCATGGTATAGGAAGGGTCTCAGAATTGGAATGGGAAGGATTTTGATATTAGAAGCATTGAGATAACAAATCTCATGATATCGGAAGGGTCTCAGGATTGGAATGGGAAGGAGTTGGATATCACATCTCATGATAAAGGAAGGGTCTAAGGTTTGGAAGGGGAAAGATTTGGATATCACATCTCATGTTATAGGACGGGTCTCAGGTTTGGTATTAGAAGCATTGAGATATCAAGTCTCATGGTATAGGAAGGGTCTCAGAATTGGAATGGGAAGGATTTCGGATATCACATCTCAAGCTATAGGAAGAGTCTCAGGATTGGAATGGGAAGGAGTTTGATATCACATCTCATGCCATAGTATGGTTCTCAGGTTTGGTAGAAGCATTGGGATATCACATCTCATGCTATTGGAAGGGTATCAGTATTGGATTTGGAAGGAGTTGGATATCCCATCTCATGCTATAGGAAGGGTCTCAGGTTGGAATGGGAAGGAGTTGGATATCACATTTCATGTTATAGGAAGGGTCTCAGGATTGGAATGGGAAAGAGTTGGATATCACATCTCAAGCTTTAGGAAGGGTCTCAGGTTTGGTATAAGCATTGAGATAGCACATCTCATGCTATAGGAAGGGTCTCAGGATTGGAATGGGAAGGAGTTGGATATCACATCTCATGTTATAGGAAAGATCTCAGGTGTGGTATTAGAAGCATTGAGACATCACATCTCATGTTATAGGAAGGGTCTCAGGATTGGAATGGGAAGAAGTTGGATATCACATCTCATGCTATAGGAAGGGTCTCAGGTTTGGAAGGGGAAGGAGTTGGATATCCAATCTCATGTTATAGGACTGGTCTCAGGTTTGGTATTAGAAGCATTGAGATATCACATCGCATGCTGTAGGAAGGTTCTCAGGTTTGGAATGGGGAGGAATTGGATATCACATCTCATGTCATAGGAAGGATCTCAGTTTTGGTATTAGAAGCATTGAGATATCACATCTCATGCTATAGGAATGGTCTCAGGATTGGCATGGGAAGGAGTTGGATATTACATTCTTGCTATAGGAAGGGTCTCATGTTTGGAATGGGAAGGAGTTGGATATCACATATGCTATAGGAAAGGTCTCAGGTTTGAAAAGGTAAGGAGTTGGATATCACATCTCATGTTATAGGAAGGGTCTCAGGTTTGTTATAAGCATTGAGATATCACATCTCTGCTATTGGAAGGGTATCAGTATTGGATTTGGAAGGAGTTGGATATCCCATCTCATGCTATAGGAAGGGTCTCAGGTTGGAATGGGAAGGAGTTGGATATCACATTTCATGTTATAGGAAGGGTCTCAGGATTGGAATGGGAAAGAGTTGGATATCACATCTCAAGCTTTAGGAAGGGTCTCAGGTTTGGTATAAGCATTGAGATAGCACATCTCATGCTATAGGAAGGGTCTCAGGATTGGAATGGGAAGGAGTTGGATATCACATCTCATGTTATAGGAAAGATCTCAGGTGTGGTATTAGAAGCATTGAGACATCACATCTCATGTTATAGGAAGGGTCTCAGGATTGGAATGGGAAGAAGTTGGATATCACATCTCATGCTATAGGAAGGGTCTCAGGTTTGGAAGGGGAAGGAGTTGGATATCTAATCTCATGTTATAGGACTGGTCTCAGGTTTGGTATTAGAAGCATTGAGATATCACATCGCATGCTGTAGGAAGGTTCTCAGGTTTGGAATGGGGAGGAATTGGATATCACATCTCATGTCATAGGAAGGATCTCAGTTTTGGTATTAGAAGCATTGAGATATCACATCTCATGCTATAGGAATGGTCTCAGGATTGGAATGGGAAGGAGTTGGATATTACATTCTTGCTATAGGAAGGGTCTCATGTTTGGAATGGGAAGGAGTTGGATATCACATATGCTATAGGAAGGGTCTCAGGTTTGAAAAGGGAAGGAGTTGGATATCACATCTCATGTTATAGGAAGGGTCTCAGGTTTGTTATAAGCATTGAGATATCACATCTCTGCTATCGGAAGTGTCTCAGGATTGGAATGGGAAGGTGTTGGATATCCCATCTCATGTTATAGGACGAGTCTCAGGTTTGTTATTAGAATCATTGAGATATCATATTGCATGCTGTAGGAAGGGTCTAAGGATTGGAATGGGAAGGACTTGGATATCACATCTCATGCTATAGGTAGGCTCTCAGGTTTGGAAAGGGAAGGAGTTCGATATCACATTTCATGTTAGAGGAAGGATCTCAGGTTTGGTATTAGAGGCATTGAGATATCACATATCATGCTATAGGAAGGGTCTCAGGATTGGAATGGGAAGGAGTTGGATATCACATCTCAAGCTTTAGGAAGGGTCTCAGGTTTGGTATAAGCATTGCGATAGCACATCTCATGCTATAGGAAGGGTCTCAGGATTGGAATGGGAAGGAGTTGGATATTACATCTCATGTTATAGGAAAGATCTCAGGTTTGGTATTAGAAGCATTGAGACATCACATCTCATGTTATAGGAAGGGTCTCAGGATTGGAATGGGAAGAAGTTGGATATCACATCTCATGCTATAGGAAGGGTCTCAGGTTTGGAAGGGGAAGGAGTTGGATATCCAATCTCATGTTATAGGACTGGTCTCAGGTTTGGTATTAGAAGCATTGAGATATCACATCGCATGCTGTAGGAAGGTTCTCAGGTTTGGTATTAGAAGCATTGAGACATCACATCTCATGCTATAGGAAGGGTCTCAGGATTGGAATGGGAAGGAGTTGGATATCACATCTCATGTTATAGGAAGGATCTCAGGTTTGGTATTAGAAGCATTGAGACATCACATCTCATGCTATAGGAAGGGGCTCAGGATTGGAATTTGAAGGAGTTGGATATCACATCTCATGCTATAGGAAGGGTCTCAGATTTGGTATAAGCATTGAGATATCACATCTCATGATATAGGAAGGGTCTCAGGATTGGATTGGGAAGGAGTTGTATATGACATCTCAGGCCATAGGAAGGGTCTCAGGATTGGTATAAGCATTGAGATATCACATCTCTGCTATCGGAAGGGTCTCAGGATTGGAATGGGAAGGAGTTGGATATCCCATCTCATGATAAAGGAAGGGTCTAAGGTTTGGAAGGGGAAAGATTTGGATATCACATCTCATGTTATAGGACGGGTCTCAATTTTGATATTAGAAGCATTGAGATAACAAATCTCATGATATCGGAAGGGTCTCAGGATTGGAATGGGAAGGATTTGGATATCACATCTCAAGCTATAGGAAGAGTCTCAGGATTGGAATGGGAAGGAGTTTGATATCACATCTCATGCCATAGTATGGTTCTCAGGTTTGGTAGAAGCATTGGGATATCACATCTCATGCTATTGGAAGGGTATCAGTATTGGATTTGGAAGGAGTTGGATATCCCATCTCATGCTATAGGAAGGGTCTCAGGTTGGAATGGGAAGGAGTTGGATATCACATTTCATGTTATAGGAAGGGTCTCAGGATTGGAATGGGAAGGAGTTGGATATCACATCTCAAGCTTAAGGAAGGGTCTCAGGTTTGGTATAAGCATTGAGATAGCACATCTCATGCTATAGGAAGGGTCTCAGGATTGGAATGGGAAGGAGTTGGATATCACATCTCATGTTATAGGAAAGATCTCAGGTTTGGTATTAGAAGCATTGAGACATCACATCTCATGTTATAGGAAGGGTCTCAGGATTGGAATGGGAAGAAGTTGGATATCACATCTCATGCTATAGGAAGGGTCTCAGGTTTGGAAGGGGAAGGAGTTGGATATCCAATCTCATGTTATAGGACTGGTCTCAGGTTTGGTATTAGAAGCATTGAGATATCACATCGCATGCTGTAGGAAGGTTCTCAGGTTTGGAATGGGGAGGAATTGGATATCACATCTCATGTCATAGGAAGGATCTCAGGTTTGGTATTACAAGCATTGAGATATCACATCTCATGCTATAGGAATGGTCTCAGGATTGGAATTGGAAGGAGTTGGATATTACATTCTTGCTATAGGAAGGGTCTCATGTTTGGAATGGGAAGGAGTTGGATATCACATATGCTATAGGAAGGGTCTCAGGTTTGAAACGGGAAGGAGTTGGATATCACATCTCATGTTATAGGAAGGGTCTCAGGTTTGGTATTAGAAGCATTGAGACATCACATCTCATGTTATAGGAAGGGTCTCAGGATTGGAATGGGAAGAAGTTGGATATCACATCTCATGCTATAGGAAGGGTCTCAGGTTTGGAAGGGGAAGGAGTTGGATATCCAATCTCATGTTATAGGACTGGTCTCAGGTTTGGTATAAGAAGCATTGAGATATCACGTCTCATGCTAAAGGAAGGGTCTCAGGTTTGGAACGGGAAGGAGTTGGATATCACATCTCATGTTATAGGAAGGGTCTCAGGTTTGGTATAAGCATTGAGATATCACATCTCTGCTATCGGAAGTGTCTCAAGATTGGAATGGGAAGGACTTGGATATCACATCTCATGCTATAGATAGGCTCTCAGGTTTGGAAAGGGAAGGAGTTGGATATCACATTTCATGTTAGAGGAAGGATCTCATGTTTGGTATTAGAGGCATTGAGATATCACATCTCAGGCTATAGGAAGGGTCTCAGGATTGGAATGGGAAGGAGTTGGATATCACATCTCATGCTATAGGCAGGGTCTCGGGATTGGAATGGGAAGGAGTTGGATATCACATCTCATGCTATAGGAAGGGTCTCAGGTTTGGTATAAGCATTGAGATATCACATCTCGTGCTATAGGAAGGGTCTCAGGATTGGAATGGGAAGGAGTTGTATATGACATCTCATGCTATAGACAGGGTCTCAGGTTTGGAAAGGGAAGGAGATGGATATCACATTTCATGTTAGAGGTAGGATCTCAGGTTTGGTATTAGAGGCATTGAGATATCACATCTCATGCTATCAGAAGGGTCTCAGGATTGGAATGGGAAGGAGTTGGATATCACATCTCATGCTAAAGGGAGGATCTCAGGTTTGGAAGGGGAAGGATTTGGAAATCACATCTCATGTTATAGGAAGGATCTCAGGTTTGGTATTAGAAGCATTGAGACATCACATCTCATGCTATAGGAAGGGTCTCAGGATTGGAATGGGAAGCAGTTGGATATCACATCTCAGGTCATAGGAAGGGTCTCAGGTTTGGTATAAGCATTGAGATATCACATCTCTGCTATCGGAAGGGTCTCAGGATTGGAATGGGAAGGAGTTGGATATCCCATCTCATGTTATAGGAAGAGTCTCAGGTTTGGTATTAGAAGCATTGAGATATCCCATCTCATGCTATAGGAAGGGTCTCAGGTTGGAATGGGAAGGAGTTGGATATCACATTTCATGTTATAGGAAGGGTCTCAGGATTGGAATTGGAAGGACTTGGCTATCATATCTCATGCTATAGGAAGGCTCTCAGGTTTGGAAGGGGAAGGAGTTGGATATCACATTTCATGTTAGAGGAACGATCTCAGGTTTGGTATTAGAGGCCTTGAGATATCACATCTCATGCTATAGGAAGGGTCTCAGGATTGGAATGGGAAGGAGTTGTATATGACATCTCAGGCCTTAGGAAGGGTCTCAGGTTTGGTATAAGCATTGAGATATCACATCTCATGCTATAGGAAGGGTCTCAGGATTGGAATGGGAAGGAGTTGGATATCACATCTCATGTTATAGGAAAGATCTCAGGTTTGGTATTAGAAGCATTGAGACATCACATCTCATGTTATAGGAAGGGTCTCAGGATTGGAATGGGAAGAAGTTGGATATCACATCTCATGCTATAGGAAGGGTCTCAGATTTGGTATAAGCATTGAGATATCACATCTCATGCTATAGGAAGGGTCTCAGGATTGGAATGGGAAGCAGTTGGATATCACATCTCAGGCCATAGGAAGGGTCTCAGGTTTGGTATAAGCATTGAGATATCACATCTCTGCTATCGGAAGGGTCTCAGGATTGGAATGGGAAGGAGTTGGATATCCCATCTCATGTTATAGGAAGAGTCTCAGGTTTGGTATTAGAAGCATTGAGATATCCCATCTCATGCTATAGGTAGGGTCTCAGGTTGGAATGGGAAGGAGTTGGATATCACATTTCATGTTATAGGAAGGGTCTCAGGATTGGAATTGGAAGGACTTGGCTATCATATCTCATGCTATAGGAAGGCTCTCAGGTTTGGAAGGGGAAGGAGTTGGATATCACATTTCATGTTAGAGGAACGATCTCAGGTTTGGTATTAGAGGCCTTGAGATATCACATCTCATGCTATAGGAAGGGTCTCAGGATTGGAATGGGAAGGAGTTGGATATCACATCTCAAGCTATAGGAACGGTCTCAGGTTTGGTATAAGCATTGTGATATCACATCTCATGCTATAGGAAGGGTCTCAGGATTGGAATGGGAAGAAGTTGGATATCACATCTCATGTTATAGGAAGGGTCTCAGGTTTGGTATAAGCATTGAGATATCACATCTCATGCTATAGGAAGGGTCTCAGGATTGGAATGGGAAGGAGTTGTATATGACATCTCATGCCATAGGAAGGGTCTCAGGTTTGGTATAAGCATTGAGATATCACATCACATGCTATAGGAAGGGTCTCAGGATTGTAATGGGAAGGACTTGGATATCACATCTCATGCTATAAGCAGGGTCTCAGGTTTGGAAAGGGAAGGAGATGGATATCACATTTCATGTTAGAGGTAGGATCTCAGGTTTGGTATTAGAGGCACTGAAATATCACATCTCATGCTATCAGAAGGGTCTCAGGGTTGGAATGGGAAGGAGTTGGATATCACATCTCATGCTAAAGGGAGGGTCTCAGGTTTGGAAGGGGAAGGATTTGGAAATCACATCTCATGTTATAGGAAGGATCTCAGGTTTGGTATTAGAAGCATTGAGATATCACATCTCATGCTATCGGAAGTATCTCAGGTTTGGTATTAGAGGCATTGAGATATCACATCTCATGCTATCATAAGGGTCTCAGGATTGGAATGGGAAGGAGTTGGATATCACATCTCATGTTATAGGAAGGATCTCAGGTTTGGTATTAGAAGCATTGAGACATCGCATCTCATGCTATAGGAAGGGTCTCAGGATTGGAATGGGAAGGAGTTGGATATCACATCTCATGCTATAGGAAGGGTCTCAGATTTGGTATAAGCATTGAGATATCACATCTCATGCTATAGGAACGGTCTCAGGATTGGAATGGGAAGGAGTTGTATATGACATCTCAGGCCATAGGAAGGGTCTCAGGTTTGGTATAAGCATTGAGATATCACATCTCTACTATCGGAAGGGTCTCAGGATTGGAATGGGAAGGAGTTGGATATCCCATCTCATGTTATAGGAAGGGTCTCATGTTTGGTATTAGAAGCATTGAGACATCACATCTCATGTTATAGGAAGAGTCTCAGGATTGGAATGGGAAGAAGTTGGATATCACATCTCATGCTATAGGAAGGGTCTCAGGTTTGGTATAAGCATTGAGATATCACATCTCATGCTATAGGAAGGGTCTCAGGATTGGAATGGGAAGGAGTTGTATATGACATCTCATGCCATAGGAAGGGTCTCAGGTTTGGTATAAGAATTGAGATATCACATCACATGCTATAGGAAGGGTCTCAGGATTGGAATGGGAAGGACTTTTGATATCACATCTCATGCTATAGGCAGGGTCTCAGGTTTGGAAAGGGAAGGAGTTGGATATCCCATCTCATGCTATAGGGAGGGTCTCAAGTTTGATATTAGAAGTATTGAGATAACAAATCTCATGATATCGGAAGGGTCTCAGGATTGGAATGGGAAGGAATTGGATATCACATCTCATGATAAAGGAAGGGTCTAAGGTTTGGAAGGGGAAGGATTTGGATATCACATCTCATGTTATAGGACGGGTCTCAGGTTTTGTATTAGAAGCATTGAGATATCAAGTCTCATGGTATAGGAAGGGTCTCAGAATTGGAATGGGAAGGAGTTGGATATCACATCTCAAGCTATAGGTAGGGTCTCAGGATTGGAATGGGAAGGGGTTTGATATCACATCTCATGCCATAGTATGGGTCTCAGGTTTGGTAGAAGCATTGGGATATCACATCTCATGCTATCGGAAGGGTATCAGTATTGGATTTGGAAGGAGTTGGATATCCCATCTCATGCTATAGTAAGGGTCTCAGGTTGGAATGGGAAGGAGTTGGATATCACATTTCATGTTATAGGAAGGGTCTCAGGATTGGATGGGAAGGACTTGGATATCATATCTCATGCTATAGGAAGGCTCTCAGGTTTGGAAGGGGAAGGAGTTGGATATCACATTTCATGTTAGAGGAAGGATCTCAGGTTTGGTATTAGAGGCCTTGAGATATCACATCTCATGCTATAGGAAGGGTCTCAGGATTGGAATGGGAAGGAGTTGGATATCACATCTCAAGCTATAGGAAGGGTCTCAGGTTTGGTATACGCATTGAGATATCACATCTCATGCTATAGGAAGGGTCTCAGGATTGGAATGGGAAGGAGTTGGATATTACATCTCATGTTATAGGAAAGATCTCAGGTTTGGTATTAGAAGCATTGAGACATCACATCTCATGTTATAGGAAGGGTCTCAGGTTTGTTATAAGCATTGAGATATCACATCTCTGCTATCGGAAGTGTCTCAGGATTGGAATGGGAAGGTGTTGGATATCCCATCTCATGTTATAGGACGAGTCTCAGGTTTGTTATTAGAATCATTGAGATATCATATTGCATGCTGTAGGAAGGGTCTAAGGATTGGAATGGGAAGGACTTGGATATCACATCTCATGCTATAGGTAGGCTCTCAGGTTTGGAAAGGGAAGGAGTTCGATATCACATTTCATGTTAGAGGAAGGATCTCAGGTTTGGTATTAGAGGCATTGAGATATCACATATCATGCTATAGGAAGGGTCTCAGGATTGGAATGGGAAGGAGTTGGATATCACATCTCAAGCTTTAGGAAGTGTCTCAGGTTTGGTATAAGCATTGCGATAGCACATCTCATGCTATAGGAAGGGTCTCAGGATTGGAATGGGAAGGAGTTGGATATAACATCTCATGTTATAGGAAAGATCTCAGGTTTGGTATTAGAAGCATTGAGACATCACATCTCATGTTATAGGAAGGGTCTCAGGATTGGAATGGGAAGAAGTTGGATATCACATCTCATGCTATAGGAAGGGTCTCAGGTTTGGAAGGGGAAGGAGTTGGATATCCAATCTCATGTTATAGGACTGGTCTCAGGTTTGGTATTAGAAGCATTGAGATATCACATTGCATGCTGTAGGAAGGTTCTCAGGTTTGGTATTAGAAGCATTGAGACATCACATCTCATGCTATAGGAAGGGTCTCAGGATTGGAATGGGAAGGAGTTGGATATCACATCTCATGTTATAGGAAGGATCTCAGGATTGGATTGGGAAGGAGTTGTATATCACATCTCATGTTATAGGAAGGGTCTCAGGATTGGATTGGGAAGGAGTTGTATATGACATCTCAGGCCATAGGAAGGGTCTCAGGATTGGTATAAGCATTGAGATATCACATCTCTGCTATCGGAAGGGTCTCAGGATTGGAATGGAAAGGAGTTGGATATACCATCTCATGATAAAGGAAGGGTCTAAGGTTTGGAAGGGGAAAGATTTGGATATCACATCTCATGTTATAGGACGGGTCTCAATTTTGATATTAGAAGCATTGAGATAACAAATCTCATGATATCGGAAGGGTCTCAGGATTGGAATGGGAAGGAGTTGGATATGACATCTCATGATAAAGGAAGGGTCTAAGGTTTGGAAGGGGAAAGATTTGGATATCACATCTCATGTTATAGGACGGGTCTCAGGTTTGGTATTAGAAGCATTGAGATATCAAGTCTCATGGTATAGGAAGGGTCTCAGAATTGGAATGGGAAGGATTTGGATATCACATCTCAAGCTATAGGAAGAGTCTCAGGATTGGAATGGGAAGGAGTTTGATATCACATCTCATGCCATAGTATGGTTCTCAGGTTTGGTAGAAGCATTGGGATATCACATCTCATGCTATTGGAAGGGTATCAGTATTGGATTTGGAAGGAGTTGGATATCCCATCTCATGCTATAGGAAGGGTCTCAGGTTGGAATGGGAAGGAGTTGGATATCACATTTCATGTTATAGGAAGGGTCTCAGGATTGGAATGGGAAGGAGTTGGATATCACATCTCAAGCTTTAGGAAGGGTCTCAGGTTTGGTATAAGCATTGAGATAGCACATCTCATGCTATAGGAAGGGTCTCAGGATTGGAATGAGAAGGAGTTGGATATCACATCTCATGTTATAGGAAGGATCTCAGGTTTGGTATTAGAAGCATTGAGACATCACATCTCATGTTATAGGAAGGGTCTCAGGATTGGAATGGGAAGAAGTTGTATATGACATCTCATGCTATAGACAGGGTCTCAGGTTTGGAAAGGGAAGGAGATGGATATCACATTTCATGTTAGAGGTAGGATCTCAGGTTTGGTATTAGAGGCATTGAGATATCACATCTCATGCTATCAGAAGGGTCTCAGGATTGGAATGGGAAGGAGTTGGATATCACATCTCATGCTAAAGGGGGGGTCTCAGGTTTGGAAGGGGAAGGATTTGGAAATCACATCTCATGTTATAGGAAGGATCTCAGGTTTGGTATTAGAAGCATTGAGACATCACATCTCATGCTATAGGAAGGGTCTCAGGATTGGAATGGGAAGGAGTTGGATATCACATCTCATGCTATAGGAAGGGTCTCAGATTTGGTATAAGCATTGAGATATCACATCTCATGCTATAGGAAGGGTCTCAGGATTGGAATGGGAAGCAGTTGGATATCACATCTCAGGCCATAGGAAGGGTCTCAGGTTTGGTATAAGCATTGAGATATCACATCTCTGTTATCGGAAGGGTCTCAGGATTGGAATGGGAAGGAGTTGGATATCCCATCTCATGTTATAGGAAGAGTCTCAGGTTTGGTATTAGAAGCATTGAGATATCCCATCTCATGCTATAGGAAGGGTCTCAGGTTGGAATGGGAAGGAGTTGGATATCACATTTCATGTTATAGGAAGGGTCTCAGGATTGGAATTGGAAGGACTTGGCTATCATATCTCATGCTATAGGAAGGCTCTCAGGTTTGGAAGGGGAAGGAGTTGGATATCACATTTCATGTTAGAGGAACGATCTCAGGTTTGGTATTAGAGGCCTTGAGATATCACATCTCATGCTATAGGAAGGGTCTCAGGATTGGAATGGGAAGGAGTTGTATATGACATCTCAGGCCTTAGGAAGGGTCTCAGGTTTGGTATAAGCATTGAGATATCACATCTCATGCTATAGGAAGGGTCTCAGGATTGGAATGGGAAGGAGTTGGATATCACATCTCATGTTATAGGAAAGATCTCAGGTTTGGTATTAGAAGCATTGAGACATCACATCTCATGTTATAGGAAGGGTCTCAGGATTGGAATGGGAAGAAGTTGGATATCACATCTCATGCTATAGGAAGGGTCTCAGATTTGGTATAAGCATTGAGATATCACATCTCATGCTATAGGAAGGGTCTCAGGATTGGAATGGGAAGCAGTTGGATATCACATCTCAGGCCATAGGAAGGGTCTCAGGTTTGGTATAAGCATTGAGATATCACATCTCTGCTATCGGAAGGGTCTCAGGATTGGAATGGGAAGGAGTTGGATATCCCATCTCATGTTATAGGAAGAGTCTCAGGTTTGGTATTAGAAGCATTGAGATATCCCATCTCATGCTATAGGAGGGGTCTCAGGTTGGAAGGGGAAGGAGTTGGATATCACATTTCATGTTAGAGGAACGATCTCAGGTTTGGTATTAGAGGCCTTGAGATATCACATATCATGCTATAGGAAGGGTCTCAGGATTGGAATGGGAAGGAGTTGGATATCACATCTCAAGCTATAGGAACGGTCTCAGGTTTGGTATAAGCATTGTGATATCACATCTCATGCTATAGGAAGGGTCTCAGGATTGGAATGGGAAGGAGTTGGATATCACATCTCATGTTATAGGAAAGATCTCAGGTTTGGTATTAGAAGCATTGAGACATCACATCTCATGTTATAGGAAGGGTCTCAGGATTGGAATGGGAAGAAGTTGGATATCACATCTCATGCTATAGGAAGGGTCTCAGGTTTGGTATAAGCATTGAGATATCACATCTCATGCTATAGGAAGGGTCTCAGGATTGGAATGGGAAGGAGTTGTATATGACATCTCATGCCATAGGAAGGGTCTCAGGTTTGGTATAAGCATTGAGATATCACATCACATGCTATAGGAAGGGTCTCAGGATTGTAATGGGAAGGACTTGGATATCACATCTCATGCTGTAAGCAGGGTCTCAGGTTTGGAAAGGGAAGGAGATGGATATCACATTTCATGTTAGAGGTAGGATCTCAGGTTTGGTATTAGAGGCACTGAAATATCACATCTCATGCTATCAGAAGGGTCTCAGGATTGGAATGGGAAGGAGTTGGATATCACATCTCATGCTAAAGGGAGGGTCTCAGGTTTGGTATAAGCATTGCGATAGCACATCTCATGCTATAGGAAGGGTCTCAGGATTGGAATGGGAAGGAGTTGGATATTACATCTCATGTTATAGGAAAGATCTCAGGTTTGGTATTAGAAGCATTGAGACATCACATCTCATGTTATAGGAAGGGTCTCAGGATTGGAATGGGAAGAAGTTGGATATCACATCTCATGCTATAGGAAGGGTCTCAGGTTTGGAAGGGGAAGGAGTTGGATATCCAATCTCATGTTATAGGACTGGTCTCAGGTTTGGTATTAGAAGCATTGAGATATCACATCGCATGCTGTAGGAAGGTTCTCAGGTTTGGTATTAGAAGCATTGAGACATCACATCTCATGCTATAGGAAGGGTCTCAGGATTGGAATGGGAAGGAGTTGGATATCACATCTCATGTTATAGGAAGGATCTCAGGTTTGGTATTAGAAGCATTGAGACATCACATCTCATGCTATAGGAAGGGTCTCAGGATTGGAATTTGAAGGAGTTGGATATCACATCTCATGCTATAGGAAGGGTCTCAGATTTGGTATAAGCATTGAGATATCACATCTCATGATATAGGAAGGGTCTCAGGATTGGATTGGGAAGGAGTTGTATATGACATCTCAGGCCATAGGAAGGGTCTCAGGATTGGTATAAGCATTGAGATATCACATCTCTGCTATCGGAAGGGTCTCAGGATTGGAATGGAAAGGAGTTGGATATCCCATCTCATGATAAAGGAAGGGTCTAAGGTTTGGAAGGGGAAAGATTTGGATATCACATCTCATGTTATAGGACGGGTCTCAATTTTGATATTAGAAGCATTGAGATAACAAATCTCATGATATCGGAAGGGTCTCAGGATTGGAATGGGAAGGAGTTGGATATCACATCTCATGATAAAGGAAGGGTCTATGGTTTGGAAGGGGAAAGATTTGGATATCACATCTCATGTTATAGGACGGGTCTCAGGTTTGGCATTAGAAGAATTGAGATATCAAGTCTCATGGTATAGGAAGGGTCTCAGAATTGGAATGGGAAGGATTTGGATATCACATCTCAAGCTATAGGAAGAGTCTCAGGATTGGAATGGGAGGGAGTTTGATATCACATCTCATGCCATAGTATGGTTCTCAGGTTTGGTAGAAGCATTGGGATATCACATCTCATGCTATAGGAAGGGTCTCAGGTTGGAATGGGAAGGAGTTGGATATCACATTTCATGTTATAGGAAGGGTCTCAGGATTGGAATGGGAAGGAGTTGGATATCACATCTCAAGCTTTAGGAAGGGTCTCAGGTTTGGTATAAGCATTGAGATAGCACATCTCATGCTATAGGGAGGGTCTCAGGATTGGAATGGGAAGGAGTTGGATATCACATCTCATGTTATAGGAAAGATCTCAGGTTTGGTATTAGAAGCATTGAGACATCACATCTCATGTTATAGGAAGGGTCTCAGGATTGGAATGGGAAGAAGTTGGATATCACATCTCATGCTATAGGAAGGGTCTCAGGTTTGGAAGGGGAAGGAGTTGGATATCCAATCTCATGTTATAGGACTGGTCTCAGGTTTGGTATTAGAAGCATTGAGATATCACATCGCATGCTGTAGGAAGGTTCTCAGGTTTGGAATGGGGAGGAATTGGATATCACATCTCATGTCATAGGAAGGATCTCAGGTTTGGTATTACAAGCATTGAGATATCACATCTCATGCTATAGGAATGGTCTCAGGATTGGAATTAGAAGGAGTTGGATATTACATTCTTGCTATAGAAAGGGTCTCATGTTTGGAATGGGAAGGAGTTGGATATCACATATGCTATAGGAAGGGTCTCAGGTTTGAAACGGGAAGGAGTTGGATATCACATCTCATGTTATAGGAAGGGTCTCAGGTTTGGTATTAGAAGCATTGAGACATCACATCTCATGTTATAGGAAGGGTCTCAGGATTGGAATGGGAAGAAGTTGGATATCACATCTCATGCTATAGGAAGGGTCTCAGGTTTGGAAGGGGAAGGAGTTGGATATCCAATCTCATGTTATAGGACTGGTCTCAGGTTTGGTATTAGAAGCATTGAGATATCACATCTCATGCTAAAGGAAGGGTCTCAGGTTTGGAACGGGAAGGAGTTGGATATCACATCTCATGTTATAGGAAGGGTCTCAGGTTTGGTATAAGCATTGAGATATCACATCTCTGCTATCGGAAGTGTCTCAAGATTGGAATGGGAAGGACTTGGATATCACATCTCATGCTATAGATAGGCTCTCAGGTTTGGAAGGGGAAGGAGTTGGATATCACATTTCATGTTAGAGGAAGGATCTCAGGTTTGGTATTAGAGGCATTGAGATATCACATCTCAGGCTATAGGAAGGGTCTCAGGATTGGAATGGGAAGGAGTTGGATATCACATCTCATGCTATAGGCAGGGTCTCAGGATTGGAATGGGAAGGAGTTGGATATCACATCTCATGCTATAGGAAGGGTCTCAGGTTTGGTATAAGCATTGAGATATCACATCTCGTGCTATAGGAAGGGTCTCAGGATTGGAATGGGAAGGAGTTGTATATGACATCTCATGCTATAGACAGGGTCTCAGGTTTGGAAAGGGAAGGAGATGGATATCACATTTCATGTTAGAGGTAGGATCTCAGGTTTGGTATTAGAGGCATTGAGATATCACATCTCATGCTATCAGAAGGGTCTCAGGATTGGAATGGGAAGGAGTTGGATATCACATCTCATGCTAAAGGGAGGGTCTCAGGTTTGGAAGGGGAAGGATTTGGAAATCACATCTCATGTTATAGGAAGGATCTCAGGTTTGGTATTAGAAGCATTGAGACATCACATCTCATGCTATAGGAAGGGTCTCAGGATTGGAATGGGAAGGAGTTGGATATCACATCTCATGCTATAGGAAGGGTCTCAGATTTGGTATAAGCATTGAGATATCACATCTCATGCTATAGGAAGGGTCTCAGGATTGGAATGGGAAGCAGTTGGATATCACATCTCAGGCCATAGGAAGGGTCTCAGGTTTGGTATAAGCATTGAGATATCACATCTCTGCTATCGGAAGGGTCTCAGGATTGGAATGGGAAGGAGTTGGATATCCCATCTCATGTTATAGGAAGAGTCTCAGGTTTGGTATTAGAAGCAGTGAGATATCCCATCTCATGCTATAGGAAGGGTCTCAGGTTGGAATGGGAAGGAGTTGGATATCACATTTCATGTTATAGGAAGGGTCTCAGGATTGGAATTGGAAGGACTTGGCTATCATATCTCATGCTATAGGAAGGCTCTCAGGTTTGGAAGGGGAAGGAGTTGGATATCACATTTCATGTTAGAGGAACGATCTCAGGTTTGGTATTAGAGGCCTTGAGATATCACATCTCATGCTATAGGAAGGGTCTCAGGATTGGAATGGGAAGGAGTTGTATATGACATCTCAGGCCTTAGGAAGGGTCTCAGGTTTGGTATAAGCATTGAGATATCACATCTCATGCTATAGGAAGGGTCTCAGGATTGGAATGGGAAGGAGTTGGATATCACATCTCATGTTATAGGAAAGATCTCAGGTTTGGTATTAGAAGCATTGAGACATCACATCTCATGTTATAGGAAGGGTCTCAGGATTGGAATGGGAAGAAGTTGGATATCACATCTCATGCTATAGGAAGGGTCTCAGATTTGGTATAAGCATTGAGATATCACATCTCATGCTATAGGAAGGGTCTCAGGATTGGAATGGGAAGCAGTTGGATATCACATCTCAGGCCATAGGAACGGTCTCAGGTTTGGTATAAGCATTGAGATATCACATCTCTGCTATCGGAAGGGTCTCAGGATTGGAATGGGAAGGAGTTGGATATCCCATCTCATGTTATAGGAAGAGTCTCAGGTTTGGTATTAGAAGCATTGTGATATCCCATCTCATGCTATAGGAAGGGTCTCAGGTTGGAATGGGAAGGAGTTGGATATCACATTTCATGTTATAGGAAGGGTCTCAGGATTGGAATTGGAAGGACTTGGCTATCATATCTCATGCTATAGGAAGGCTCTCAGGTTTGGAAGGGGAAGGAGTTGGATATCACATTTCATGTTAGAGGAACGATCTCAGGTTTGGTATTAGAGGCCTTGAGATATCACATCTCATGCTATAGGAAGGGTCTCAGGATTGGAATGGGAAGGAGTTGGATATCACATCTCAAGCTATAGGAACGGTCTCAGGTTTGGTATAAGCATTGTGATATCACATCTCATGCTATAGGAAGGGTCTCAGGATTGGAATTGGAAGGAGTTGGATATCTCATCTCATGTTATAGGAAAGATCTCAGGTTTGGTATTAGAAGCATTGAGACATCACATCTCATGTTATAGGAAGGGTCTCAGGATTGGAATGGGAAGAAGTTGGATATCACATCTCATGCTATAGGAAGGGTCTCAGGTTTGGTATAAGCATTGAGATATCACATCTCATGCTATAGGAAGGGTCTCAGGATTGGAATGGGAAGGAGTTGTATATGACATCTCATGCCATAGGAAGGGTCTCAGGTTTGGTATAAGCATTGAGATATCACATCACATGCTATAGGAAGGGTCTCAGGATTGTAATGGGAAGGACTTGGATATCACATCTCATGCTGTAAGCAGGGTCTCAGGTTTGGAAAGGGAAGGAGATGGATATCACATTTCATGTTAGAGGTAGGATCTCAGGTTTGGTATTAGAGGCACTGAAATATCACATCTCATGCTATCAGAAGGGTCTCAGGATTGGAATGGGAAGGAGTTGGATATCACATCTCATGCTAAAGGGAGGGTCTCAGGTTTGGAAGGGGAAGGATTTGGAAATCACATCTCATGTTATAGGAAGGATCTCAGGTTTGGTATTAGAAGCATTGAGATATCACATCTCATGCTATCGGAAGTATCTCAGGTTTGGTATTAGAGGCATTGAGATATCACATCTCATGCTATCATAAGGGTCTCAGGATTGGAATGGGAAGGAGTTGGATATCACATCTCATGTTATAGGAAGGATCTCAGGTTTGGTATTAGAAGCATTGAGACATCGCATCTCATGCTATAGGAAGGGTCTCAGGATTGGAATGGGAAGGAGTTGGATATCACATCTCATGCTATAGGAAGGGTCTCAGATTTGGTATAAGCATTGAGATATCACATCTCATGCTATAGGAACGGTCTCAGGATTGGAATGGGAAGGAGTTGTATATGACATCTCAGGCCATAGGAAGGGTCTCAGGTTTGGTATAAGCATTGAGATATCACATCTCTACTATCGGAAGGGTCTCAGGATTGGAATGGGAAGGAGTTGGATATCCCATCTCATGTTATAGGAAGGGTCTCAGGTTTGGTATTAGAAGCATTGAGACATCACATCTCATGTTATAGGAAGGGTCTCAGGATTGGAATGGGAAGAAGTTGGATATCACATCTCATGCTATAGGAAGGGTCTCAGGTTTGGTATAAGCATTGAGATATCACATCTCATGCTATAGGAAGGGTCTCAGGATTGGAATGGGAAGGAGTTGGATATCACATCTCATGTTATAGGAAAGATCTCAGGTTTGGTATTAGAAGCATTGAGACATCACATCTCATGTTATAGGAAGGGTCTCAGGATTGGAATGGGAAGAAGTTGGATATCACATCTCATGCTATAGGAAGGGTCTCAGATTTGGTATAAGCATTGAGATATCACATCTCATGCTATAGGAAGGGTCTCAGGATTGGAATGGGAAGCAGTTGGATATCACATCTCAGGCCATAGGAACGGTCTCAGGTTTGGTATAAGCATTGAGATATCACATCTCTGCTATCGGAAGGGTCTCAGGATTGGAATGGGAAGGAGTTGGATATCCCATCTCATGTTATAGGAAGAGTCTCAGGTTTGGTATTAGAAGCATTGTGATATCCCATCTCATGCTATAGGAAGGGTCTCAGGTTGGAATGGGAAGGAGTTGGATATCACATTTCATGTTATAGGAAGGGTCTCAGGATTGGAATTGGAAGGACTTGGCTATCATATCTCATGCTATAGGAAGGCTCTCAGGTTTGGAAGGGGAAGGAGTTGGATATCACATTTCATGTTAGAGGAACGATCTCAGGTTTGGTATTAGAGGCCTTGAGATATCACATCTCATGCTATAGGAAGGGTCTCAGGATTGGAATGGGAAGGAGTTGGATATCACATCTCAAGCTATAGGAACGGTCTCAGGTTTGGTATAAGCATTGTGATATCACATCTCATGCTATAGGAAGGGTCTCAGGATTGGAATTGGAAGGAGTTGGATATCACATCTCATGTTATAGGAAAGATCTCAGGTTTGGTATTAGAAGCATTGAGACATCACATCTCATGTTATAGGAAGGGTCTCAGGATTGGAATGGGAAGAAGTTGGATATCACATCTCATGCTATAGGAAGGGTCTCAGGTTTGGTATAAGCATTGAGATATCACATCTCATGCTATTTGAAGGGTCTCAGGATTGGAATGGGAAGGAGTTGTATATGACATCTCATGCCATAGGAAGGGTCTCAGGTTTGGTATAAGCATTGAGATATCACATCACATGCTATAGGAAGGGTCTCAGGATTGTAATGGGAAGGACTTGGATATCACATCTCATGCTGTAAGCAGGGTCTCAGGTTTGGAAAGGGAAGGAGATGGATATCACATTTCATGTTAGAGGTAGGATCTCAGGTTTGGTATTAGAGGCACTGAAATATCACATCTCATGCTATCAGAAGGGTCTCAGGATTGGAATGGGAAGGAGTTGGATATCACATCTCATGCTAAAGGGAGGGTCTCAGGTTTGGAAGGGGAAGGATTTGGAAATCACATCTCATGTTATAGGAAGGATCTCAGGTTTGGTATTAGAAGCATTGAGATATCACATCTCATGCTATCGGAAGTATCTCAGGTTTGGTATTAGAGGCATTGAGATATCACATCTCATGCTATCATAAGGGTCTCAGGATTGGAATGGGAAGGAGTTGGATATCACATCTCATGTTATAGGAAGGATCTCAGGTTTGGTATTAGAAGCATTGAGACATCGCATCTCATGCTATAGGAAGGGTCTCAGGATTGGAATGGGAAGGAGTTGGATATCACATCTCATGCTATAGGAAGGGTCTCAGATTTGGTATAAGCATTGAGATATCACATCTCATGCTATAGGAACGGTCTCAGGATTGGAATGGGAAGGAGTTGTATATGACATCTCAGGCCATAGGAAGGGTCTCAGGTTTGGTATAAGCATTGAGATATCACATCTCTACTATCGGAAGGGTCTCAGGATTGGAATGGGAAGGAGTTGGATATCCCATCTCATGTTATAGGAAGGGTCTCAGGTTTGGTATTAGAAGCATTGAGACATCACATCTCATGTTATAGGAAGGGTCTCAGGATTGGAATGGGAAGAAGTTGGATATCACATCTCATGCTATAGGAAGGGTCTCAGGTTTGGTATAAGCATTGAGATATCACATCTCATGCTATAGGAAGGGTCTCAGGATTGGAATGGGAAGGAGTTGTATATGACATCTCATGCCATAGGAAGGGTCTCAGGTTTGGTATAAGCATTGAGATATCACATCACATGCTATAGGAAGGGTCTCAGGATTGGAATGGGAAGGACTTTTGATATCACATCTCATGCTATAGGCAGGGTCTCATGTTTGGAAAGGGAAGGAGATGGATATCACATTTCATGTTAGAGGTAGGATCTCAGGTTTGGTATTAGAGGCATTGAAATATCACATCTCATGCTATCAGAAGGGTCTCAGGATTGGAATGGGAAGGAGTTGGATATCACATCTCATGCTAAAGGGAGGGTCTCAGGTTTGGAAGTGGAAGGATTTGAAAAATCACATCTCATGTTATAGGAAGGATCTCAGGTTTGGTACTAGAAGCATTGAGATATCACATCTCATGCTATCAGAAGTATCTCAGGTTTGGTATTAGAGGCATTGAGATAGCACATCTCATGCTATCATAAGGGTCTCAGGATTGGAATGGGAAGGGGTTGGATATCACATCTCATATTATAGGAAGGATCTCAGGTTTGGTATTAGAAGCATTGAGACATCACATCTCATGCTATAGGAAGGGTCTCAGGATTGGAATGGGAAGGAGTTGGATATCACATCTCATGATATAGGAAGGGTCTCGGATTTGGTATAAGCATTGAGATATCACATCTCATGCTATAGGAAGGGTCTCAGGATTGGAATGGGAAGGAGTTGTATATGACAAATCAGGCCATAGGAAGGGTCTCAGGTTTGGTATAAGCATTGAGATATCACATCTCTGCTATCGGAAGGGTCTCTCAGGATTGGAATGGGAAGGAGTTGGATATCCCATCTCATGTTATAGGAAGGGTCTCAGGTTTGGTATTAGAAGCATTGAGATATCACATCTCATGCTATAGGAAGAGTCTCAGGATTGGAATGGAAAGGACTTGGATGTCACATCTCATGCTATAGGGAGGGTCTCAAGTTTGATATTAGAAGTATTGAGATAACAAATCTCATGATATCGGAAGGGTGTCAGGATTGGAATGGGAAGGAATTGGATATCACATCTCATGATAAAGGAAGGGTCTAAGGTTTGGAAGGGGAAGGATTTGGATATCACATCTCATGTTATAGGACGGGTCTCAGGTTTTGTATTAGAAGCATTGAGATATCAAGTTTCATGGTATAGGAAGGGTCTCAGAATTGGAATGGGAAGGAGTTGGATATCACATCTCAAGCTATAGGTAGGGTCTCAGGATTGGAATGGGAAGGAGTTTGATATCACATCTCATGCCATAGTATGGGTCTCAGGTTTGGTAGAAGCATTGGGATATCACATCTCATGCTATCGGAAGGGTATCAGCATTGGATTTGGAAGGAGTTGGATATCCCATCTCATGCTATAGTAAGGGTCTCAGGTTGGAATGGGAAGGAGTTGGATATCACATTTCATGTTATAGGAAGGGTCTCAGGATTGGATGGGAAGGACTTGGATATCATATCTCATGCTATAGGAAGGCTCTCAGGTTTGGAAGGGGAAGGAGTTGGATATCACATTTCATGTTAGAGGAAGGATCTCAGGTTTGGTATTAGAGGCATTGAGATATCACATCTCATGCTATAGGAAGGGTCTCAGGATTGGAATGGGAAGGAGTTGGATATCACATCTCACGCTATAGGAAGGGTCTCAGGTTTGGTATAAGCATTGAGATATCACATCTCATGCTATAGGAAGGGTCTTAGGATTGGAATGGGAAGGAGTTGGATATCACATCTCATGTTATAGGAAAGATCTCAGGTTTGGTATTAGAAGCATTGAGACATCGCATCTCATGTTATAGGAAGGGTCTCAGGAATGGAATGGGAAGAAGTTGGATATCACATCTCATGCTATAGGAAGGGTCTCAGGTTTGGAAGGGGAAGGAGTTGGATATCCAATCTCATGTTATAGGACTGGTCTTGGGTTTGGTATTAGAAGCATTCAGATATCACATCGCATGCTGTAGGAAGGTTCTCAGGTTTGGAATGGGGAGGAATTGGATATCACATCTCATGTCATAGGAAGGATCTCAGGTTTGGTATTAGAAGCATTGAGATATCACATCTCATGCTATAGGAATGGTCTCAGGATTGGAATGGGAAGCAGTTGGATATTACATTCTTGCTATAGGAAGGGTCTCATGTTTGGAATGGGAAGGAGTTGGATATCACATATGCTATAGTAAGGGTCTCAGGTTGGGACCAGGAAGGAGTTGGATATCACATCTCATGTTATAGGAAGGGTCTCAGGTTTGGTATAAGCATTGAGATATCACATCTCTGCTATCGGAAGTGTCTCAGGATTGGAATGGGAAGGAGTTTGATATCCCATCTCATGTTATAGGATGGGTCTCAGGTTTGTTATTAGAATCATTGAGATATCCTATTGCATGCTGTAGGAAGGGTCTAAGGATTGGAATGGGAAGGACTTGGATATCACATCTCATGCTATAGGTAGGCTCTCATGTTTGGAAAGGGAAGGAGTTGGATATCACATTTCATGTTAGAGGAAGGATCTCAGGTTTGGTATTAGAGGCATTGAGATATCACATCTCATGCTATAGGAAGGGTCTCAGGATTGGAATGGGAAGGAGTTGGATATCACATCTCATGCTATAGGAAGGGTCTCATGTTTGGTATAAACATCGAGATATCACATCTCATGCTATAGGAAGGGTCCCGGGATTGGAATGGGAAGGAGTTGGATATCACATCTCATGTTATAGGAAGGATCTCAGGTTTGGTATTAGAAGCATTGAGACATCACATCTCATGCTATAGGAAGTGTCTCAGGATTGGAATGGGAAGGACTTGGGTATCACATCTCATGCTATAGGGAGGGTCTCAAGTTTGATATTAGAAGCATTGAGATATCACATCTCATGCTATAGGAAGGGTCTCAGGATTGGAATGGGAAGGAGTTGGATATCACATCTCAAGCTTTAGGAAGGGTCTCAGGTTTGGTATAAGCATTGAGATAGCACATCTCATGCTATAGGAAGGGTCTCAGGATTGGAATGGGAAGGAGTTGGATATTACATCTCATGTTATAGGAAAGATCTCAGGTTTGGTATTAGAAGCATTGAGACATCACATCTCATGTTATAGGAAGGGTCTCAGGATTGGAATGGGAAGAAGTTGGATATCACATCTCATGCTATAGGAAGGGTCTCAGGTTTGGAAGGGGAAGGAGTTGGATATCCAATCTCATGTTATAGGACTGGTCTCAGGTTTGGTATTAGAAGCATTGAGATATCACATCGCATGCTGTAGGAAGGTTCTCAGGTTTGGTATTAGAAGCATTGAGACATCACATCTCATGCTATAGGAAGGGTCTCAGGATTGGAATGGGAAGGAGTTGGATATCACATCTCATGTTATACGAAGGATCTCAGGTTTGGTATTAGAAGCATTGAGACATCACATCTCATGCTATAGGAAGGGTCTCAGGATTGGAATGTGAAGGAGTTGTATATCACATCTCATGCTATAGGAAGGGTCTCAGATTTGGTATAAGCATTGAGATATCACATCTCATGCTAAAGGAAGGGTCTCAGGATTGGATTGGGAAGGAGTTGTATATGACATCTCAGGCCATAGGAAGGGTCTCAGGATTGGTATAAGCATTGAGATATCACATCTCTGCTATCGGAAGGGTCTCAGGATTGGAATGGGAAGGAGTTGGATATCCCATCTCATGATAAAGGAAGGGTCTAAGGTTTGGAAGGGGAAAGATTTGGATATCACATCTCATGTTATAGGCGGGTCTCAATTTTGATATAAGAAGCATTGAGATAACAAATCTCATGATATCGGAAGGGTCTCAGGATCGGAATGGGAAGGAGTTGGATATCACATCTCATGATAAAGGAAGGGTCTAAGGTTTGGAAGGGGAAAGATTTGGATATCATATCTCATGTTATAGGACGGGTCTCAGGTTTGGTATTAGAAGCATTGAGATATCAAGTCTCATCGTATAGGAAGGGTCTCAGAATTGGAATGGGAAGGATTTCGGATATCACATCTCAAGCTATAGGAAGAGTCTCAGGATTGGAATGGGAAGGAGTTTGATATCACATCTCATGCCATAGTATGGTTCTCAGGTTTGGTAGAAGCATTGGGATATCACATCTCATGCTATTGGAAGGGTATCAGTATTGGATTTGGAAGGAGTTGGATATCCCATCTCATGCTATAGGAAGGGTCTCAGGTTGGAATGGGAAGGAGTTGGATATCACATTTCATGTTATAGGAAGGGTCTCAGGATTGGAATGGGAAGGAGTTGGATATCACATCTCAAGCTTTAGGAAGGGTCTCAGGTTTGGTATAAGCATTGAGATAGCACATCTCATGCTATAGGAAGGGTCTCAGGATTGGAATGGGAAGGAGTTGGATATCACATCTCATGTTATAGGAAAGATCTCAGGTTTGGTATTAGAAGCATTGAGACATCACATCTCATGTTATAGGAAGGGTCTCAGGATTGGAATGGGAAGAAGTTGGATATCACATCTCATGCTATAGGAAGGGTCTCAGGTTTGGAAGGGGAAGGAGTTGGATATCCAATCTCATGTTATAGGACTGGTCTCAGGTTTGGTATTAGAAGCATTGAGATATCACATCGCATGCTGTAGGAAGGTTCTCAGGTTTGGAATGGGGAGGAATTGGATATCACATCTCATGTCATAGGAAGGATCTCAGGTTTGGTATTAGAAGCATTGAGATATCACATCTCATGCTATAGGAATGGTCTCAGGATTGGAATGGGAAGGAGTTGGATATTACATTCTTGCTATAGGAAGGGTCTCATGTTTGGAATGGGAAGGAGTTGGATATCACATATGCTATAGGAAGGGTCTCAGGTTTGAAACGGGAAGGAGTTGGATATCACATCTCATGTTATAGGAAGGGTCTCAGGTTTGAAACGGGAAGGAGTTGGATATCACATCTCATGTTATAGGACGGGTCTCAGGTTTGGTAGAAGAAGCATTGAGATATCACATCGCATGCTGTAGGAAGGTTCTCAGGTTTGGTATTAGAAGCATTGAGACATCACATCTCATGCTATAGGAAGGGTCTCAGGATTGGAATGGGAAGGAGTTGGATATCACATCTCATGTTATAGGAAGGATCTCAGGTTTGGTATTAGAAGCATTGAGACATCACATCTCATGCTATAGGAAGGAGTTGGATATCACATCTCATGCTATAGGAAGGGTCTCAGATTTGGTATATGCATCGAGATATCACATCTCATGCTATAGGAAGGGTCTCGGGATTGGAATGGGAAGGAGTTGGATATCACATCTCATGCCATAGGAAGGGTCTTAGGTTTGGTATAAGCATTGAGATATCACATCTCTGCTATTGGAAGGGTCTCAGGATTGGAATGGGAAGGAGTTGGATATCACATCTCATGTTATAGGAAGGATCTCAGGTTTGGTATTAGAAGCATTGAGACATCACATCTCATGCTATAGGAAGGGTCTCAGGATTGGAATGGGAAGGAGTTGGATATCACATCTCATGCTATAGGAAGGGTCTCAGGTTTGGTATAAGCATTGAGATATCACATCTCATGCTATAGGAAGTGTCTCAGGATTGGAATGGGAAGGACTTGGGTGTCACATCTCATGCTATAGGGAGGGTCTCAAGTTTGATATTAGAAGCATTGAGATATCACATCTCATGCTATAGGAAGGGTCTCAGGATTGGAATGGGAAGGAGTTGGATATCACATCTCAAGCTTTAGGAAGGGTCTCAGGTTTGGTATAAGCATTGAGATAGCACATCTCATGCTATAGGAAGGGTCTCAGGATTGGAATGGGAAGGAGTTGGATATTACATCTCATGTTATAGGAAAGATCTCAGGTTTGGTATTAGAAGCATTGAGACATCACATCTCATGTTATAGGAAGGGTCTCAGGATTGGAATGGGAAGAAGTTGGATATCACATCTCATGCTATAGGAAGGGTCTCAGGTTTGGAAGGGGAAGGAGTTGGATATCCAATCTCATGTTATAGGACTGGTCTCAGGTTTGGTATTAGAAGCATTGAGATATCACATTGCATGCTGTAGGAAGGTTCTCAGGTTTGGTATTAGAAGCATTGAGACATCACATCTCATGCTATAGGAAGGGTCTCAGGATTGGAATGGGAAGGAGTTGGATATCACATCTCATGTTATAGGAAGGATCTCAGGTTTGGTATTAGAAGCATTGAGATATCACATCTCATGCTATAGGAGTGGTCTCAGGATTGGAATGGGAAGGAGTTGGATATTACATTCTTGCTATAGGAAGGGTCTCATGTTTGGAATGGGAAGGAGTTGGATATCACATATGCTATAGTAAGGGTCTCAGGTTTGGACCGGGAAGGAGTTGGATATCACATCTCATGTTATAGGAAGGGTCTCAGGTTTGGTATAAGCATTGAGATATCACATCTCTGCTATCAGAAGTGTCTCAGGATTGGAATGGGAAGGAGTTGGATATCCCATCTCATGTTATAGGATGGGTCTCAGGTTTGTTATTAGAATCATTGAGATATCATATTGCATGCTGTAGGAAGGGTCTAAGGATTGGAATGGGAAGGACTTGGATATCACATCTCACTATAGGTAGGCTCTCATGTTTGGAAAGGGAAGGAGTTGGATATCACATTTCATGTTAGAGGAAGGATCTCAGGTTTGGTATTAGAGGCCTTGAGATATCACATCTCATGCTATAGGAAGGGTCTCAGGATTGGAATGGGAAGGAGTTGGATATCACATCTCAAGCTATAGGAAGGGTCTCAGGTTTGGTATAAGCATTGAGATATCACATTTCATGCTATAGGAAGGGTCTCAGGATTGGAATGGGAAGGAGTTGGATATCACATCTCATGTTATAGGAAAGATCTCAGGTTTGGTATTAGAAGCATTGAGACATCGCATCTCATGTTATAGGAAGGGTCTCAGGAATGGAATGGGAAGAAGTTGGATATCACATCTCATGCTATAGGAAGGGTCTCAGGTTTGTTATTAGAATCATTGAGATATCATATTGCATGCTGTAGGAAGGGTCTAAGGATTGGAATGGGAAGGACTTGGATATCACATCTCACTATAGGTAGGCTCTCATGTTTGGAAAGGGAAGGAGTTGGATATCACATTTCATGTTAGAGGAAGGATCTCAGGTTTGGTATTAGAGGCCTTGAGATATCACATCTCATGCTATAGGAAGGGTCTCAGGATTGGAATGGGAAGGAGTTGGATATCACATCTCAAGCTATAGGAAGGGTCTCAGGTTTGTTATAAGCATTGAGATATCACATCTCATGCTATAGGAAGGGTCTCAAGATTGGAATGGGAAGGAGTTGGATATCACATCTCATGTTATAGGAAAGATCTCAGGTTTGGTATTAGAAGCATTGAGACATTGCATCTCATGTTATAGGAAGGGTCTCAGGAATGGAATGGGAAGAAGTTGGATATCACATCTCATGCTATAGGAAGGGTCTCAGGTTTGGAAGGGGAAGGAGTTGGATATCCAATCTCATGTTATAGGACTGGTCTCGGGTTTGGTATTAGAAGCATTGAGATATCACATCGCATGCTGTAGGAAGGTTCTCAGGTTTGGAATGGGGAGGAATTGGATATCACATCTCATGTCATAGGAAGGATCTCAGGTTTGGTATTAGAAGCATTGAGATATCACATCTCATGCTATAGGAATGGTCTCAGGATTGGAATGGGAAGGAGTTGGATATTACATTCTTGCTATAGGAAGGGTCTCATGTTTGGAATGGGAAGGAGTTGGATATCACATATGCTATAGTAAGGGTCTCAGGTTGGGACCAGGAAGGAGTTGGATATCACATCTCATGTTATAGGAAGGGTCTCAGGTTTGGTATAAGCATTGAGATATCACATCTCTGCTATCGGAAGTGTCTCAGGATTGGAATGGGAAGGAGTTGGATATCACATCTCATGTTATAGGTAGGCTCTCATGTTTGGAAAGGGAAGGAGTTGGATATCACATTTCATGTTAGAGGAAGGATCTCAGGTTTGGTATTAGAGGCATTGAGATATCACATCTCATGCTATAGGAAGGGTCTCAGGATTGGAATGGGAAGGAGTTGGATATCACATCTCATGCTATAGGAAGGGTCTCAGGTTTGGTATAAACATCGAGATATCACATCTCATGCTATAGGAAGGGTCCCGGGATTGGAATGGGAAGGAGTTGGATATCACATCTCATGTTATAGGAAGGATCTCAGGTTTGGTATTAGAAGCATTGAGACATCACATCTCATGCTATAGGAAGTGTCTCAGGATTGGAATGGGAAGGACTTGGGTATCACATCTCATGCTATAGGGAGGGTCTCAAGTTTGATATTAGAAGCATTGAGATATCACATCTCATGCTATAGGAAGGGTCTCAGGATTGGAATGGGAAGGAGTTGGATATCACATCTCAAGCTTTAGGAAGGGTCTCAGTTTTGGTATAAGCATTGAGATAGCACATCTCATGCTATAGGGAGGGTCTCAGGATTGGAATGGGAAGGAGTTGGATATTATATCTCATGTTATAGGAAAGATCTCAGGTTTGGTATTAGAAGCATTGAGACATCACATCTCATGTTATAGGAAGGGTCTCAGGATTGGAATGGGAAGAAGTTGGATATCACATCTCATGCTATAGGAAGGGTCTCAGGTTTGGAAGGGGAAGGAGTTGGATATCCAATCTCATGTTATAGGACTGGTCTCAGGTTTGGTATTAGAAGCATTGAGATATCACATCGCATGCTGTAGGAAGGTTCTCAGGTTTGGTATTAGAAGCATTGAGACATCACATCTCATGCTATAGGAAGGGTCTCAGGATTGGAATGGGAAGGAGTTGGATATCACATCTCATGTTATAGGAAGGATCTCAGGTTTGGTATTAGAAGCATTGAGACATCACATCTCATGCTATAGGAAGGGTCTCAGGATTGGAATGGGAAGGAGTTGGATATCACATCTCATGCTATAGGAAGGGTCTCAGATTTGGTATAAGCATTGAGATATCACATCTCATGCTATAGGAAGAGTCTCAGGATTGGAATGGGAAGGAGTTTGATATCACATCTCATGCCATAGTATGGTTGTCAGGTTTGGTAGAAGCATTGGGATATCACATCTCATGCTATTGGAAGGGTATCAGTATTGGATTTGGAAGGAGTTGGATATCCCATCTCATGCTATAGGAAGGGTCTCAGGTTGGAATGGGAAGGAGTTGGATATCACATTTCATGTTATAGGAAGGGTCTCAGGATTGGAATGGGAAGGAGTTGGATATCACATCTCAAGCTTTAGGAAGGGTCTCAGGTTTGGTATAAGCATTGAGATAGCACATCTCATGCTATAGGAAGGGTCTCAGGATTGGAATGGGAAGAAGTCGGATATCACATCTCATGTTATAGGAAAGATCTCAGGTTTGGTATTAGAAGCATTGAGACATCACATCTCATGTTATAGGAAGGGTCTCAGGATTGGAATGGAAAGAAGTTGGATATCACATCTCATGCTATAGGAAGGGTCTCAGGTTTGGAAGGGGAAGGAGTTGGATATCCAATCTCATGTTATAGGACTGGTCTCAGGTTTGGTATTAGAAGCATTGAGATATCACATCGCATGCTGTAGGAAGGTTCTCAGGTTTGGAATTGGGAGGAATTGGATATCACATCTCATGTCATAGGAAGGATCTCAGGTTTGGTATTAGAAGCATTGAGATATCACATCTCATGCTATAGGAATGGTCTCAGGATTGGAATGGGAAGGAGTTGGATATTACATTCTTGCTATAGGAAGGGTCTCATGTTTGGAATGGGAAGGAGTTGGATATCACATATGCTATAGGAAGGGTCTCAGGTTTGAAACGGGAAGGAGTTGGATATCACATCTCATGTTATAGGAAGGGTCTCAGGTTTGAAACGGGAAGGAGTTGGATATCACATCTCATGTTATAGGACGGGTCTCAGGTTTGGTATTAGAAGCATTGAGATATCACATCGCATGCTGTAGGAAGGTTCTCAGGTTTGGTATTAGAAGCATTGAGACATCACATCTCATGTTATAGGAAGGGTCTCAGGATTGGAATGGGAAGAAGTTGGATATCACATCTCATGCTATAGGAAGGGTCTCAGGTTTGGAAGGGGAAGGAGTTGGATATCCAATCTCATGTTATAGGACTGGTCTCAGGTTTGGTATTAGAAGCATTGAGATATCACATTCCATGCTGTAGGAAGGTTCTCAGGTTTGGTATTAGAAGCATTGAGACATCACATCTCATGCTATAGGAAGGGTCTCAGGATTGGAATGGGAAGGAGTTGGATATCACATCTCATGTTATAGGAAGGATCTCAGGTTTGGTATTAGAAGCATTGAGACATCACATCTCATGCTATAGGAAGGGTCTCAGGATTGGAATGGGAAGGAGTTGGATATCACATCTCATGCTATAGGAAGGGTCTCAGATTTGGTATAAGCATTGAGATATCATATCTCATGCTATAGGAAGGGTCTCAGGATTGGATTGGGAAGGAGTTGTATATGACATCTCAGGCCATAGGAAGGGTCTCAGGATTGGTATAAGCATTGAGATATCACATCTCTGCTATCGGAAGGGTCTCAGGATTGGAATGGGAAGGAGTTGGATATCCCATCTCATGATAAAGGAAGGGTCTAAGGTTTGGAAGGGGAAAGATTTGGATATCACATCTCATGTTATAGGCGGGTCTCAATTTTGATATAAGAAGCATTGAGATAACAAATCTCATGATATCGGAAGGGTCTCAGGATCGGAATGGGAAGGAGTTGGATATCACATCTCATGATAAAGGAAGGGTCTAAGGTTTGGAAGGGGAAAGATTTGGATATCACATCTCATGTTATAGGACGGGTCTCAGGTTTGGTATTAGAAGCATTGAGATATCAAGTCTCATCGTATAGGAAGGGTCTCAGAATTGGAATGGGAAGGATTTCGGATATCACATCTCAAGCTATAGGAAGAGTCTCAGGATTGGAATGGGAAGGAGTTTGATATCACATCTCATGCCATAGTATGGTTCTCAGGTTTGGTAGAAGCATTGGGATATCACATCTCATGCTATTGGAAGGGTATCAGTATTGGATTTGGAAGGAGTTGGATATCCCATCTCATGCTATAGGAAGGGTCTCAGGTTGGAATGGGAAGGAGTTGGATATCACATTTCATGTTATAGGAAGGGTCTCAGGATTGGAATGGGAAGGAGTTGGATATCACATCTCAAGCTTTAGGAAGGGTCTCAGGTTTGGTATAAGCATTGAGATAGCACATCTCATGCTATAGGAAGGGTCTCAGGATTGGAATGGGAAGGAGTCGGATATCACATCTCATGTTATAGGAAAGATCTCAGGTTTGGTATTAGAAGCATTGAGACATCACATCTCATGTTATAGGAAGGGTCTCAGGATTGGAATGGGAAGAAGTTGGATATCACATCTCATGCTATAGGAAGGGTCTCAGGTTTGGAAGGGGAAGGAGTTGGATATCCAATCTCATGTTATAGGACTGGCAGGTTTGGTATTAGAAGCATTGAGATATCACATCGCATGCTGTAGGAAGGTTCTCAGGTTTGGAATGGGGAGGAATTGGATATCACATCTCATGTCATAGGAAGGATCTCAGGTTTGGTATTAGAAGCATTGAGATATCACATCTCATGCTATAGGAATGGTCTCAGGATTGGAATGGGAAGGAGTTGGATATTACATTCTTGCTATAGGAAGGGTCTCATGTTTGGAATGGGAAGGAGTTGGATATCACATATGCTATAGGAATGGTCTCAGGTTTGAAACGGGAAGGAGTTGGATATCACATCTCATGTTATAGGAAGGGTCTCAGGTTTGAAACGGGATGGAGTTGGATATCACATCTCATGTTATAGGACGGGTCTCAGGTTTGGTATTAGAAGCATTGAGATATCACATCGCATGCTGTAGGAAGGTTCTCAGGTTTGGTATTAGAAGCATTGAGACATCACATCTCATGCTATAGGAAGGGTCTCAGGATTGGAATGGGAAGGAGTTGGATATCACATCTCATGTTATAGGAAGGATCTCAGGTTTGGTATTAGAAGCATTGAGACATCACATCTCATGCTATAGGAACGGCCTCAGGATTGGAATGGGAAGGAGTTGGATATCACATCTCATGCTATAGGAAGGGTCTCAGATTTGGTATATGCATCGAGATATCACATCTCATGCTATAGGAAGGGTCTCGGGATTGGAATGGGAAGGAGTTGGATATCACATCTCATGCCATAGGAAGGGTCTTAGGTTTGGTATAAGCATTGAGATATCACATCTCTGCTATTGGAAGGGTCTCAGGATTGGAATGGGAAGGAGTTGGATATCACATCTCATGTTATAGGAAGGATCTCAGGTTTGGTATTAGAAGCATTGAGACATCACATCCCATGCTATAGGAAGGGTCTCAGGATTGGAATGGGAAGGAGTTGGATATCACATCTCATGCTATAGGAAGGGTCTCAGGTTTGGTATAAGCATTGAGATATCACATCTCATGCTATAGGAAGTGTCTCAGGATTGGAATGGGAAGGACTTGGGTGTCACATCTCATGCTATAGGGAGGGTCTCAAGTTTGATATTAGAAGCATTGAGATATCACATCTCATGCTATAGGAAGGGTCTCAGGATTGGAATGGGAAGGAGTTGGATATCACATCTCAAGCTTTAGGAAGGGTCTCAGGTTTGGTATAAGCATTGAGATAGCACATCTCATGCTATAGGAAGGGTCTCAGGATTGGAATGGGAAGGAGTTGGATATTACATCTCATGTTATAGGAAAGATCTCAGGTTTGGTATTAGAAGCATTGAGACATCACATCTCATGTTATAGGAAGGGTCTCAGGATTGGAATGGGAAGAAGTTGGATATCACATCTCATGCTATAGGAAGGGTCTCAGGTTTGGAAGGGGAAGGAGTTGGATATCCAATCTCATGTTATAGGACTGGTCTCAGGTTTGGTATTAGAAGCATTGAGATATCACATCGCATGCTGTAGGAAGGTTCATAGGTTTGGTATTAGAAGCATTGAGACATCACATCTCATGCTATAGGAAGGGTCTCAGAATTGGAATGGGAAGGAGTTGGATATCACATCTCATGTTATAGGAAGGATCTCAGGTTTGGTATTAGAAGCATTGAGATATCACATCTCATGCTATAGGAATGGTCTCAGGATTGGAATGGGAAGGAGTTGGATATTACATTCTTGCTATAGGAAGGGTCTCATGTTTGGAATGGGAAGGAGTTGGATATCACATATGCTATAGTAAGGGTCTCAGGTTTGGACCGGGAAGGAGTTGGATATCACATCTCATGTTATATAAAGGGTCTCAGGTTTGGTATAAGCATTGAGATATCACATCTCTGCTATCGGAAGTGTCTCAGGATTGGAATGGGAAGGAGTTGGATATCCCATCTCATGTTATAGGATGGGTCTCAGGTTTGTTATTAGAATCATTGAGATATCATATTGCATGCTGTAGGAAGGGTCTAAGGATTGGAATGGGAAGGACTTGGATATCACATCTCATGCTATAGGTAGGCTCTCATGTTTGGAAAGGGAAGGAGTTGGATATCACATTTCATGCTATAGGAAGGGTCTCAGGTTTGGTATAAGCATTGAGATAGCACATCTCATGCTATAGGAAGGGTCTCAGGATTGGAATGGGAAGGAGTTGGATATCACATCTCATGTTATAGGAAAGATCTCAGGTTTGGTATTAGAAGCATTGAGACATCACATCTCATGTTATAGGAAGGGTCTCAGGTTTGGAAGGGGAAGGAGTTGGATATCCAATCTCATGTTATAGGACTGGTCTCAGGTTTGGTATTAGAAGCATTGAGATATCACATCGCATGCTGTAGGAAGGTTCTCAGGTTTGGAATGGGGAGGAATTGGATATCACATCTCATGTCATAGGAAGGATCTCAGGTTTGGTATTAGAAGCATTGAGATATCACATCTCATGCTATAGGAATGGTCTCAGGATTGGAATGGGAAGGAGTTGGATATTACATTCTTGCTATAGGAAGGGTCTCATGTTTAGAATGGGAAGGAGTTGGATATCACATATGCTATAGGAAGGGTCTCAGGTTTGAAACGGGAAGGAGTTGGATATCACATCTCATGTTATAGGAAGGGTCTCAGGTTTGAAACGGGAAGGAGTTGGATATCACATCTCATGTTATAGGACGGGTCTCAGGTTTGGTATTAGAAGCATTGAGATATCACATCGCATGCTGTAGGAAGGTTCTCAGGTTTGGTATTAGAAGCATTGAGACATCACATCTCATGCTATAGGAAGGGTCTCAGGATTGGAATGGGAAGGAGTTGGATATCACATCTCATGTTATAGGAAGGATCTCAGGTTTGGTATTAGAAGCATTGAGACATCACATCTCATGCTATAGGAAGGGCCTCAGGATTGGAATGGGAAGGAGTTGGATATCACATCTCATGCTATAGGAAGGGTCTCAGGTTTGGAAGGGGAAGGAGTTGGATATCCAATCTCATGTTATAGGACTGGTCTCAGGTTTGGTATTAGAAGCATTGAGATATCACATCTCATGCTATAGGAAGGGTCTCAGGATTGGAATGGGAAGGAGTTGGATATCACATCTCATGTTATAGGAAGGATCTCAGGTTTGGTATTAGAGGCATTGAGATATCACATCTCATGCTATAGGAAGGGTCTCAGGATTGGAATGGGAAGGAGTTGGATATCACATCTCAAGCTTTAGGAAGGGTCTCAGGTTTGGTATAAGCATTGAGATAGCACATCTCATGCTATAGGAAGGGTCTCAGGATTGGAATGGGAAGGAGTTGGATATCACATCTCATGTTATAGGAAAGATCTCAGGTTTGGTATTAGAAGCATTGAGACATCACATCTCATGTTATAGGAAGGGTCTCAGGATTGGAATGGGAAGAAGTTGGATATCACATCTCATGCTATAGGAAGGGTCTCAGGTTTGGAAGGGGAAGGAGTTGGATATCCAATCTCATGTTATAGGACTGGTCTCAGGTTTGGTATTAGAAGCATTGAGATATCACATCGCATGCTGTAGGAAGGTTCTCAGGTTTGGAATGGGGAGGAATTGGATATCACATCTCATGTCATAGGAAGGATCTCAGGTTTGGTATTAGAAGCATTGAGATATCACATCTCATGCTATAGGAATGGTCTCAGGATTGGAATGGGAAGGAGTTGGATATTACATTCTTGCTATAGGAAGGGTCTCATGTTTAGAATGGGAAGGAGTTGGATATCACATATGCTATAGGAAGGGTCTCAGGTTTGAAACGGGAAGGAATTGGATATCACATCTCATGTTATAGGAAGGGTCTCAGGTTTGAAACGGGAAGGAGTTGGATATCACATCTCATGTTATAGGACGGGTCTCAGGTTTGGTATTAGAAGCATTGAGATATCACATCGCATGCTGTAGGAAGGTTCTCAGGTTTGGTATTAGAAGCATTGAGACATCACATCTCATGCTATAGGAAGGGTCTCAGGATTGGAATGGGAAGGAGTTGGATATCACATCTCATGTTATAGGAAGGATCTCAGGTTTGGTATTAGAAGCATTGAGACATCACATCTCATGCTATAGGAAGGGCCTCAGTATTGGAATGGGAAGGAGTTGGATATCACATCTCATGCTATAGGAAGGGTCTCAGATTTGGTATAAGCATCGAGATATCACATCTCATGCTATAGGAAGGGTCTCGGGATTGGAATGGGAAGGAGTTGGATATCACATCTCATGCCATAGGAAGGGTCTTAGGTTTGGTATAAGCATTGAGATATCACATCTCTGCTATTGGAAGGGTCTCAGGATTGGAATGGGAAGGAGTTGGATATCACATCTCATGTTATAGGAAGGATCTCAGGTTTGGTATTAGAAGCATTGAGACATCACATCTCATGCTATAGGAAGGGTCTCAGGATTGGAATGGGAAGGAGTTGGATATCACATCTCATGCTATAGGAAGGGTCTCAGGTTTGGTATAAGCATTGAGATATCACATCTCATGCTATAGGAAGTGTCTCAGGATTGGAATGGGAAGGACTTGGGTGTCACATCTCATGCTATAGGGAGGGTCTCAAGTTTGATATTAGAAGCATTGAGATATCACATCTCATGCTATAGGAAGGGTCTCAGGATTGGAATGGGAAGGAGTTGGATATTACATCTCATGTTATAGGAAAGATCTCAGGTTTGGTATTAGAAGCATTGAAACATCACATCTCATGTTATAGGAAGGGTCTCAGGATTGGAATGGGAAGAAGTTGGATATCACATCTCATGCTATAGGAAGGGTCTCAGGTTTGGAAGGGGAAGGAGTTGGATATCCAATCTCATGTTATAGGACTGGTCTCAGGTTTGGTATTAGAAGCATTGAGATATCACATCGCATGCTGTAGGAAGGTTCTCAGGTTTGGTATTAGAAGCATTGAGACATCACATCTCATGCTATAGGAAGGGTCTCAGGATTGGAATGGGAAGGAGTTGGATATCACATCTCATGTTATAGGAAGGATCTCAGGTTTGGTATTAGAAGCATTGAGATATCACATCTCATGCTATAGGAATGGTCTCAGGATTGGAATGGGAAGGAGTTGGATATTACATTCTTGCTATAGGAAGGGTCTCATGTTTGGAATGGGAAGGAGTTGGATATCACATATGCTATAGTAAGGGTCTCAGGTTTGGACCGGGAAGGAGTTGGATATCACATCTCATGTTATAGGAAGGGTCTCAGGTTTGGTATAAGCATTGAGATATCACATCTCTGCTATCGGAAGTGTCTCAGGATTGGAATGGGAAGGAGTTGGATATCCCATCTCATGTTATAGGATGGGTCTCAGGTTTGTTATTAGAATCATTGAGATATCATATTGCATGCTGTAGGAAGGGTCTAAGGATTGGAATGGGAAGGACTTGGATATCACATCTCATGCTATAGGTAGGCTCTCATGTTTGGAAAGGGAAGGAGTTGGATATCACATTTCATGTTAGAGGAAGGATCTCAGGTTTGGTATAAACATCGAGATATCACATCTCATGCTATAGGAAGGGTCCCGGGATTGGAATGGGAAGGAGTTGGATATCACATCTCATGTTATAGGAAGGATCTCAGGTTTGGTATTAGAAGCATTGATACATCACATCTCATGCTATAGGAAGTGTCTCAGGATTGGAATGGGAAGGACTTGGGTATCACATCTCATGCTATAGGGAGGGTCTCAAGTTTGATATTAGAAGCATTGAGATATCACATCTCATGCTATAGGAAGGGTCTCAGGATTGGAATGGGAAGGAGTTGGATATCACATCTCAAGCTTTAGGAAGGGTCTCAGGTTTGGTATAAGCATTGAGATAGCACATCTCATGCTATAGGAAGTGTCTCAGGATTGGAATGGGAAGGAGTTGGATATTACATCTCATGTTATAGGAAAGATCTCAGGTTTGGTATTAGAAGCATTGAGACATCACATCTCATGTTATAGGAAGGGTCTCAGGATTGGAATGGGAAGAAGTTGGATATCACATCTCATACTATAGGAAGGGTCTCAGGTTTGAAACGGGAAGGAGTTGGATATCACATCTCATGTTATAGGACGGGTCTCAGGTTTGTTATTAGAATCATTGAGATATCATATTGCATGCTGTAGGAAGGGTCTAAGGATTGGAATGGGAAGGACTTGGATATCACATCTCATGCTATAGGTAGGCTCTCAGGTTTGGAAAGGGAAGGAGTTCGATATCACATTTCATGTTAGAGGAAGGATCTCAGGTTTGGTATTAGAGGCATTGAGATATCACATATCATGCTATAGGAAGGGTCTCAGGATTGGAATGGGAAGGAGTTGGATATCACATCTCAAGCTTTAGGAAGGGTCTCAGGTTTGGTATAAGCATTGAGATAGCACATCTCATGCTATAGGAAGGGTCTCAGGATTGGAATGGGATGGAGTTGGATATTACATCTCATGTTATAGGAAAGATCTCAGGTTTGGTATTAGAAGCATTGAGACATCACATCTCATGTTATAGGAAGGGTCTCAGGATTGGAATGGGAAGAAGTTGGATATCACATCTCATGTTATAGGACTGGTCTCAGGTTTGGTATTAGAAGCATTGAGATATCACATCGCATGCTGTAGGAAGGTTCTCAGGTTTGGTATTAGAAGCATTGAGACATCACATCTCATGCTATAGGAAGGGTCTCAGGATTGGAATGGGAAGGAGTTGGATATCACATCTCATGTTATAGGAAGGATCTCAGGTTTGGTATTAGAAGCATTGAGACATCACATCTCATGCTATAGGAAGGGCCTCAGGATTGGAATGGGAAGGAGTTGGATATCACATCTCATGCTATAGGAAGGGTCTCAGATTTGGTATAAGCATCGAGATATCACATCTCATGCTATAGGAAGGGTCTCGGGATTGGAATGGGAAGGAGTTGGATATCACATCTCATGCCATAGGAAGGGTCTTAGGTTTGGTATAAGCATTGAGATATCACATCTCTGCTATTGGAAGGGTCTCAGGATTGGAATGGGAAGGAGTTGGATATCCCATCTCATGTTATAGGAAGAGTCTCAGGTTTGGTATTAGAAGCATTGAGATATCACATCTCATGCTATAGGAAGTGTCTCAGGATTGGAATGGCTAAGGACTTGGGTATCACATCTCATGCTATAGGGAGGGTCTCAAGTTTGATATTAGAAGCATTGAGATATCACATCTCATGCTATAGGAAGGGTCTCAGGATTGGAATGGGAAGGAGTTGGATATCACATCTCATTCTGTAGGAAGGGTCTCAGGTTTGGTATAAGCAGTGAGATATCACATCTCATGCTATAGGAAGTGTCTCAGGATTGGAATGGGAAGGAGTTGGATATCACATCTCATGTTATAGGAAGGATCTCAGGTTTGGTATAAGCATTGAGATATCACATCTCTGCTATCGGAAGGGTCTCAGGATTGGAATGGGAAGGAGTTGGATATTCCCATCTCATGTTATAGGAAGGGTCTCAGGTTTGGTATTAGAAGCATTGAGATATCCCATCTCATGATATAGGAAGGGTCTCAGGATTGGAATGGGAAGGACTTGGATATCATATCTCATGCTATAGGAAGGCTCTCAGGTTTGGAAGGGGAAGGAGTTGGATATCACATTTCATATTAGAGGAAGGATCTCAGGTTTGGTATTAGAGGCCTTGAGATATCACATCTCATGTTATAGGAAGGGTCTCAGGATTGGAATGGGAAGAAGTTGGATATCACATCTCATACTATAGGAAGGGTCTCAGGTTTGAAACGGGAAGGAGTTGGATATCACATCTCATGTTATAGGACGGGTCTCAGGTTTGTTATTAGAATCATTGAGATATCATATTGCATGCTGTAGGAAGGGTCTAAGGATTGGAATGGGAAGGACTTGGATATCACATCTCATGCTATAGGTAGGCTCTCAGGTTTGGAAAGGGAAGGAGTTCGATATCACATTTCATGTTAGAGGAAGGATCTCAGGTTTGGTATTAGAGGCATTGAGATATCACATATCATGCTATAGGAAGGGTCTCAGGATTGGAATGGGAAGGAGTTGGATATCACATCTCAAGCTTTAGGAAGGGTCTCAGGTTTGGTATAAGCATTGAGATAGCACATCTCATGCTATAGGAAGGGTCTCAGGATTGGAATGGGATGGAGTTGGATATTACATCTCATGTTATAGGAAAGATCTCAGGTTTGGTATTAGAAGCATTGAGACATCACATCTCATGTTATAGGAAGGGTCTCAGGATTGGAATGGGAAGAAGTTGGATATCACATCTCATGTTATAGGACTGGTCTCAGGTTTGGTATTAGAAGCATTGAGATATCACATCGCATGCTGTAGGAAGGTTCTCAGGTTTGGTATTAGAAGCATTGAGACATCACATCTCATGCTATAGGAAGGGTCTCAGGATTGGAATGGGAAGGAGTTGGATATCACATCTCATGTTATAGGAAGGATCTCAGGTTTGGTATTAGAAGCATTGAGACATCACATCTCATGCTATAGGAAGGGCCTCAGGATTGGAATGGGAAGGAGTTGGATATCACATCTCATGCTATAGGAAGGGTCTCAGATTTGGTATAAGCATCGAGATATCACATCTCATGCTATAGGAAGGGTCTCGGGATTGGAATGGGAAGGAGTTGGATATCACATCTCATGCCATAGGAAGGGTCTTAGGTTTGGTATAAGCATTGAGATATCACATCTCTGCTATTGGAAGGGTCTCAGGATTGGAATGGGAAGGAGTTGGATATCCCATCTCATGTTATAGGAAGAGTCTCAGGTTTGGTATTAGAAGCATTGAGATATCACATCTCATGCTATAGGAAGTGTCTCAGGATTGGAATGGCTAAGGACTTGGGTATCACATCTCATGCTATAGGGAGGGTCTCAAGTTTGATATTAGAAGCATTGAGATATCACATCTCATGCTATAGGAAGGGTCTCAGGATTGGAATGGGAAGGAGTTGGATATCACATCTCATTCTGTAGGAAGGGTCTCAGGTTTGGTATAAGCAGTGAGATATCACATCTCATGCTATAGGAAGTGTCTCAGGATTGGAATGGGAAGGAGTTGGATATCACATCTCATGTTATAGGAAGGATCTCAGGTTTGGTATAAGCATTGAGATATCACATCTCTGCTATCGGAAGGGTCTCAGGATTGGAATGGGAAGGAGTTGGATATTCCCATCTCATGTTATAGGAAGGGTCTCAGGTTTGGTATTAGAAGCATTGAGATATCCCATCTCATGATATAGGAAGGGTCTCAGGATTGGAATGGGAAGGACTTGGATATCATATCTCATGCTATAGGAAGGCTCTCAGGTTTGGAAGGGGAAGGAGTTGGATATCACATTTCATATTAGAGGAAGGATCTCAGGTTTGGTATTAGAGGCCTTGAGATATCACATCTCATGCTATAGGAAGGGTCTCAGGATTGGAATGGGAAGGAGTTGGATATCACATCTCAAGCTATAGGAACGGTCTCAGGTTTGGTATTAGAAGCATTGAGACATCACATCTCATGTTATAGGAAGGGTCTCAGGATTGGAATGGGAAGAAGTTGGATATCACATCTCATGCTATAGGAAGGGTCTCAGGTTTGGTATAAGCATTGAGATATCACATCTCATGCTATAGGAAGGGTCTCAGGATTGGAATGGGAAGGAGTTGTATATGACATCTCATGCCATAGGAAGGGTCTCAGGTTTGGTATAAGCATTGAGATATCACATCACATGCTATAGGAAGGGTCTCAGGATTGGAATGGGAAGGACTTGGATATCACATCTCATGCTAAAGGCAGGGTCTCAGGTTTGGAAAGGGAAGGAGATGGATATCACATTTCATGTTAGAGGTAGGATCTCAGGTTTGGAATTAGAGGCATTGAGATATCACATCTCATGCTATCAGAAGGGTCTCAGGATTGGAATGGGAAGGAGTTGGATATCACATCTCATGCTAAAGGGAGGGTCTCAGGTTTGGAAGCGGGAGGATTTGGAAATCACATCTCATGTTATAGGAAGGATCTCAGGTTTGGTATTCGAAGCATTGAGATATCACATCTCATGCTATCGGAAGTATCTCAGGTTTGGTATTAGAGGCATTGAGATATCACATCTCATGCTATCATAAGGGTCTCAGGATTGGAATGGGAAGGAGTTGGATATCACATCTCATGTTATAGGAAGGATCTCAGGTTTGGTATTAGAAGCATTGAGACATCACATCTCATGCTATAGGAAGGGTCTCAGGATTGGAATGGGAAGGAGTTGGATATCACATCTCATGCTATAGGAAGGGTCTCAGATTTGGTATAAGCATTGAGATATCACATCTCATGCTATAGGAAGGGTCTCAGGATTGGAATGGGAAGGAGTTGTATATGACATCTCAGGCCATAGGAAGGGTCTCAGGTTTGGTATAAGCATTGAGATATCACATCTCTGCTATCGGAAGGGTCTCAGGATTGGAATGGGAATGAGTTGGATATCCCATCTCATGTTATAGGAAGAGTCTCAGGTTTGTTATTAGAAGCATTGAGATATCCCATCTCATGCTATAGGAAGGGTCTCAGGTTGGAATGGGAAGGAGTTGGATATCACATTTCATGTTATAGGAAGGGTCTCAGGATTGGAATTGGAAGGACTTGGCTATCATATCTCATGCTATAGGAAGGCTCTCAGGTTTGGAAGGGGAAGGAGTTGGATATCACATTTCATGTTAGAGGAACAATCTCAGGTTTGGTATTAGAGGTCTTGAGATATCACATCTCATGCTATAGGAAGGGTCTCAGGATTGGAATGGGAAGGAGTTGGATATCACATCTCAAGCTATAGGAACGGTCTCAGGTTTGGTATAAGCATTGTGATATCACATCTCATGCTATAGGAAGGGTCTCAGGATTGGAATGGGAAGGAGTTGGATATCACATCTCATGTTATAGGAAAGATCTCAGGTTTGGTATTAGAAGCATTGCGACATCACATCTCATGTTATAGGAAGGGTCTCAGGATTGGAATGGGAAGAAGTTGGATATCACATCTCATGCTATAGGAAGGGTCTCAGGTTTGGTATAAGCATTGAGATATCACATCTCATGCTATAGGAAGGGTCTCAGGTTTGGAATGGGAAGGAGTTGTATATGACATCTCATGCCATAGGAAGGGTCTCAGGTTTGGTATAAGCATTGAGATATCACATCACATGCTATAGGAAGGGTCTCAGGATTGGAATGGAAAGGACTTGGATATCACATCTCATGCTATAGGCAGGGTCTCAGGTTTGGAAAGGGAAGGAGATGGATATCACATTTCATGTTAGAGGTAGGATCTCAGGTTTGGTATTTGAGGCATTGAAATATCACATCTCATGCTATCAGAAGGGTCTCAGGATTGGAATGGGAAGGAGTTGGATATCACATCTCATGCTAAAGGGAGGGTCTCAGGTTTGGAAGGGGAAGGATTTGGAAATCACATCTCATGTTATAGGAAGGATCTCAGGTTTGGTATTAGAAGCATTGAGATATCACATCTCATGCTATCGGAAGTATCTCAGGTTTGGTATTAGAGGCATTGAGATATCACATCTCATGCTATCATAAGGGTCTCAGGATTGGAATGGGAAGAAGTTGGATATCACATCTCATGTTATAGGAAGGCTCTCAGGTTTGGAAGGGGAAGGAGTTGGATATCACATTTCATGTTAGAGGAACGATCTCAGGTTTGGTATTAGAGGCCTTGCGATATCACATCTCATGCTATAGGAAGGGTCTCAGGATTGGAATGGGAAGGAGTTGGATATCACATCTCAAGCTATAGGAACGGTCTCAGGTTTGGTATAAGCATTGTGATATCACATCTCATGCTATAGGAAGGGTCTCAGGATTGGAATGGGAAGGAGTTGGATATCACATCTCATGTTATAGGAAAGATCTCAGGTTTGGTATTAGAAGCATTGCGACATCACATCTCATGTTATAGGAAGGGTCTCAGGATTGGAATGGGAAGAAGTTGGATATCACATCTCATGCTATAGGAAGGGTCTCAGGTTTGGAATAAGCATTGAGATATCACATCTCATGCTATAGGAAGGGTCTCAGGATTGGAATGGGAAGGAGTTGTATATGACATCTCATGCCATAGGAAGGGTCTCAGGTTTGGTATAAGAATTGAGATATCACATCACATGCTATAGGAAGGGTCTCAGGATTGGAATGGAAAGGACTTGGATATCACATCTCATGCTATAGGCAGGGTCTCAGGTTTGAAAAGGGAAGGAGATGGATATCACATTTCATGTTAGAGGTAGGATCTCAGGTTTGGTATTAGAGGCATTGAAATATCACATCTCATGCTATCAGATGGGTCTCAGGACTGGAATGGGAAGGAGTTTGATATCACATCTCATGCTAAAGGGAGGGTCTCAGGTTTGGAAGGGGAAGGATTTGGAAATCACATCTCATGTTATAGGAAGGATCTCAGGTTTGGTATTAGAAGCATTGAGATATCACATCTCATGCTATCGAAGTATCTCAGGTTTGGTATTAGAGGCATTGAGATATCACATCTCATGCTATCATAAGGGTCTCAGGATTGGAATGGGAAGGAGTTGGATATCACATCTCATGTTATAGGAAGGATCTCAGGTTTGGTATTAGAAGCATTGAGACATCACATCTCATGCTATAGGAAGGGTCTCAGGATTGGAATGGGAAGGAGTTGGATATCACATCTCATGCTATAGGAAGGGTCTCAGATTTGGTATAAGCATTGAGATATCACATCTCATGCTATAGGAAGGGTCTCAGGATTGGAATGGGAAGGACTTGGGTATCACATCTCATGCTATAGGGAGGGTCTCAAGTTTGATATTAGAAGCATTGAGATATCACATCTCATGCTATAGGAAGGGTCTCAGGATTGGAATGGGAAGGAGTTGGATATCACATCTCAAGCTTTAGGAAGGGTCTCAGGTTTGGTATAAGCATTGAGATAGCACATCTCATGCTATAGGAAGGGTCTCAGGATTGGAATGGGAAGGAGTTGGATATTACATCTCATGTTATAGGAAATATCTCAGGTTTGGTATTAGAAGCATTGAGACATCACATCTCATGTTATAGGAAGGGTCTCAGGATTGGAATGGGAAGAAGTTGGATATCACATCTCATGCTATAGGAAGGGTCTCAGGTTTGAAACGGGAAGGAGTTGGATATCACATCTCATGTTATAGGACGGGTCTCAGGTTTGTTATTAGAATCATTGAGATATCATATTGCATGCTGTAGGAAGGGTCTAAGGATTGGAATGGGAAGGACTTGGATATCACATCTCATGCTATAGGTAGGCTCTCAGGTTTGGAAAGGGAAGGAGTTCGATATCACATTTCATGTTAGAGGAAGGATCTCAGGTTTGGTATTAGAGGCATTGAGATATCACATATCATGCTATAGGAAGGGTCTCAGGATTGGAATGGGAAGGAGTTGGATATCACATCTCAAGCTTTAGGAAGGGTCTCAGGTTTGGTATAAGCATTGAGATAGCACATCTCATGCTATAGGAAGGGTCTCAGGATTGGAATGGGATGGAGTTGGATATTACATCTCATGTTATAGGAAAGATCTCAGGTTTGGTATTAGAAGCATTGAGACATCACATCTCATGTTATAGGAAGGGTCTCAGGATTGGAATGGGAAGAAGTTGGATATCACATCTCATGCTATAGGAAGGGTCTCAGGTTTGGAAGGGGAAGGAGTTGGATATCCAATCTCATGTTATAGGACTGGTCTCAGGTTTGGTATTAGAAGCATTGAGATATCACATCGCATGCTGTAGGAAGGTTCTCAGGTTTGGTATTAGAAGCATTGAGACATCACATCTCATGCTATAGGAAGGGTCTCAGGATTGGAATGGGAAGGAGTTGGATATCACATCTCATGTTATAGGAAGGATCTCAGGTTTGGTATTAGAAGCATTGAGACATCACATCTCATGCTATAGGAAGGGCCTCAGGATTGGAATGGGAAGGAGTTGGATATCACATCTCATGCTATAGGAAGGGTCTCAGATTTGGTATAAGCATCGAGATATCACATCTCATGCTATAGGAAGGGTCTCGGGATTGGAATGGGAAGGAGTTGGATATCACATCTCATGCCATAGGAAGGGTCTTAGGTTTGGTATAAGCATTGAGATATCACATCTCTGCTATTGGAAGGGTCTCAGGATTGGAATGGGAAGGAGTTGGATATCCCATCTCATGTTATAGGAAGAGTCTCAGGTTTGGTATTAGAAGCATTGAGATATCACATCTCATGCTATAGGAAGTGTCTCAGGATTGGAATGGGAAGGACTTGGGTATCACATCTCATGCTATAGGGAGGGTCTCAAGTTTGATATTAGAAGCATTGAGATATCACATCTCATGCTATAGGAAGGGTCTCAGGATTGGAATGGGAAGGAGTTGGATATCACATCTCATTCTATAGGAAGGGTCTCAGGTTTGGTATAAGCAGTGAGATATCACATCTCATGCTATAGGAAGTGTCTCAGGGTTGGAATGGGAAGGAGTTGGATATCAAATCTCATGTTATAGGAAGGATCTCAGGTTTGGTATAAGCATTGAGATATCACATCTCTGCTATCGGAAGGGTCTCAGGATTGGAATGGGAAGGAGTTGGATATTCCCATCTCATGTTATAGGAAGGGTCTCAGGTTTGGTATTAGAAGCATTTAGATATCCCATCTCATGATATAGGAAGGGTCTCAGGATTGGAATGGGAAGGACTTGGATATCATATCTCATGCTATAGGAAGGCTCTCAGGTTTGGAAGGGGAAGGAGTTGGATATCACATTTCATATTAGAGGAAGTATCTCAGGTTTGGTATTAGAGGCCTTGAGATATCACATCTCATGCTATAGGAAGGGTCTCAGGATTGGAATGGGAAGGAGTTGGATATCACATCTCAAGCTATAGGAACGGTCTCAGGTTTTGTATAAGCATTGTGATATCACATCTCATACTATAGGAAGGGTCTCAGGATTGGAATGGGAAGGAGTTGGATATCACATCTCATGTTATAGGAAAGATCTCAGGTTTGGTATTAGAAGCATTGAGACATCACATCTCATGTTATAGGAAGGGTCTCAGGATTGGAATGGGAAGAAGTTGGATATCACATCTCATGCTATAGGAAGGGTCTCAGGTTTGGTATAAGCATTGAGATATCACATCTCATGCTATAGGAAGGGTCTCAGGATTGGAATGGGAAGGAGTTGTATATGACATCTCATGCCATAGGAAGGGTCTCAGGTTTGGTATAAGCATTGAGATATCACATCACATGCTATAGGAAGGGTCTCAGGATTGGAATGGGAAGGACTTGGATATCACATCTCATGCTAAAGGCAGGGTCTCAGGTTTGGAAAGGGAAGGAGATGGATATCACATTTCATGTTAGAGGTAGGATCTCAGGTTTGGAATTAGAGGCATTGAGATATCACATCTCATGCTATCAGAAGGGTCTCAGGATTGGAATGGGAAGGAGTTGGATATCACATCTCATGCTAAAGGGAGGGTCTCAGGTTTGGAAGCGGGAGGATTTGGAAATCACATCTCATGTTATAGGAAGGATCTCAGGTTTGGTATTCGAAGCATTGAGATATCACATCTCATGCTATCGGAAGTATCTCAGGTTTGGTATTAGAGGCATTGAGATATCACATCTCATGCTATCATAAGGGTCTCAGGATTGGAATGGGAAGGAGTTGGATATCACATCTCATGTTATAGGAAGGATCTCAGGTTTGGTATTAGAAGCATTGAGACATCACATCTCATGCTATAGGAAGGGTCTCAGGATTGGAATGGGAAGGAGTTGGATATCACATCTCATGCTATAGGAAGGGTCTCAGATTTGGTATAAGCATTGAGATATCACATCTCATGCTATTGGAAGGGTCTCAGGATTGGAATGGGAAGGAGTTGTATATGACATCTCAGGCCATAGGAAGGGTCTCAGGTTTGGTATAAGCATTGAGATATCACATCTCTGCTATCGGAAGGGTCTCAGGATTGGAATGGGAATGAGTTGGATATCCCATCTCATGTTATAGGAAGAGTCTCAGGTTTGTTATTAGAAGCATTGAGATATCCCATCTCATGCTATAGGAAGGGTCTCAGGTTGGAATGGGAAGGAGTTGGATATCACATTTCATGTTATAGGAAGGGTCTCAGGATTGGAATTGGAAAGACTTGGCTATCATATCTCATGCTATAGGAAGGCTATCAGGTTTGGAAGGGGAAGGAGTTGGATATCACATTTCATGTTAGAGGAACGATCTCAGGTTTGGTATTAGAGGCCTTGAGATATCACATCTCATGCTATAGGAAGGGTCTCAGGATTGGAATGGGAAGGAGTTGGATATCACATCTCAAGCTATAGGAACGGTCTCAGGTTTGGTATAAGCATTGTGATATCACATCTCATGCTATAGGAAGGGTCTCAGGATTGGAATGGGAAGGAGTTGGATATCACATCTCATGTTATAGGAAAGATCTCAGGTTTGGTATTAGAAGCATTGCGACATCACATCTCATGTTATAGGAAGGGTCTCAGGATTGGAATGGGAAGAAGTTGGATATCACATCTCATGCTATAGGAAGGGTCTCAGGTTTGGTATAAGCATTGAGATATCACATCTCATGCTATAGGAAGGGTCTCAGGTTTGGAATGGGAAGGAGTTGTATATGACATCTCATGCCATAGGAAGGGTCTCAGGTTTGGTATAAGCATTGAGATATCACATCACATGCTATAGGAAGGGTCTCAGGATTGGAATGGAAAGGACTTGGATATCACATCTCATGCTATAGGCAGGGTCTCAGGTTTGGAAAGGGAAGGAGATGGATATCACATTTCATGTTAGAGGTAGGATCTCAGGTTTGGTATTTGAGGCATTGAAATATCACATCTCATGCTATCAGAAGGGTCTCAGGATTGGAATGGGAAGGAGTTGGATATCACATCTCATGCTAAAGGGAGGGTCTCAGGTTTGGAAGGGGAAGGATTTGGAAATCACATCTCATGTTATAGGAAGGATCTCAGGTTTGGTATTAGAAGCATTGAGATATCACATCTCATGCTATCGGAAGTATCTCAGGTTTGGTATTAGAGGCATTGAGATATCACATCTCATGCTATCATAAGGGTCTCAGGATTGGAATGGGAAGGAGTTGGATATCACATCTCATGTTATAGGAAGGCTCTCAGGTTTGGAAGGGGAAGGAGTTGGATATCACATTTCATGTTAGAGGAACGATCTCAGGTTTGGTATTAGAGGCCTTGCGATATCACATCTCATGCTATAGGAAGGGTCTCAGGATTGGAATGGGAAGGAGTTGGATATCACATCTCAAGCTATAGGAACGGTCTCAGGTTTGGTATAAGCATTGTGATATCACATCTCATGCTATAGGAAGGGTCTCAGGATTGGAATGGGAAGGAGTTGGATATCACATCTCATGTTATAGGAAAGATCTCAGGTTTGGTATTAGAAGCATTGCGACATCACATCTCATGTTATAGGAAGGGTCTCAGGATTGGAATGGGAAGAAGTTGGATATCACATCTCATGCTATAGGAAGGGTCTCAGGTTTGGTATAAGCATTGAGATATCACATCTCATGCTATAGGAAGGGTCTCAGGATTGGAATGGGAAGGAGTTGTATATGACATCTCATGCCATAGGAAGGGTCTCAGGTTTGGTATAAGAATTGAGATATCACATCACATGCTATAGGAAGGGTCTCAGGATTGGAATGGAAAGCACTTGGATATCACATCTCATGCTATAGGCAGGGTCTCAGGTTTGAAAAGGGAAGGAGATGGATATCACATTTCATGTTAGAGGTAGGATCTCAGGTTTGGTATTAGAGGCATTGAAATATCACATCTCATGCTATCAGATGGGTCTCAGGACTGGAATGGGAAGGAGTTTGATATCACATCTCATGCTAAAGGGAGGGTCTCAGGTTTGGAAGGGGAAGGATTTGGAAATCACATCTCATGTTATAGGAAGGATCTCAGGTTTGGTATTAGAAGCATTGAGATATCACATCTCATGCTATCGGAAGTATCTCAGGTTTGGTATTAGAGGCATTGAGATATCACATCTCATGCTATCATAAGGGTCTCAGGATTGGAATGGGAAGGAGTTGGATATCACATCTCATGTTATAGGAAGGATCTCAGGTTTGGTATTAGAAGCATTGAGACATCACATCTCATGCTATAGGAAGGGTCTCAGGATTGGAATGGGAAGGAGTTGGATATCACATCTCATGCTATAGGAAGGGTCTCAGATTTGGTATAAGCATTGAGATATCACATCTCATGCTATAGGAAGGGTCTCAGGATTGGAATGGGAAGGAGTTGTATATGACATCTCAGGCCATATGAAGGGTCTCAGGCTTGGTAAAAGCATTGAGATATCACATCTCTGCTATCGGAAGGGTCTCAGGATTGGAATGGGAAGGAGTTGGATATCCCATCTCATGTTATAGGAAGGGTCTCAGGTTTGGTATTAGAAGCATTGAGATATCACATCGCATGCTGTAGGAAGGTTCTCAGGTTTGGTATTAGAAGCATTGAGACATCACATCTCATGCTATAGGAAGGGTCTCAGGATTGGAATGGGAAGGAGTTGGATATCACATCTCATGTTATAGGAAGGATCTCAGGTTTGGTATTAGAAGCATTGAGACATTACATCTCATGCTATAGGAAGGGCCTCAGGATTGGAATGGGAAGGAGTTGGATATTACATCTCATGCTATAGGAAGGGTCTCAGATTTGGTATAAGCATCGAGATATCACATCTCATGCTATAGGAAGGGTCTCGGGATTGGAATGGGAAGGAGTTGGATATCACATCTCATGCCATAGGAAGGGTCTTAGGTTTGGTATAAGCATTGAGATATCACATCTCTGCTATTGGAAGGGTCTCAGGATTGGAATGGGAAGGAGTTGGATATCCCATCTCATGTTATAGGAAGAGTCTCAGGTTTGGTATTAGAAGCATTGAGATATCACATCTCATGCTATAGGAAGTGTCTCAGGATTGGAATGGGAAGGACTTGGGTATCACATCTCATGCTATAGGGAGGGTCTCAAGTTTGATATTAGAAGCATTGAGATATCACATCTCATGCTATAGGAAGGGTCTCAGGATTGGAATGGGAAGGAGTTGGATATCACATCTCATTCTAGAGGAAGGGTCTCAGGTTTGGTATAAGCAGTGAGATATCACATCTCATGCTATAGGAAGTGTCTCAGGATTGGAATGGGAAGGAGTTGGATATCACATCTCATGTTATAGGAAGGATCCCAGGTTTGGTATAAGCATTGAGATATCACATCTCTGCTATCGGAAGGGTCTCAGGATTGGAATGGGAAGGAGTTGGATATTCCCATCTCATGTTATAGGAAGGGTCTCAGGTTTGGTATTAGAAGCATTGAGATATCCCATCTCATGATATAGGAAGGGTCTCAGAATTGGAATGGGAAGGACTTGGATATCATATCTCATGCTATAGGAAGGCTCTCAGGTTTGGAAGGGGAAGGAGTTGAATATCACATTTCATGTTAGAGGAAGGATCTCAGGTTTGGTATTAGAGGCCTTGAGATATCACATCTCATGCTATAGGAAGGTTCTCAGGATTGGAATGGGAAGGAGTTGGATATCACATCTCAAGCTATAGGAACGGTCTCAGGTTTGGTATAAGCATTGTGATATCACATCTCATGCTATAGGAAGGGTCTCAGGATTGGAATGGGAAGGAGTTGGATATCACATCTCATGTTATAGGAAAGATCTCAGGTTTGGTATTAGAAGCATTGAGACATCACATCTCATGTTATAGGAAGGGTCTCAGGATTGGAATGGGAAGAAGTTGGATATCACATCTCATGCTATAGGAAGGGTCTCAGGTTTGGTATAAGCATTGAGATATCACATCTCATGCTATAGGAAGGGTCTCAGGATTGGAATGGGAAGGAGTTGTATATGACATCTCATGCCATAGGAAGGGTCTCAGGTTTGGTATAAGCATTGAGATATCACATCACATGCTATAGGAAGGGTCTCAGGATTGGAATGGGAAGGACTTGGATATCACATCTCATGCTATAGGCAGGGTCTCAGGTTTGGAAAGGGAAGGAGATGGATATCACATTTCATGTTAGAGGTAGGATCTCAGGTTTGGAATTAGAGGCATTGAGATATCACATCTCATGCTATCAGAAGGGTCTCAGGATTGGAATGGGAAGGAGTTGGATATCACATCTCATGCTAAAGGGAGGGTCTCAGGTTTGGAAGCGGGAGGATTTGGAAATCACATCTCATGTTATAGGAAGGATCTCAGGTTTGGTATTAGAAGCATTGAGATATCACATCTCATGCTATCGGAAGTATCTCAGGTTTGGTATTAGAGGCATTGAGATATCACATCTCATGCTATCATAAGGGTCTCAGGATTGGAATGGGAAGGAGTTGGATATCACATCTCATGTTATAGGAAGGATCTCAGGTTTGGTATTAGAAGCATTGAGACATCACATCTCATGCTATAGGAAGGGTCTCAGGATTGGAATGGGAAGGAGTTGGATATCACATCTCATGCTATAGGAAGGGTCTCAGATTTGGTATAAGCATTGAGATATCACATCTCATGCTATAGGAAGGGTCTCAGGATTGGAATGGGAAGGAGTTGGATATCCCATCTCATGTTATAGGAAGAGTCTCAGGTTTGTTATTAGAAGCATTGAGATATCCCATCTCATGCTATAGGAAGGGTCTCAGGTTGGAATGGGAAGGAGTTGGATATCACATTTCATGTTATAGGAAGGGTCTCAGGATTGGAATTGGAAGGACTTGGCTATCATATCTCATGCTATAGGAAGGCTCTCAGGTTTGGAAGGGGAAGGAGTTGGATATCACATTTCATGTTAGAGGAACAATCTCAGGTTTGGTATTAGAGGCCTTGAGATATCACATCTCATGCTATAGGAAGGGTCTCAGGATTGGAATGGGAAGGAGTTGGATATCACATCTCAAGCTATAGGAACGGTCTCAGGTTTGGTATAAGCATTGTGATATCACATCTCATGCTATAGGAAGGGTCTCAGGATTGGAATGGGAAGGAGTTGGATATCACATCTCATGTTATAGGAAAGATCTCAGGTTTGGTATTAGAAGCATTGCGACATCACATCTCATGTTATAGGAAGGGTCTCAGGATTGGAATGGGAAGAAGTTGGATATCACATCTCATGCTAAAGGAAGGGTCTCAGGTTTGGTATAAGCATTGAGATATCACATCTCATGCTATAGGAAGGGTCTCAGGTTTGGAATGGGAAGGAGTTGTATATGACATCTCATGCCATAGGAAGGGTCTCAGGTTTGGTATAAGCATTGAGATATCACATCACATGCTATAGGAAGGGTCTCAGGATTGGAATGGAAAGGACTTGGATATCACATCTCATGCTATAGGCAGGGTCTCAGGTTTGGAAAGGGAAGGAGATGGATATCACATTTCATGTTAGAGGTAGGATCTCAGGTTTGGTATTTGAGGCATTGAAATATCACATCTCATGCTATCAGAAGGGTCTCAGGATTGGAATGGGAAGGAGTTGGATATCACATCTCATGCTAAAGGGAGGGTCTCAGGTTTGGAAGGGGAAGGATTTGGAAATCACATCTCATGTTATAGGAAGGATCTCAGGTTTGGTATTAGAAGCATTGAGATATCACATCTCATGCTATCGGAAGTATCTCAGGTTTGGTATTAGAGGCATTGAGATATCACATCTCATGCTATCATAAGGGTCTCAGGATTGGAATGGGAAGGAGTTGGATATCACCTCTCATGTTATAGGAAGGATCTCAGGTTTGGTATTAGAAGCATTGAGACATCACATCTCATGCTATAGGAAGGGTCTACGGATTGGAATGGGAAGGAGTTGGATATCACATCTCATGCTATAGGAAGGGTCTCAGATTTGGTATAAGCATTGAGATATCACATCTCATGCTATAGGAAGGGTCTCAGGATTGGAATGGGAAGGAGTTGTATATGACATCTCAGGCCATAGGAAGGGTCTCAGGTTTGGTAAAAGCATTGAGATATCACATCTCTGCTATCGGAAGGGTCTCAGGATTGGAATGGGAAGGAGTTGGATATCCCATCTCATGTTATAGGAAGGGTCTCAGGTTTGGTATTAGAAGCATTGAGACATCACATCTCATGTTATAGGAAGGGTCTCAGGATTGGAATGGGAAGAAGTTGGATATCACATCTCATGCTATAGGAAGGGTCTCAGGTTTGGTATAAGCATTGAGATATCACATCTCATGCTATAGGAAGGGTCTCAGGATTGGAATGGGAAGGAGTTGTATATGACATCTCATGCCATAGGAAGGGTCTCAGGTTTGGTATAAGCATTGAGATATCACATCACATGCTATAGGAAGGGTCTCAGGATTGGAATGGGAAGGACTTGGATATCACATCTCATGCTATAGGCAGGGTCTCAGGTTTGGAAAGGGAAGGAGATGGATATCACATTTCATGTTAGAGGTAGGATCTCAGGTTTGGTATTAGAGGCATTGAAATATCACATCTCATGCTATCAGAAGGGTCTCAGGATTGGAATGGGAAGGAGTTGGATATCACATCTCATGCTAAAGGGAGGGTCTCAGGTTTGGAAGTGGAAGGATTTGGAAATCACATCTCATGTTATAGGAAGGATCTCAGGTTTGGTATTAGAAGCATTGAGATATCACATCTCATGCTATCAGAAGTATCTCAGGTTTGGTATTAGAGGCATTGAGATATCACATCTCATGCTATCATAAGGGTCTCAGGATTGGAATGGGAAGGAGTTGGATATCACATCTCATGTTATAGGAAGGATCTCATGTTTGGTATTAGAAGAATTGAGACATCACATCTCATGCTATAGGAAGGGTCTCAGGATTGGAATGGGAAGAAGTTGGATATCACATCTCATGCTATAGGAAGGGTCTCAGATTTGGTATAAGCATTGAGATATCACATCTAATGCTATAGGAAGGGTCTCAGGATTGGAATGGGAAGGAGTTGCATATGACATCTCAGGCCATAGGAAGGGTCTCAGGTTTGGTATAAGCATTGAGATATCACATCTCTGCTATCGGAAGGGTCTCAGGATTGGAATGGGAAGGAGTTGGATATCCCAAATCATGTTATAGGAAGGGTCTCAGGTTTGGTATTAGAAGCATTGAGATATCACATCTCATGCTATAGGAAGGGTCTCAGGATTGGAATGGGGAGGACTTGGATGTCACATCTCATGTTATAGGAAGGCTCTCAGGTTTGGAAGGGGAAGGAGTTGGATATCACATTTCATGTTAGAGGAACGATCTCAGGTTTGGTATTAGAGGCCTTGAGATATCACATCTCATGCTATAGGAAGGGTCTCAGGATTGGAATGGGAAGGAGTTGGATATCACATCTCATGCTATAGGAAGGGTCTCAGGTTTGGTATAAGCATTGAGATATCACATCTCATGCTATAGGAAGGGTCTCAGGATTGGAATGGGAAGGAGTTGTATATGACATCTCATGCCATAGGAAGGGTCTCAGGTTTGGTATAAGCATTGAGATATCACATCACATGCTATAGGAAGGGTCTCAGGATTGGAATGGAAAGGACTTGGATATCACATCTCATGCTATAGGCAGGGTCTCAGGTTTGGAAAGGGAAGGAGATGGATATCACATTTCATGTTAGAGGTAGGATCTCAGGTTTGGTATTAGAGGCATTGAAATATCACATCTCATGCTATCAGATGGGTCTCAGGATTGGAATGGGAAGGAGTTGGATATCACATCTCATGCTAAAGGGAGGGTCTCAGGTTTGGAAGGGGAAGGATTTGGAAATCACATCTCATGTTATAGGAAGGATCTCAGGTTTGGTATTAGAAGCATTGAGATATCACATCTCATGCTATCAGAAGTATCTCAGGTTTGGTATTAGAGGCATTGAGATATCACATCTCATGCTATCATAAGGGTCTCAGGATTGGAATGGGAAGGAGTTGGATATCACATCTCATGTTATAGGAAGGATCTCATGTTTGGTATTAGAAGAATTGAGACATCACATCTCATGCTATAGGAAGGGTCTCAGGATTGGAATGGGAAGAAGTTGGATATCACATCTCATGCTATAGGAAGGGTCTCAGATTTGGTATAAGCATTGAGATATCACATCTAATGCTATAGGAAGGGTCTCAGGATTGGAATGGGAAGGAGTTGCATATGACATCTCAGGCCATAGGAAGGGTCTCAGGTTTGGTATAAGCATTGAGATATCACATCTCTGCTATCGGAAGGGTCTCAGGATTGGAATGGGAAGGAGTTGGATATCCCAAATCATGTTATAGGAAGGGTCTCAGGTTTGGTATTAGAAGCATTGAGATATCACATCTCATGCTATAGGAAGGGTCTCAGGATTGGAATGGGGAGGACTTGGATGTCACATCTCATGTTATAGGAAGGCTCTCAGGTTTGGAAGGGGAAGGAGTTGGATATCACATTTCATGTTAGAGGAACGATCTCAGGTTTGGTATTAGAGGCCTTGAGATATCACATCTCATGCTATAGGAAGGGTCTCAGGATTGGAATGGGAAGGAGTTGGATATCACATCTCATGCTATAGGAAGGGTCTCAGGTTTGGTATAAGCATTGAGATATCACATCTCATGCTATAGGAAGGGTCTCAGGATTGGAATGGGAAGGAGTTGTATATGACATCTCATGCCATAGGAAGGGTCTCAGGTTTGGTATAAGCATTGAGATATCACATCACATGCTATAGGAAGGGTCTCAGGATTGGAATGGAAAGGACTTGGATATCACATCTCATGCTATAGGCAGGGTCTCAGGTTTGGAAAGGGAAGGAGATGGATATCACATTTCATGTTAGAGGTAGGATCTCAGGTTTGGTATTAGAGGCATTGAAATATCACATCTCATGCTATCAGATGGGTCTCAGGATTGGAATGGGAAGGAGTTGGATATCACATCTCATGCTAAAGGGAGGGTCTCAGGTTTGGAAGGGGAAGGATTTGGAAATCACATCTCATGTTATAGGAAGGATCTCTGGTTTGGTATTAGAAGCATTGAGATATCACATCTCATGCTATCGGAAGTATCTCAGGTTTGGTATTAGAGGCATTGAGATATCACATCTCATGCTATCATAAGGGTCTCAGGATTGGAATGGGAAGGAGTTGGATATCACATCTCATGTTATAGGAAGGATCTCAGGTTTGGTATTAGAAGCATTGAGACATCACATCTCATGCTATAGGAAGGGTCTCAGGATTGGAATGGGAAGATGTTGGATATCACATCTCATGCTATAGGAAGGGTCTCAGATTTGGTATAAGCATTGAGATATCACATCTAATGCTATAGGAAGGGTCTCAGGATTGGAATGGGAAGGAGTTGCATATGACATCTCAGGCCATAGGAAGGGTCTCAGGTTTGGTATAAGCATTGAGATATCACATCTCTGCTATCGGAAGGGTCTCAGGATTGGAATGGGAAGGAGTTGGATATCCCAAATCATGTTATAGGAAGGGTCTCAGGTTTGGTATTAGAAGCATTGAGATATCACATCTCATGCTATAGGAAGGGTCTCAGGATTGGAATGGGGAGGACTTGGATGTCACATCTCATGTTATAGGGAGGGTCTCAAGTTTGATATTAGAAGCATTGAGATAACAAATCTCATGATATCGGAAGGGTCTCAGGATTGGAATGGGAAGGAATTGGATATCACATCTCATGATAAAGGAAGGGTCTAAGGTTTGGAAGGGGAAGGATTTGGATATCACATCTCATGTTATAGGACGGGTCTCAGGTTTGGTATTAGAAGCATTGAGATATCAAGTCTCATGGAATAGGAAGGGTCTCAGCATTGGAATGGGAAGGAGTTGGATATCACATCTCAAGCTATAGGTAGGGTCTCAGGATTGGAATGGGAAGAAGTTTGATATCACATCTCATGCATAGTATGGGTCTCAGGTTTGGTAGAAGCATTGGGATATCACATCTCATGCTATCGGAAGGGTATCAGTATTGGATTTGGAAGGAGTTGGATATCCCATCTCTTGCTATAGGAAGGGTCTCAGGTTGGAATGGGAAGGAATTGGATATCACATTTCATGTTATAGGAAGGCTCTCAGGTTTGGAAGGGGAAGGAGTTGGATATCACATTTCATGTCAGAGGAAGGATCTCAGGTTTGGTATTAGAGGCCTTGAGATATCACATCTCATGCTATAGGAAGGGTCTCAGGATTGGAATGGGAAAGAGTTGGATATCACATCTCAAGCTATAGGAAGGGTCTCAGGTTTGGTATAAGCATTGAGATATCACATCTCATGCTATATGAAGTGTCTCAGGATTGGAATGTGAAGGAGTTGGATATCACATCTCATGTTATAGGAAAGATCTCAGGTTTGGTATTAGAAGCATTGAGACATCACATCTCATGTTATAGGAAGGGTCTCAGGATTGGAATGGGAAGAAGGTGGATATCACATCTCATTCTATAGGAAGAGTCTCAGGTCTGGAAGGGGAAGGAGTTGGATATCCAATCTCATGTTATAGGACTGGTCTCGGGTTTGGTATTAGAAGCATTGAGATATCACATCGCATGCTGTGGGAAGGTTCTCAGGTTTGGAATGGGGAGGAATTGGATATCACATCTCATGTTCATAGGAAGGATCTCAGGTTTGGTATTAGAAGCATTGAGATATCACATCTCATGCTATAGGAATGGTCTCAGGATTGGAATGGGAAGGAGTTGGATATTACACTCTTGCTATAGGAAGGGTCTCATGTTTGGAATGGGAAGGAGTTGGATATCACATATGCTATAGGAAGGGTCTCAGGTTTGGACCGGGAAGGAGTTGGATATCACATCTCATGTTATAGGAAGGGTCTCAGGTTTGGTATAAGCATTGAGATATCACATCTCTGCTATCGGAAGTGTCTCAGGATTGGAATGGGAAGGAGTTGGATATCCCATCTCATGTTATAGGACGGGTCTCAGGTTTGTTATTAGAATCATTGAGATATCATATTGCATGCTGTAGGAAGGGTCTAAGGATTGGAATGGGAAGGACTTGGATATCACATCTCATGCTATAGGTAGGCTCTCAGGATTGGAAAGGGAAGGAGTTGGATATCACATTTCACGTTAGAGGAAGGATCTCAGGTTTGGTATTAGAGGCATTGAGATATCACATCTCATGCTATAGGAAGAGTCTCAGGATTGGAATGGGAAGGAGTTGGATATCACATCTCATGCTATAGGAAGGGTCTCAGGTTTGGTATAAGCATTGAGATATCACATCTCATGCTATAGGAAGGGTCTCGGGATTGGAATGGGAAGGAGATGGATATCACATTTCATGTTAGAGGTAGGATCTCAGGTTTGGAATTAGAGGCATTGAGATATCACATCTCATGCTATCAGAAGGGTTTCAGGATTGGAATGGGAAGGAGTTAGATATCACATCTCATGCTAAAGGGAGGGTCTCAGGTTTGGAAGCGGGAGGATTTGGAAATCACATCTCATGTTATAGGAAGGATCTCAGGTTTGGTATTAGAAGCATTGAGATATCACATCTCATGCTATCGGAAGTATCTCAGGTTTGGTATTAGAGGCATTGAGATATCACATCTCATGCTATCATAAGGGTCTCAGGATTGGAATGGGAAGGAGTTGGATATCACATCTCATGTTATAGGAAGGATCTCAGGTTTGGTATTAGAAGCATTGAGACATCACATCTCATGCTATAGGAAGGGTCTCAGGATTGGAATGGGAAGGAGTTGGATATCACATCTCATGCTATAGGAAGGGTCTCAGATTTGGTATAAGCATTGAGATATCACATCTCATGCTATAGGAAGGGTCTCAGGATTGGAATGGGAAGGAGTTGTATATGACATCTCAGGCCATAGGAAGGGTCTCAGGTTTGGTATAAGCATTGAGATATCACATCTCTGCTATCGGAAGGGTCTCAGGATTGGAATGGGAATGAGTTGGATATCCCATCTCATGTTATAGGAAGATCTCATGTTATAGGAAGAGTCTCAGGTTTGGTATTAGAAGCATTGAGATATCCCATCTCATGCTATAGGAAGGGTCTCAGGTTGGAATGGGAAGGAGTTGGATATCACATTTCATGTTATAGGAAGGGTCTCAGGATTGGAATTGGAAGGACTTGGCTATCATATCTCATGCTATAGGAAGGCTCTCAGGTTTGGAAGGGGAAGGAGTTGGATATCACATTTCATGTTAGAGGAACGATCTCAGGTTTGGTATTAGAGGCCTTGAGATATCACATCTCATGCTATAGGAAGGGTCTCAGGATTGGAATGGGAAGGAGTTGGATATCACATCTCAAGCTATAGGAACGGTCTCAGGTTTGGTATAAGCATTGTGATATCACATCTCATGCTATAGGAAGGGTCTCAGGATTGGAATGGGAAGGAGTTGGATATCACATCTCATGCTATAGTAAGGGTCTCAGGTTTGGTATAAGCATTGAGATATCACATCTCATGCTATAGGAAGGGCCTCAGGTTTGGAATGGGAAGGAGTTGTATATGACATCTCATGCCATAGGAAGGGTCTCAGGTTTGGTATAAGCATTGAGATATCACATCACATGCTATAGGAAGGGTCTCAGGATTGGAATGGAAAGGACTTGGATATCACATCTCATGCTATAGGCAGGGTCTCAGGTTTGGAAAGGGAAGGAGATGGATATCACATTTCATGTTAGAGGTAGGATCTCAGGTTTGGTATTAGAGGCATTGAAATATCACATCTCATGCTATCAGAAGGGTCTCAGGATTGGAATGGGAAGGAGTTGGATATCACATCTCATGCTAAAGGGAGGGTCTCAGGTTTGGAAGGGGAAGGATTTGGAAATCACATCTCATGTTATAGGAAGGATCTCAGGTTTGGTATTAGAAGCATTGAGATATCACATCTCATGCTATCGGAAGTATCTCAGGTTTGGTATTAGAGGCATTGAGATATCACATCTCATGCTATCATAAGGGTCTCAGGATTGGAATGGGAAGAAGTTGGATATCACATCTCATGTTATAGGAAGGCTCTCAGGTTTGGAAGGGGAAGGAGTTGGATATCACATTTCATGTTAGAGGAACGATCTCAGGTTTGGTATTAGAGGCCTTGCGATATCACATCTCATGCTATAGGAAGGGTCTCAGGATTGGAATGGGAAGGAGTTGGATATCACATCTCAAGCTATAGGAACGGTCTCAGGTTTGGTATAAGCATTGTGATATCACATCTCATGCTATAGGAAGGGTCTCAGGATTGGAATGGGAAGGAGTTGGATATCACATCTCATGTTATAGGAAGGCTCTCAGGTTTGGAAGGGGAAGGAGTTGGATATCACATTTCATGTTAGAGGAACGATCTCAGGTTTGGTATTAGAGGCCTTGCGATATCACATCTCATGCTATAGGAAGGGTCTCAGGATTGGAATGGGAAGGAGTTGGATATCACATCTCAAGCTATAGGAATGGTCTCAGGTTTGGTATAAGCATTGTGATATCACATCTCTTGCTATAGGAAGGGTCTCAGGATTGGTATTAGAAGCATTGAGATATCACATCTCATGCTATAGGAAGGGTCTCAGGATTGGAATGGGGAGGACTTGGATATCACATCTCATGTTATAGGAAGGCTCTCAGGTTTGGAAGGGGAAGGAGTTGGATATCACATTTCATGTTAGAGGAACGATCTCAGGTTTGGTATTAGAGGCCTTGAGATATCACATCTCATGCTATAGGAAGGGTCTCAGGATTGGAATGGGAAGGAGTTGGATATCACATCTCAAGCTATAGGAACGGTCTCAGGTTTGCTATAAGCATTGTGATATCACATCTCATGCTATAGGAAGGGTCTCAGGATTGGAATGGGAAGGAGTTGGATATCACATCTCATGTTATAGGAAAGATCTCAGGTTTGGTATTAGAAGCATTGCGACATCACATCTCATGTTATAGGAAGGGTCTCAGGATTGGAATGGGAAGAAGTTGGATATCACATCTCATGCTATAGGAAGGGTCTCAGGTTTGGTATAAGCATTGAGATATCATATCTCATGCTATAGGAAGGGTCTCAGGATTGGAATGGGAAGGAGTTGTAAATGACATCTCATGCCATAAGAAGGGTCTCAGGTTTGGTATAAGAATTGAGATATCACATCACATGCTATAGGAAGGGTCTCAGGATTGGAATGGAAAGGACTTGGATATCACATCTCATGCTATAGGCAGGGTCTCAGGTTTGGAAAGGGAAGGAGATGGATATCACAATTCATGTTAGAGGTAGGATCTCAGGTTTGGTATTAGAGGCATTGAAATATCACATCTCATGCTATCAGATGGGTCTCAGGATTGGAATGGGAAGGAGTTTGATATCACATCTCATGCTAAATGGAGGGTCTCAGGTTTGGAAGGGGAAGGATTTGGAAATCACATCTCATGTTATAGGAAGGATCTCAGGTTTGGTATTAGAAGCATTGAGATATCACATCTCATGCTATCGGAAGTATCTCAGGTTTGGTATTAGAGGCATTGAGATATCACATCTCATGCTATCATAAGGGTCTCAGGATTGGAATGGGAAGGAGTTGGATATCACATCTCATGTTATAGGAAGGATCTCAGGTTTGGTATTAGAAGAATAGAGACATCACATCTCATGCTATAGGAAGGGTCTCAGGATTGGAATGGGAAGAAGTTGGATATCACATCTCATGCTATAGGAAGGGTCTCAGATTTGGTATAAGCATTGAGATATCACATCTAATGCTATAGGAAGGGTCTCAGGATTGGAATGGGAAGGAGTTGCATATGACATCTCAGGCCATAGGAAGGGTCTCAGGTTTGGTATAAGCATTGAGATATCACATCTCTGCTATCGGAAGGGTCTCAGGATTGGAATGGGAAGGAGTTGGATATCCCAAATCATGTTATAGGAAGGGTCTCAGGTTTGGTATTAGAAGCATTGAGATATCACATCTCATGCTATAGGAAGGGTCTCAGGATTGGAATGGGGAGGACTTGGATGTCACATCTCATGTTATAGGGAGGGTCTCAAGTTTGATATTAGAAGCATTGAGATAACAAATCTCATGATATCGGAAGGGTCTCAGGATTGGAATGGGAAGGAATTGGATATCACATCTCATGATAAAGGAAGGGTCTAAGGTTTGGAAGGGGAAGGATTTGGATATCACATCTCATGTTATAGGACGGGTCTCAGGTTTGGTATTAGAAGCATTGAGATATCAAGTCTCATGGTATAGGAAGGGTCTCAGAATTGGAATGGGAAGGAGTTGGATATCACATCTCAAGCTATAGGTAGGGTCTCAGGATTGGAATGGGAAGAAGTTTGATATCACATCTCATGCCATAGTATGGGTCTCAGGTTTGGTAGAAGCATTGGGATATCACATCTCATGCTATCGGAAGGGTATCAGTATTGGATTTGGAAGGAGTTGGATATCCCATCTCATGCTATAGGAAGGGTCTCAGGTTGGAATGGGAAGGAATTGGATATCACATTTCATGTTATAGGAAGGCTCTCAGGTTTGGAAGGGGAAGGAGTTGGATATCACATTTCATGTCAGAGGAAGGATCTCAGGTTTGGTATTAGAGGCCTTGAGATATCACATCTCATGCTATAGGAAGGGTCTCAGGATTGGAATGGGAAAGAGTTGGATATCACATCTCAAGCTATAGGAAGGGTCTCAGGTTTGGTATAAGCATTGAGATATCACATCTCATGCTATAGGAAGGGTCTCAGGATTGGAATGTGAAGGAGTTGGATATCACATCTCATGTTATAGGAAAGATCTCAGGTTTGGTATTAGAAGCATTGAGACATCACATCTCATGTTATAGGAAGGGTCTCAGGATTGGAATGGGAAGAAGGTGGATATCACATCTCATGCTATAGGAAGAGTCTCAGGTTTGGAAGGGGAAGGAGTTGGATATCCAATCTCATGTTATAGGACTGGTCTCGGGTTTGGTATTAGAAGCATTGAGATATCACATCGCATGCTGTAGGAAGGTTCTCAGGTTTGGAATGGGGAGGAATTGGATATCACATCTCATGTTCATAGGAAGGATCTCAGGTTTGGTATTAGAAGCATTGAGATATCACATCTCATGCTATAGGAATGGTCTCAGGATTGGAATGGGAAGGAGTTGGATATTACACTCTTGCTATAGGAAGGGTCTCATGTTTGGAATGGGAAGGAGTTGGATATCACATATGCTATAGGAAGGGTCTCAGGTTTGGACCGGGAAGGAGTTGGATATCACATCTCATGTTATAGGAAGGGTCTCAGGTTTGGTATAAGCATTGAGATATCACATCTCTGCTATCGGAAGTGTCTCAGGATTGGAATGGGAAGGAGTTGGATATCCCATCTCATGTTATAGGACGGGTCTCAGGTTTGTTATTAGAATTATTGAGATATCATATTGCATGCTGTAGGAAGGGTCTAAGGATTGGAATGGGAAGGACTTGGATATCACATCTCATGCTATAGGTAGGCTCTTAGGTTTGGAAAGGGAAGGAGTTGGATATCACATTTCACGTTAGAGGAAGGATCTCAGGTTTGGTATTAGAGGCATTGAGATATCACATCTCATGCTATAGGAAGAGTCTCAGGATTGGAATGGGAAGGAGTTGGATATCACATCTCATGCTATAGGAAGGGTCTCAGGTTTGGTATAAGCATTGAGATATCACATCTCATGCTATAGGAAGGGTCTCGGGATTGGAATGGGAAGGAGATGGATATCACATTTCATGTTAGAGGTAGGATCTCAGGTTTGGAATTAGAGGCATTGAGATATCACATCTCATGCTATCAGAAGGGTTTCAGGATTGGAATGGGAAGGAGTTGGATATCACATCTCATGCTAAAGGGAGGGTCTCAGGTTTGGAAGCGGGAGGATTTGGAAATCACATCTCATGTTATAGGAAGGATCTCAGGTTTGGTATTAGAAGCATTGAGATATCACATCTCATGCTATCGGAAGTATCTCAGGTTTGGTATTAGAGGCATTGAGATATCACATCTCATGCTATCATAAGGGTCTCAGGATTGGAATGGGAAGGAGTTGGATATCACATCTCATGTTATAGGAAGGATCTCAGGTTTGGTATTAGAAGCATTGAGACATCACATCTCATGCTATAGGAAGGGTCTCAGGATTGGAATGGGAAGGAGTTGGATATCACATCTCATGCTATAGGAAGGGTCTCAGATTTGGTATAAGCATTGAGATATCACATGTCATGCTATAGGAAGGGTCTCAGGATTGGAATGGGAAGGAGTTGTCTATGACATCTCAGGCCATAGGAAGGGTCTCAGGTTTGGTATAAGCATTGAGATATCACATCTCTGCTATCGGAAGGGTCTCAGGATTGGAATGGGAATGAGTTGGATATCCCATCTCATGTTATAGAAGAGTCTCAGGTTTGGTATTAGAAGCATTGAGATATCCCATCTCATGCTATAGGAAGGGTCTCAGGTTGGAATGGGAAGGAGTTGGATATCACATTTCATGTTATAAGAAGGGTCTCAGGATTGGAATTGGAAGGACTTGGCTATCATATCTCATGCTATAGGAAGGCTCTCAGGTTTGGAAGGGGAAGGAGTTGGATATCACATTTCATGTTAGAGGAACGATCTCAGGTTTGGTATTAGAGGCCTTGAGATATCACATCTCATGCTATAGGAAGGGTCTCAGGATTGGAATGGGAAGGAGTTGGATATCACATCTCAAGCTATAGGAACGGTCTCAGGTTTGGTATAAGCATTGTGATATCACATCAGATGCTATAGGAAGGGTCTCAGGATTGGAATGGGAAGGAGTTGGATATCACATCTCATGCTATAGGAAGGGTCTCAGGTTTGGAATGGGAAGGAGTTGTATATGACATCTCATGCCATAGGAAGGGTCTCAGGTTTGGTATAAGCATTGAGATATCACATCTCATGCTATAGGAAGGGTCTCAGGTTTGGTATAAGCATTGAGATATCACATCTCATGCTATAGGACGGGTCTCAGGTTTGGTATTAGAAGCATTGAGATATCAAGTCTCATGGTATAAGAAGGGTCTCAGAATTGGAATGGGAAGGAGTTGGATATCACACCTCAAGCTATAGGAAGGGTCTCAGGATTGGAATGGGAAGGAGTTTGATATCACATCTCATGCCATAGTATGGGTCTCAGGTTTGGTAGAAGCATTGGGATATCACATCTCATGCTATCGGAAGGGTATCAGTATTGGATTTGGAAGAAGTTGGATATCCCATCTCATGCTATAGGAAGGGTCTCAGGTTGGAATGGGAAGGAGTTGGATATCACATTTCATGTTATAGGAAGGGTCTCAGGATTGGAATGGGAAGGACTTGGATATCCTATCTCATGCTATAGGACGGGTCTCAGGTTTGTTATTAGAATCATTGAGATATCATATTGCATGCTGTAGGAAGGGTCTAAGGATTGGAATGGGAAGGACTTGGATATCACATCTCATGCTATAGATAGGCTCTTAGGTTTGGAAAGGGAAGGAGTTGGATATCACATTTCATGTTAGAGGAAGGATCTCAGGTTTGGTATTAGAAGCATTGAGATATCACATCTCATGCTATAGCAAGGGTCTCAGGATTGGAATGGGAAGTAGTTGGATATCACATCTCATGCTATAGGAAGGGTCTCAGGTTTGGTATAAGCATTGAGATATCACATCTCATGCTATAGGACGGGTCTCAGGGTTGGAATGGGAAGGAGTTGGATATCACATCTCATCCAATAGGAAGGGTCTCAGGTTTGGAATGGGAAGGAATTGGATATCACATCTCATGTTATAGGAAGGATCTCAGGTTTGGTATTAGAAGCATTGAGATATCACATCTCATGCTATAGGAAGGGTCTCAGGATTGGAATGTGAAGGATTTGGATATCACATCTCATGCTAAAGGAAGGGTCTCAGGTTTGGTAGAAGCATTGAGATATCACGTCTCTGCTATCGGAAGGGTCTCAGGATTGGATTGGGAAGGAGTTGGAAATCCCTTCTCATGCTATAGGAAGGGTCTCAGGATTTGAATGGGAAGGAGTTGGATATCACATCTCATGTTATAGGAAGGGTCTCAGGATTGGAATGGGAAGGATTTGGATATCACATCTCTTGCTATGGGAAGGGTCTCAGGATTGGTATTAGAAGCATTGAGATATCACATCTCATGCTATAGGAAGGGTCTCAGGATTGGAATGGGGAGGACTTGGATGCCACATCTCATGTTATAGGAAGGCTCTCAGGTTTGGAAGGGGAAGGAGTTGGATATCACATTTCATGTTAGAGGAACGATCTCAGGTTTGGTATTAGAGGCCTTGAGATATCACATCTCATGCTATAGGAAGGGTCTCAGGATTAGAATGGGAAGGAGTTGGATATCACATCTCAAGCTATAGGAACGGTCTCAGGTTTGGTATAAGCATTGTGATATCACATCTCATGCTATAGGTAGGCTCTCAGGTTTGGAAAGGGAAGGAGTTGGATATCACATTTCACGTTAGAGGAAGGATCTCAGGTTTGGTATTAGAGGCATTGAGATATCACATCTCATGCTATAGGAAGGGTCTCAGGTTTGGTATAAGCATTGAGATATCACATCTCATGCTATAGGAAGGGTCTCAGGTTTGGAATGGGAAGGAGTTGTATATGACATCTCATGCCATAGGAAGGGTCTCAGGTTTGGTATAAGCATTGCGATATCACATCACATGCTATAGGAAGGGTCTCAGGATTGGAATGGAAAGGACTTGGATATCACATCTCATGCTATAGGCAGGGTCTCAGGTTTGGAAAGGGAAGGAGATGGATATCACATTTCATGTTAGAGGTAGGATCTCAGGTTTGGTATTAGAGGCATTGAAATATCACATCTCATGCTATCAGAAGGGTCTCAGGATTGGAATGGGAAGGAGTTGGATATCACATCTCATGCTAAAGGGAGGGTCTCAGGTTTGGAAGGGGAAGGATTTGGAAATCACATCTCATGTTATAGGAAGGATCTCAGGTTTGGTATTAGAAGCATTGAGATATCACATCTCATGCTATCGGAAGTATCTCAGGTTTGGTATTAGAGGCATTGAGATATCACATCTCATGCTATCATAAGGGTCTCAGGATTGGAATGGGAAGGAGTTGGATATCATATCTCATGTTATAGGAAGGCTCTCAGGTTTGGAAGGGGAAGGAGTTGGATATCACATTTCATGTTAGAGGAACGATCTCAGGTTTGGTATTAGAGGCCTTGAGATATCACATCTCATGCTATAGGAAGGGTCTCAGGATTGGAATGGGAAGGAGTTGGATATCACATCTCAAGCTATAGGAACGGTCTCAGGTTTGGTATAAGCATTGTGATATCACATCTCATGCTATAGGAAGGGTCTCAGGATTGGAATGGGAAGGAGTTGGATATCACATCTCATGTTATAGGAAAGATCTCAGGTTTGGTATTAGAAGCATTGCGACATCACATCTCATGTTATAGGAAGGGTCTCAGGATTGGAATGGGAAGAAGTTGGATATCACATCTCATGCTATAGGAAGGGTCTCAGGTTTGGTATAAGCATTGAGATATCACATCTCATGCTATAGGAAGGGTCTCAGGATTGGAATGGGAAGGAGTTGTATATGACATCTCATGCCATAGGAAGGGTCTCAGGTTTGGTATAAGAATTGAGATATCACATCACATGCTATAGGAAGGGTCTCAGGATTGGAATGGAAAGGACTTGGATATCACATCTCATGCTATAGGCAGGGTCTCAGGTTTGGAAAGGGAAGGAGATGGATATCACATTTCATGTTAGAGGTAGGATCTCAGGTTTGGTATTAGAGGCATTGAAATATCACATCTCATGCTATCAGATGGGTCTCAGGATTGGAATGGGAAGGAGTTTGATATCACATCTCATGCTAAAGGGAGGGTCTCAGGTTTGGAAGGGGAAGGATTTGGAAATCACATCTCATGTTATAGGAAGGATCTCAGGTTTGGTATTAGAAGCATTGAGATATCACATCTCATGCTATCGGAAGTATCTCAGGTTTGGTATAAGAGGCATTGAGATATCACATCTCATGCTATCATAAGGGTCTCAGGATTGGAATGGGAAGGAGTTGGATATCACATCTCATGTTATAGGAAGGATCTCAGGTTTGGTATTAGAAGCATTGAGACATCACATCTCATGCTATAGGAAGGGTGTCAGGATTGGAATGGGAAGGAGTTGGATATCACATCTCATGCTATAGGAAGGGTCTCAGATTTGGTATAAGCATTGAGATATCACATCTCATGCTATAGGAAGGGTCTCAGGATTGGAATGGGAAGGAGTTGTATATGACATCTCAGGCCATAGGAAGGGTCTCAGGTTTGGTAAAAGCATTGAGATATCACATCTCTGCTATCGGAAGGGTCTCAGGATTGGAATGGGAAGGAGTTGGATATCCCATCTCATGTTATAGGAAGGGTCTCAGGTTTGGTATTAGAAGCATTGAGACATCACATCTCATGTTATAGGAAGGGTCTCAGGATTGGAATGGGAAGAAGTTGGACATCACATCTCATGCTATAGGAAGGGTCTCAGGTTTGGTATAAGCATTGAGATATCACATCTCATGCTATAGGAAGGGTCTCAGGATTGGAATGGGAAGGAGTTGTATATGACATCTCATGCCATAGGAAGGGTCTCAGGTTTGGTATAAGCATTGAGATATCACATCACATGCTATAGGAAGGGTCTCAGGATTGGAATGGGAAGGACTTGGATATCACATCTCATGCTATAGGCAGGGTCTCAGGTTTGGAAAGGGAAGGAGATGGATATCACATTTCATGTTAGAGGTAGGATCTCAGGTTTGGTATTAGAGGCATTGAAATATCACATCTCATGCTATCAGAAGGGTCTCAGGATTGGAATGGGAAGGAGTTGGATATCACATCTCATGCTAAAGGGAGGGTCTCAGGTTTGGAAGTGGAAGGATTTGGAAATCACATCTCATGTTATAGGAAGGATCTCAGGTTTGGTATTAGAAGCATTGAGATATCACATCTCATGCTATCAGAAGTATCTCAGGTTTGGTATTAGAGGCATTGAGATAATACATCTCATGCTATCATAAGGGTCTCAGGATTGGAATGGGAAGGAGTTGGATATCACATCTCATGTTATAGGAAGGATCTCAGGTTTGGTATTAGAAGAATTGAGACATCACATCTCATGCTATAGGAAGGGTCTCAGGATTGGAATGGGAAGAAGTTGGATATCACATCTCATGCTATAGGAAGGGTCTCAGATTTGGTATAAGCATTGAGATATCACATCTAATGCTATAGGAAGGGTCTCAGGATTGGAATGGGAAGGAGTTGCATATGACATCTCAGGCCATAGGAAGGGTCTCAGGTTTGGTATAAGCATTGAGATATCACATCTCTGCTATCGGAAGGGTCTCAGGATTGGAATGGGAAGGAGTTGGATATCCCAAATCATGTTATAGGAAGGGTCTCAGGTTTGGTATTAGAAGCATTGAGATATCACATCTCATGCTATAGGAAGGGTCTCAGGATTGGAATGGGGAGGACTTGGATGCCACATCTCATGTTATAGGAAGGCTCTCAGGTTTGGAAGGGGAAGGAGTTGGATATCACATTTCATGTTAGAGGAACAATCTCAGGTTTGGTATTAGAGGCCTTGAGATATCACATCTCATGCTATAGGAAGGGTCTCAGGATTGGAATGGGAAGGAGTTGGATATCACATCTCAAGCTATAGGAACGGTCTCAGGTTTGGTATAAGCATTGTGATATCACATCTCATGCTACAGGTAGGCTCTCAGGTTTGGAAAGGGAAGGAGTTGGATATCACATTTCACGTTAGAGGAAGGATCTCAGGTTTGGTATTAGAGGCATTGAGATATCACATCTCATGCTATAGGAAGAGTCTCAGGATTGGAATGGGAAGGAGTTGGATATCACATCTCATGCTATAGGAAGGGTCTCAGGTTTGGTATAAGCATTGAGATATCACATCTCATGCTATAGGAAGGGTCTCGGGATTGGAATGGGAAGGAGATGGATATCACATTTCATGTTAGAGGTAGGATCTCAGGTTTGGAATTAGAGGCATTGAGATATCACATCTCATGCTATCAGAAGGGTTTCAGGATTGGAATGGGAAGGAGTTTGATATCACATCTCATGCTAAAGGGAGGGTCTCAGGTTTGGAAGGGGAAGGATTTGGAAATCACATCTCATGTTATAGGAAGGATCTCAGGTTTGGTATTAGAAGCATTGAGATATCACATCTCATGCTATCGGAAGTATCTCAGGTTTGGTATTAGAGGCATTGAGATATCACATCTCATGCTATCATAAGGGTCTCAGGATTGGAATGGGAAGGAGTTGGATATCACATCTCATGTTATAGGAAGGATCTCAGGTTTGGTATTAGAAGCATTGAGACATCACATCTCATGCTATAGGAAGGGTCTCAGGATTGGAATGGGAAGGAGTTGGATATCACATCTCATGCTATAGGAAGGGTCTCAGATTTGGTATAAGCATTGAGATATCACATCTCATGCTATAGGAAGGGTCTCAGGATTGGAATGGGAAGGAGTTGTATATGACATCTCAGGCCATAGGCAGGGTCTCAGGTTTGGTATAAGCATTGAGATATCACATCTCTGCTATCGGAAGGGTCTCAGGATTGGAATGGGAATGAGTTGGATATCCCATCTCATGTTATAGGAAGATCTCATGTTATAGGAAGAGTCTCAGGTTTGGTATTAGAAGCATTGAGATATCCCATCTCATGCTATAGGAAGGGTCTCAGGTTGGAATGGGAAGGAGTTGGATATCACATTTCATGTTATAGGAAGGGTCTCAGGATTGGAATTGGAAGGACTTGGCTATCATATCTCATGCTATAGGAAGGCTCTCAGGTTTGGAAGGGGAAGGAGTTGGATATCACATTTCATGTTAGAGGAACGATCTCAGGTTTGGTATTAGAGGCCTTGAGATATCACATCTCATGCTATAGGAAGGGTCTCAGGATTGGAATGGGAAGGAGTTGGATATCACATCTCAAGCTATAGGAACGGTCTCAGGTTTGGTATAAGCATTGTGATATCACATCTCATGCTATAGGAAGGGTCTCAGGATTGGAATGGGAAGGAGTTGGATATCACATCTCATGCTATAGTAAGGGTCTCAGGTTTGGTATAAGCATTGAGATATCACATCTCATGCTATAGGAAGGGCCTCAGGTTTGGAATGGGAAGGAGTTGTATATGACATCTCATGCCATAGGAAGGGTCTCAGGTTTGGTATAAGCATTGAGATATCACATCACATGCTATAGGAAGGGTCTCAGGATTGGAATGGAAAGGACTTGGATATCACATCTCATGCTATAGGCAGGGTCTCAGGTTTGGAAAGGGAAGGAGATGGATATCACATTTCATGTTAGAGGTAGGATCTCAGGTTTGGTATTAGAGGCATTGAAATATCACATCTCATGCTATCAGAAGGGTCTCAGGATTGGAATGGGAAGGAGTTGGATATCACATCTCATGCTAAAGGGAGGGTCTCAGGTTTGGAAGGGGAAGGATTTGGAAATCACATCTCATGTTATAGGAAGGATCTCAGGTTTGGTATTAGAAGCATTGAGATATCACATCTCATGCTATCGGAAGTATCTCAGGTTTGGTATTAGAGGCATTGAGATATCACATCTCATGCTATCATAAGGGTCTCAGGATTGGAATGGGAAGGAGTTGGATATCACATCTCATGTTATAGGAAGGATCTCAGGTTTGGTATTAGAAGCATTGAGACATCACATCTCATGCTATAGGAAGGGTCTCAGGATTGGAATGGGAAGGAGTTGGATATCACATCTCATGCTATAGGAAGGGTCTCAGATTTGGTATAAGCATTGAGATATCACATCTCATGCTATAGGAAGGGTCTCAGGATTGGAATGGGAAGGAGTTGTATATGACATCTCAGGCCATAGGCAGGGTCTCAGGTTTGGTATAAGCATTGAGATATCACATCTCTGCTATCGGAAGGGTCTCAGGATTGGAATGGGAATGAGTTGGATATCCCATCTCATGTTATAGGAAGATCTCATGTTATAGGAAGAGTCTCAGGTTTGGTATTAGAAGCATTGAGATATCCCATCTCATGCTATAGGAAGGGTCTCAGGTTGGAATGGGAAGGAGTTGGATATCACATTTCATGTTATAGGAAGGGTCTCAGGATTGGAATTGGAAGGACTTGGCTATCATATCTCATGCTATAGGAAGGCTCTCAGGTTTGGAAGGGGAAGGAGTTGGATATCACATTTCATGTTAGAGGAACGATCTCAGGTTTGGTATTAGAGGCCTTGAGATATCACATCTCATGCTATAGGAAGGGTCTCAGGATTGGAATGGGAAGGAGTTGGATATCACATCTCAAGCTATAGGAACGGTCTCAGGTTTGGTATAAGCATTGTGATATCACATCTCATGCTATAGGAAGGGTCTCAGGATTGGAATGGGAAGGAGTTGGATATCACATCTCATGCTATAGTAAGGGTCTCAGGTTTGGTATAAGCATTGAGATATCACATCTCATGCTATAGGAAGGGCCTCAGGTTTGGAATGGGAAGGAGTTGTATATGACATCTCATGCCATAGGAAGGGTCTCAGGTTTGGTATAAGCATTGAGATATCACATCACATGCTATAGGAAGGGTCTCAGGATTGGAATGGAAAGGACTTGGATATCACATCTCATGCTATAGGCAGGGTCTCAGGTTTGGAAAGGGAAGGAGATGGATATCACATTTCATGTTAGAGGTAGGATCTCAGGTTTGGTATTAGAGGCATTGAAATATCACATCTCATGCTATCAGAAGGGTCTCAGGATTGGAATGGGAAGGAGTTGGATATCACATCTCATGCTAAAGGGAGGGTCTCAGGTTTGGAAGGGGAAGGATTTGGAAATCACATCTCATGTTATAGGAAGGATCTCAGGTTTGGTATTAGAAGCATTGAGATATCACATCTCATGCTATCGGAAGTATCTCAGGTTTGGTATTAGAGGCATTGAGATATCACATCTCATGCTATCATAAGGGTCTCAGGATTGGAATGGGAAGGAGTTGGATATCACATCTCATGTTATAGGAAGGCTCTCAGGTTTGGAAGGGGAAGGAGTTGGATATCACATTTCATGTTAGAGGAACGATCTCAGGTTTGGTATTAGAGGCCTTGAGATATCACATCTCATGCTATAGGAAGGGTCTCAGGATTGGAATGGGAAGGAGTTGGATATCACATCTCAAGCTATAGGAACGGTCTCAGGTTTGCTATAAGCATTGTGATATCACATCTCATGCTATAGGAAGGGTCTCAGGATTGGAATGGGAAGGAGTTGGATATCACATCTCATGTTATAGGAAAGATCTCAGGTTTGGTATTAGAAGCATTGCGACATCCCATCTCATGTTATAGGAAGGGTCTCAGGATTGGAATGGGAAGAAGTTGGATATCACATCTCATGCTATAGGAAGGGTCTCAGGTTTGGTATAAGCATTGAGATATCATATCTCATGCTATAGGAAGGGTCTCAGGATTGGAATGGGAAGGAGTTGTATATGACATCTCATGCCATAAGAAGGGTCTCAGGTTTGGTATAAGAATTGAGATATCACATCACATGCTATAGGAAGGGTCTCAGGATTGGAATGGAAAGGACTTGGATATCACATCTCATGCTATAGGCAGGGTCTCAGGTTTGGAAAGGGAAGGAGATGGATATCACAATTCATGTTAGAGGAACGATCTCAGGTTTGGTATTAGAGGCCTTGAGATATCACATCTCATGCTATAGGAAGGGTCTCAGGATTGGAATGGGAAGGAGTTGGATATCACATCTCATGCTATAGGAAGGGTCTCAGGTTTGGTATAAGCATTGAGATATCACATCTCATGCTATAGGAAGGGTCTCAGGATTGGAATGGGAAGGAGTTGGATATCACATCTCATGCTATAGGAAGGGTCTCAGGTTTGGTATAAGCATTGAGATATCACATCTCATGCTATAGGAAGGGTCTCGGGATTGGAATGGGAAGGAGATGGATATCACATTTCATGTTAGAGGTAGGATCTCAGGTTTGGAATTAGAGGCATTGAGATATCACATCTCATGCTATCACAAGGGTTTCAGGATTGGAATGGGAAGGAGTTGGATATCACATCTCATGCTAAAGGGAGGGTCTCAGGTTTGGAAGCGGGAGGATTTGGAAATCACATCTCATGTTATAGGAAGGATCTCAGGTTTGGTATTAGAAGCATTGAGATATCACATCTCATGCTATCGGAAGTATCTCAGGTTTGGTATTAGAGGCATTGAGATATCACATCTCATGCTATCATAAGGGTCTCAGGATTGGAATGGGAAGGAGTTGGATATCACATCTCATGTTATAGGAAGGATCTCAGGTTTGGTATTAGAAGCATTGAGACATCACATCTCATGCTATAGGAAGGGTCTCAGGATTGGAATGGGAAGGAGTTGGATATCACATCTCATGCTATAGGAAGGGTCTCAGATTTGGTATAAGCATTGAGATATCACATGTCATGCTATAGGAAGGGTCTCAGGATTGGAATGGGAAGGAGTTGTCTATGACATCTCAGGCCATAGGAAGGGTCTCAGGTTTGGTATAAGCATTGAGATATCACATCTCTGCTATCGGAAGGGTCTCAGGATTGGAATGGGAATGAGTTGGATATCCCATCTCATGTTATAGGAAGAGTCTCAGGTTTGGTATTAGAAGCATTGAGATATCCCATCTCATGCTATAGGAAGGGTCTCAGGTTGGAATGGGAAGGAGTTGGATATCACATTTCATGTTATAAGAAGGGTCTCAGGATTGGAATTGGAAGGACTTGGCTATCATATCTCATGCTATAGGAAGGCTCTCAGGTTTGGAAGGGGAAGGAGTTGGATATCACATTTCATGTTGGAGGAACGATCTCAGGTTTGGTATTAGAGGCCTTGAGATATCACATCTCATGCTATAGGAAGGGTCTCAGGATTGGAATGGGAAGGAGTTGGATATCACATCTCAAGCTATAGGAACGGTCTCAGGTTTGGTATAAGCATTGTGATATCACATCTCATGCTATAGGAAGGGTCTCAGGATTGGAATGGGAAGGAGTTGGATATCACATCTCATGCTATAGGAAGGGTCTCAGGTTTGGAATGGGAAGGAGTTGTATATGACATCTCATGCCATAGGAAGGGTCTCAGGTTTGGTATAAGCATTGAGATATCACATCTCATGCTATAGGAAGGGTCTCAGGTTTGGTATAAGCATTGAGATATCACATCTCATGCTATAGGACGGGTCTCAGGTTTGGTATTAGAAGCATTGAGATATCAAGTCTCATGGTATAAGAAGGGTCTCAGAATTGGAATGGGAAGGAGTTGGATATCACACCTCAAGCTATAGGAAGGGTCTCAGGATTGGAATGGGAAGGAGTTTGATATCACATCTCATGCCATAGTATGGGTCTCAGGTTTGGTAGAAGCATTGGGATATCACATCTCATGCTATCGGAAGGGTATCAGTATTGGATTTGGAAGAAGTTGGATATCCCATCTCATGCTATAGGAAGGGTCTCAGGTTGGAATGGGAAGGAGTTGGATATCACATTTCATGTTATAGGAAGGGTCTCAGGATTGGAATGGGAAGGACTTGGATATCCTATCTCATGCTATAGGACGGGTCTCAGGTTTGTTATTAGAATCATTGAGATATCATATTGCATGCTGTAGGAAGGGTCTAAGGATTGGAATGGGAAGGACTTGGATATCACATCTCATGCTATAGATAGGCTCTTAGGTTTGGAAAGGGAAGGAGTTGGATATCACATTTCATGTTAGGGGAAGGATCTCAGGTTTGGTATTAGAAGCATTGAGATATCACATCTCATGCTATAGGAAGGGTCTCAGGATTGGAATGGGAAGTAGTTGGATATCACATCTCATGCTATAGGAAGGGTCTCAGGTTTGGTATAAGCATTGAGATATCACATCTCATGCTATAGGACGGGTCTCAGGGTTGGAATGGGAAGGAGTTGGATATCACATCTCATCCAATAGGAAGGGTCTCAGGTTTGGAATGGGAAGGAATTGGATATCACATCTCATGTTATAGGAAGGATCTCAGGTTTGGTATTAGAAGCATTGAGATATCACATCTCATGCTATAGGAAGGGTCTCAGGATTGGAATGTGAAGGATTTGGATATCACATCTCATGCTAAAGGAAGGGTCTCAGGTTTGGTAGAAGCATTGAGATATCACGTCTCTGCTATCGGAAGGGTCTCAGGATTGGATTGGGAAGGAGTTGGATATCCCTTCTCATGCTATAGGAAGGGTCTCAGGATTTGAATGGGAAGGAGTTGGATATCACATCTCATGTTATAGGAAGGGTCTCAGGATTGGAATGGGAAGGATTTGGATATCACATCTCTTGCTATAGGAAGGGTCTCAGGATTGGTATTAGAAGCATTGAGATATCACATCTCATGCTATAGGAAGGGTCTCAGGATTGGAATGGGGAGGACTTGGATGCCACATCTCATGTTATAGGAAGGCTCTCAGGTTTGGAAGGGGAAGGAGTTGGATATCACATTTCATGTTAGAGGAACGATCTCAGGTTTGGTATTAGAGGCCTTGAGATATCACATCTCATGCTATAGGAAGGGTCTCAGGATTAGAATGGGAAGGAGTTGGATATCACATCTCAAGCTATAGGAACGGTCTCAGGTTTGGTATAAGCATTGTGATATCACATCTCATGCTATAGGTAGGCTCTCAGGTTTGGAAAGGGAAGGAGTTGGATATCACATTTCACGTTAGAGGAAGGATCTCAGGTTTGGTATTAGAGGCATTGAGATATCACATCTCATGCTATAGGAAGGGTCTCAGGTTTGGTATAAGCATTGAGATATCACATCTCATGCTATAGGAAGGGTCTCAGGTTTGGAATGGGAAGGAGTTGTATATGACATCTCATGCCATAGGAAGGGTCTCAGGTTTGGTATAAGCATTGCGATATCACATCACATGCTATAGGAAGGGTCTCAGGATTGGAATGGAAAGGACTTGGATATCACATCTCATGCTATAGGCAGGGTCTCAGGTTTGGAAAGGGAAGGAGATGGATATCACATTTCATGTTAGAGGTAGGATCTCAGGTTTGGTATTAGAGGCATTGAAATATCACATCTCATGCTATCAGAAGGGTCTCAGGATTGGAATGGGAAGGAGTTGGATATCACATCTCATGCTAAAGGGAGGGTCTCAGGTTTGGAAGGGGAAGGATTTGGAAATCACATCTCATGTTATAGGAAGGATCTCAGGTTTGGTATTAGAAGCATTGAGATATCACATCTCATGCTATCGGAAGTATCTCAGGTTTGGTATTAGAGGCATTGAGATATCACATCTCATGCTATCATAAGGGTCTCAGGATTGGAATGGGAAGGAGTTGGATATCATATCTCATGTTATAGGAAGGCTCTCAGGTTTGGAAGGGGAAGGAGTTGGATATCACATTTCATGTTAGAGGAACGATCTCAGGTTTGGTATTAGAGGCCTTGAGATATCACATCTCATGCTATAGGAAGGGTCTCAGGATTGGAATGGGAAGGAGTTGGATATCACATCTCAAGCTATAGGAACGGTCTCAGGTTTGGTATAAGCATTGTGATATCACATCTCATGCTATAGGAAGGGTCTCAGGATTGGAATGGGAAGGAGTTGGATATCACATCTCATGTTATAGGAAAGATCTCAGGTTTGGTATTAGAAGCATTGCGACATCACATCTCATGTTATAGGAAGGGTCTCAGGATTGGAATGGGAAGAAGTTGGATATCACATCTCATGCTATAGGAAGGGTCTCAGGTTTGGTATAAGCATTGAGATATCACATCTCATGCTATAGGAAGGGTCTCAGGATTGGAATGGGAAGGAGTTGTATATGACATCTCATGCCATAGGAAGGGTCTCAGGTTTGGTATAAGAATTGAGATATCACATCACATGTTATAGGAAGGGTCTCAGGATTGGAATGGAAAGGACTTGGATATCACATCTCATGCTATAGGCAGGGTCTCAGGTTTGGAAAGGGAAGGAGATGGATATCACATTTCATGTTAGAGGTAGGATCTCAGGTTTGGTATTAGAGGCATTGAAATATCACATCTCATGCTATCAGATGGGTCTCAGGATTGGAATGGGAAGGAGTTTGATATCACATCTCATGCTAAAGGGAGGGTCTCAGGTTTGGAAGGGGAAGGATTTGGAAATCACATCTCATGTTATAGGAAGGATCTCAGGTTTGGTATTAGAAGCATTGAGATATCACATCTCATGCTATCGGAAGTATCTCAGGTTTGGTATAAGAGGCATTGAGATATCACATCTCATGCTATCATAAGGGTCTCAGGATTGGAATGGGAAGGAGTTGGATATCACATCTCATGTTATAGGAAGGATCTCAGGTTTGGTATTAGAAGCATTGAGACATCACATCTCATGCTATAGGAAGGGTGTCAGGATTGGAATGGGAAGGAGTTGGATATCACATCTCATGCTATAGGAAGGGTCTCAGATTTGGTATAAGCATTGAGATATCACATCTCATGCTATAGGAAGGGTCTCAGGATTGGAATGGGAAGGAGTTGTATATGACATCTCAGGCCATAGGAAGGGTCTCAGGTTTGGTAAAAGCATTGAGATATCACATCTCTGCTATCGGAAGGGTCTCAGGATTGGAATGGGAAGGAGTTGGATATCCCATCTCATGTTATAGGAAGGGTCTCAGGTTTGGTATTAGAAGCATTGAGACATCACATCTCATGTTATAGGAAGGGTCTCAGGATTGGAATGGGAAGAAGTTGGACATCACATCTCATGCTATAGGAAGGGTCTCAGGTTTGGTATAAGCATTGAGATATCACATCTCATGCTATAGGAAGGGTCTCAGGATTGGAATGGGAAGGAGTTGTATATGACATCTCATGCCATAGGAAGGGTCTCAGGTTTGGTATAAGCATTGAGATATCACATCACATGCTACAGGAAGGGTCTCAGGATTGGAATGGGAAGGACTTGGATATCACATCTCATGCTATAGGCAGGGTCTCAGGTTTGGAAAGGGAAGGAGATGGATATCACATTTCATGTTAGAGGTAGGATCTCAGGTTTGGTATTAGAGGCATTGAAATATCACATCTCATGCTATCAGAAGGGTCTCAGGATTGGAATGGGAAGGAGTTGGATATCACATCTCATGCTAAAGGGAGGGTCTCAGGTTTGGAAGTGGAAGGATTTGGAAATCACATCTCATGTTATAGGAAGGATCTCAGGTTTGGTATTAGAAGCATTGAGATATCACATCTCATGCTATCAGAAGTATCTCAGGTTTGGTATTAGAGGCATTGAGACATCACATCTCATGCTATCATAAGGGTCTCAGGATTGGAATGGGAAGGAGTTGGATATCACATCTCATGTTATAGGAAGGATCTCAGGTTTGGTATTAGAAGAATTGAGACATCACATCTCATGCTATAGGAAGGGTCTCAGGATTGGAATGGGAAGAAGTTGGATATCACATCTCATGCTATAGGAAGGGTCTCAGATTTGGTATAAGCATTGAGATATCACATCTAATGCTATAGGAAGGGTCTCAGGATTGGAATGGGAAGGAGTTGCATATGACATCTCAGGCCATAGGAAGGGTCTCAGGTTTGGTATAAGCATTGAGATATCACATCTCTTCTATCGGAAGGGTCTCAGGATTGGAATGGGAAGGAGTTGGATATCCCAAATCATGTTATAGGAAGGGTCTCAGGTTTGGTATTAGAAGCATTGAGATATCACATCTCATGCTATAGGAAGGGTCTCAGGATTGGAATGGGGAGGACTTGGATGCCACATCTCATGTTATAGAAAGGCTCTCAGGTTTGGAAGGGGAAGGAGTTGGATATCACATTTCATGTTAGAGGAACAATCTCAGGTTTGGTATTAGAGGCCTTGAGATATCACATCTCATGCTATAGGAAGGGTCTCAGGATTGGAATGGGAAGGAGTTGGATATCACATCTCAAGCTATAGGAACGGTCTCAGGTTTGGTATAAGCATTGTGATATCACATCTCATGCTATAGGAAGGGTCTCAGGATTGGAATGGGAAGGAGTTGGATATCACATCTCATGCTATAGGAAGGGTCTCAGGTTTGGAATGGGAAGGAGTTGTATATGACATCTCATGCCATAGGAAGGGTCTCAGGTTTGGTATAAGCATTGAGATATCACATCTCATGCTATAGGAAGGGTCTCAGGTTTGGTATAAGCATTGAGATATCACATCTCATGCTATAGGACGGGTCTCAGGTTTGGTATTAGAAGCATTGAGATATCAAGTCTCATGGTATAAGAAGGGTCTCAGAATTGGAATGGGAAGGAGTTGGATATCACACCTCAAGCTATAGGAAGGGTCTCAGGATTGGAATGGGAAGGAGTTTGATATCACATCTCATGCCATAGTATGGGTCTCAGGTTTGGTAGAAGCATTGGGATATCACATCTCATGCTATCGGAAGGGTATCAGTATTGGATTTGGAAGAAGTTGGATATCCCATCTCATGCTATAGGAAGGGTCTCAGGTTGGAATGGGAAGGAGTTGGATATCACATTTCATGTTATAGGAAGGGTCTCAGGATTGGAATGGGAAGGACTTGGATATCCTATCTCATGCTATAGGACGGGTCTCAGGTTTGTTATTAGAATCATTGAGATATCATATTGCATGCTGTAGGAAGGGTCTAAGGATTGGAATGGGAAGGACTTGGATATCACATCTCATGCTATAGATAGGCTCTTAGGTTTGGAAAGGGAAGGAGTTGGATATCACATTTCATGTTAGGGGAAGGATCTCAGGTTTGGTATTAGAAGCATTGAGATATCACATCTCATGCTATAGGAAGGGTCTCAGGATTGGAATGGGAAGTAGTTGGATATCACATCTCATGCTATAGGAAGGGTCTCAGGTTTGGTATAAGCATTGAGATATCACATCTCATGCTATAGGACGGGTCTCAGGGTTGGAATGGGAAGGAGTTGGATATCACATCTCATCCAATAGGAAGGGTCTCAGGTTTGGAATGGGAAGGAATTGGATATCACATCTCATGTTATAGGAAGGATCTCAGGTTTGGTATTAGAAGCATTGAGATATCACATCTCATGCTATAGGAAGGGTCTCAGGATTGGAATGTGAAGGATTTGGATATCACATCTCATGCTAAAGGAAGGGTCTCAGGTTTGGTAGAAGCATTGAGATATCACGTCTCTGCTATCGGAAGGGTCTCAGGATTGGATTGGGAAGGAGTTGGATATCCCTTCTCATGCTATAGGAAGGGTCTCAGGATTTGAATGGGAAGGAGTTGGATATCACATCTCATGTTATAGGAAGGGTCTCAGGATTGGAATGGGAAGGATTTGGATATCACATCTCTTGCTATAGGAAGGGTCTCAGGATTGGTATTAGAAGCATTGAGATATCACATCTCATGCTATAGGAAGGGTCTCAGGATTGGAATGGGGAGGACTTGGATGCCACATCTCATGTTATAGGAAGGCTCTCAGGTTTGGAAGGGGAAGGAGTTGGATATCACATTTCATGTTAGAGGAACGATCTCAGGTTTGGTATTAGAGGCCTTGAGATATCACATCTCATGCTATAGGAAGGGTCTCAGGATTAGAATGGGAAGGAGTTGGATATCACATCTCAAGCTATAGGAACGGTCTCAGGTTTGGTATAAGCATTGTGATATCACATCTCATGCTATAGGTAGGCTCTCAGGTTTGGAAAGGGAAGGAGTTGGATATCACATTTCACGTTAGAGGAAGGATCTCAGGTTTGGTATTAGAGGCATTGAGATATCACATCTCATGCTATAGGAAGGGTCTCAGGTTTGGTATAAGCATTGAGATATCACATCTCATGCTATAGGAAGGGTCTCAGGTTTGGAATGGGAAGGAGTTGTATATGACATCTCATGCCATAGGAAGGGTCTCAGGTTTGGTATAAGCATTGCGATATCACATCACATGCTATAGGAAGGGTCTCAGGATTGGAATGGAAAGGACTTGGATATCACATCTCATGCTATAGGCAGGGTCTCAGGTTTGGAAAGGGAAGGAGATGGATATCACATTTCATGTTAGAGGTAGGATCTCAGGTTTGGTATTAGAGGCATTGAAATATCACATCTCATGCTATCAGAAGGGTCTCAGGATTGGAATGGGAAGGAGTTGGATATCACATCTCATGCTAAAGGGAGGGTCTCAGGTTTGGAAGGGGAAGGATTTGGAAATCACATCTCATGTTATAGGAAGGATCTCAGGTTTGGTATTAGAAGCATTGAGATATCACATCTCATGCTATCGGAAGTATCTCAGGTTTGGTATTAGAGGCATTGAGATATCACATCTCATGCTATCATAAGGGTCTCAGGATTGGAATGGGAAGGAGTTGGATATCATATCTCATGTTATAGGAAGGCTCTCAGGTTTGGAAGGGGAAGGAGTTGGATATCACATTTCATGTTAGAGGAACGATCTCAGGTTTGGTATTAGAGGCCTTGAGATATCACATCTCATGCTATAGGAAGGGTCTCAGGATTGGAATGGGAAGGAGTTGGATATCACATCTCAAGCTATAGGAACGGTCTCAGGTTTGGTATAAGCATTGTGATATCACATCTCATGCTATAGGAAGGGTCTCAGGATTGGAATGGGAAGGAGTTGGATATCACATCTCATGTTATAGGAAAGATCTCAGGTTTGGTATTAGAAGCATTGCGACATCACATCTCATGTTATAGGAAGGGTCTCAGGATTGGAATGGGAAGAAGTTGGATATCACATCTCATGCTATAGGAAGGGTCTCAGGTTTGGTATAAGCATTGAGATATCACATCTCATGCTATAGGAAGGGTCTCAGGATTGGAATGGGAAGGAGTTGTATATGACATCTCATGCCATAGGAAGGGTCTCAGGTTTGGTATAAGAATTGAGATATCACATCACATGTTATAGGAAGGGTCTCAGGATTGGAATGGAAAGGACTTGGATATCACATCTCATGCTATAGGCAGGGTCTCAGGTTTGGAAAGGGAAGGAGATGGATATCACATTTCATGTTAGAGGTAGGATCTCAGGTTTGGTATTAGAGGCATTGAAATATCACATCTCATGCTATCAGATGGGTCTCAGGATTGGAATGGGAAGGAGTTTGATATCACATCTCATGCTAAAGGGAGGGTCTCAGGTTTGGAAGGGGAAGGATTTGGAAATCACATCTCATGTTATAGGAAGGATCTCAGGTTTGGTATTAGAAGCATTGAGATATCACATCTCATGCTATCGGAAGTATCTCAGGTTTGGTATAAGAGGCATTGAGATATCACATCTCATGCTATCATAAGGGTCTCAGGATTGGAATGGGAAGGAGTTGGATATCACATCTCATGTTATAGGAAGGATCTCAGGTTTGGTATTAGAAGCATTGAGACATCACATCTCATGCTATAGGAAGGGTGTCAGGATTGGAATGGGAAGGAGTTGGATATCACATCTCATGCTATAGGAAGGGTCTCAGATTTGGTATAAGCATTGAGATATCACATCTCATGCTATAGGAAGGGTCTCAGGATTGGAATGGGAAGGAGTTGTATATGACATCTCAGGCCATAGGAAGGGTCTCAGGTTTGGTAAAAGCATTGAGATATCACATCTCTGCTATCGGAAGGGTCTCAGGATTGGAATGGGAAGGAGTTGGATATCCCATCTCATGTTATAGGAAGGGTCTCAGGTTTGGTATTAGAAGCATTGAGACATCACATCTCATGTTATAGGAAGGGTCTCAGGTTTGGTATAAGCATTGAGATATCACATCTCATGCTATAGGAAGGGTCTCAGGATTGGAATGGGAAGGAGTTGTATATGACATCTCATGCCATAGGAAGGGTCTCAGGTTTGGTATAAGCATTGAGATATCACATCACATGCTACAGGAAGGGTCTCAGGATTGGAATGGGAAGGACTTGGATATCACATCTCATGCTATAGGCAGGGTCTCAGGTTTGGAAAGGGAAGGAGATGGATATCACATTTCATGTTAGAGGTAGGATCTCAGGTTTGGTATTAGAGGCATTGAAATATCACATCTCATGCTATCAGAAGGGTCTCAGGATTGGAATGGGAAGGAGTTGGATATCACATCTCATGCTAAAGGGAGGGTCTCAGGTTTGGAAGTGGAAGGATTTGGAAATCACATCTCATGTTATAGGAAGGATCTCAGGTTTGGTATTAGAAGCATTGAGATATCACATCTCATGCTATCAGAAGTATCTCAGGTTTGGTATTAGAGGCATTGAGACATCACATCTCATGCTATCATAAGGGTCTCAGGATTGGAATGGGAAGGAGTTGGATATCACATCTCATGTTATAGGAAGGATCTCAGGTTTGGTATTAGAAGAATTGAGACATCACATCTCATGCTATAGGAAGGGTCTCAGGATTGGAATGGGAAGAAGTTGGATATCACATCTCATGCTATAGGAAGGGTCTCAGATTTGGTATAAGCATTGAGATATCACATCTAATGCTATAGGAAGGGTCTCAGGATTGGAATGGGAAGGAGTTGCATATGACATCTCAGGCCATAGGAAGGGTCTCAGGTTTGGTATAAGCATTGAGATATCACATCTCTTCTATCGGAAGGGTCTCAGGATTGGAATGGGAAGGAGTTGGATATCCCAAATCATGTTATAGGAAGGGTCTCAGGTTTGGTATTAGAAGCATTGAGATATCACATCTCATGCTATAGGAAGGGTCTCAGGATTGGAATGGGGAGGACTTGGATGCCACATCTCATGTTATAGAAAGGCTCTCAGGTTTGGAAGGGGAAGGAGTTGGATATCACATTTCATGTTAGAGGAACAATCTCAGGTTTGGTATTAGAGGCCTTGAGATATCACATCTCATGCTATAGGAAGGGTCTCAGGATTGGAATGGGAAGGAGTTGGATATCACATCTCAAGCTATAGGAACGGTCTCAGGTTTGGTATAAGCATTGTGATATCACATCTCATGCTACAGGTAGGCTCTCAGGTTTGGAAAGGGAAGGAGTTGGATATCACATTTCACGTTAGAGGAAGGATCTCAGGTTTGGTATTAGATGCATTGAGATATCACATCTCATGCTAAAGGAAGAGTCTCAGGATTGGAATGGGAAGGAGTTGGATATCACATCTCATGCTATAGGAAGGGTCTCAGGTTTGGTATAAGCATTGAGATATCACATCTCATGCTATAGGAAGGGTCTCGGGATTGGAATGGGAAGGAGATGGATATCACATTTCATGTTAGAGGTAGGATCTCAGGTTTGGAATTAGAGGCATTGAGATATCACATCTCATGCTATCAGAAGGGTTTCAGGATTGGAATGGGAAGGAGTTGGATATCACATCTCATGCTAAAGGGAGGGTCTCAGGTTTGGAAGCGGGAGGATTTGGAAATCACATCTCATGTTATAGGAAGGATCTCAGGTTTGGTATTAGAAGCATTGAGATATCACATCTCATGCTATCGGAAGTATCTCAGGTTTGGTATTAGAGGCATTGAGATATCACATCTCATGCTATCATAAGGGTCTCAGGATTGGAATGGGAAGGAGTTGGATATCACATCTCATGTTATAGGAAGGATATCAGGTTTGGTATTAGAAGCATTGAGACATCACATCTCATGCTATAGGAAGGGTCTCAGGATTGGAATGGGAAGGAGTTGGATATCACATCTCATGCTATAGGAAGGGTCTCAGATTTGGTATAAGCATTGAGATATCACATCTCATGCTATAGGAAGGGTCTCAGGATTGGAATGGGAAGGAGTTGTATATGACATCTCAGGCCATAGGAAGGGTCTCAGGTTTGGTATAAGCATTGAGATATCACATCTCTGCTATCGGAAGGGTCTCAGGATTGGAATGGGAATGAGTTGGATATCCCATCTCATGTTATAGGAAGAGTCTCAGGTTTGGTATTAGAAGCAATGAGATATCCCATCTCATGCTATAGGAAGGGTCTCAGGTTGGAATGGGAAGGAGTTGGATATCACATTTCATGCTAAAGGGAGGGTCTCAGGTTTGGAAGGGGAAGGATTTGGAAATCACATCTCATGTTATAGGAAGGATCTCAGGTTTGGTATTAGAAGCATTGAGATATCACATCTCATGCTATCGGAAGTATCTCAGGTTTGGTATAAGAGGCATTGAGATATCACATCTCATGCTATCATAACGGTCTCAGGATTGGAATGGGAAGGAGTTGGATATCACATCTCATGTTATAGGAAGGATCTCAGGTTTGGTATTAGAAGCATTGAGACATCACATCTCATGCTATAGGAAGGGTGTCAGGATTGGAATGGGAAGGAGTTGGATATCACATCTCATGCTATAGGAAGGGTCTCAGATTTGGTATAAGCATTGAGATATCACATCTCATGCTATAGGAAGGGTCTCAGGATTGGAATGGGAAGGAGTTGTATATGACATCTCAGGCCATAGGAAGGGTCTCAGGTTTGGTAAAAGCATTGAGATATCACATCTCTGCTATCGGAAGGGTCTCAGGATTGGAATGGGAAGGAGTTGGATATCCCATCTCATGTTATAGGAAGGGTCTCAGGTTTGGTATTAGAAGCATTGAGACATCACATCTCATGTTATAGGAAGGGTCTCAGGATTGGAATGGGAAGAAGTTGGACATCACATCTCATGCTATAGGAAGGGTCTCAGGTTTGGTATAAGCATTGAGATATCACATCTCATGCTATAGGAAGGGTCTCAGGATTGGAATGGGAAGGAGTTGTATATGACATCTCATGCCATAGGAAGGGTCTCAGGTTTGGTATAAGCATTGAGATATCACATCACATGCTATAGGAAGGGTCTCAGGATTGGAATGGGAAGGACTTGGATATCACATCTCATGCTATAGGCAGGGTCTCAGGTTTGGAAAGGGAAGGAGATGGATATCACATTTCATGTTAGAGGTAGGATCTCAGGTTTGGTATTAGAGGCATTGAAATATCACATCTCATGCTATCAGAAGGGTCTCAGGATTGGAATGGGAAGGAGTTGGATATCACATCTCATGCTAAAGGGAGGGTCTCAGGTTTGGAAGTGGAAGGATTTGGAAATCACATCTCATGTTATAGGAAGGATCTCAGGTTTGGTATTAGAAGCATTGAGATATCACATCTCATGCTATCAGAAGTATCTCAGGTTTGGTATTAGAGGCATTGAGATATCACATCTCATGCTATCATAAGGGTCTCAGGATTGGAATGGGAAGGAGTTGGATATCACATCTCATGTTATAGGAAGGATCTCAGGTTTGGTATTAGAAGAATTGAGACATCACATCTCATGCTATAGGAAGGGTCTCAGGATTGGAATGGGAAGAAGTTGGATATCACATCTCATGCTATAGGAAGGGTCTCAGATTTGGTATAAGCATTGAGATATCACATCTAATGCTATAGGAAGGGTCTCAGGATTGGAATGGGAAGGAGTTGCATATGACATCTCAGGCCATAGGAAGGGTCTCAGGTTTGGTATAAGCATTGAGATATCACATCTCTGCTATCGGAAGGGTCTCAGGATTGGAATGGGAAGGAGTTGGATATCCCAAATCATGTTATAGGAAGGGTCTCAGGTTTGGTATTAGAAGCATTGAGATATCACATCTCATGCTATAGGAAGGGTCTCAGGATTGGAATGGGGAGGACTTGGATGCCACATCTCATGTTATAGGAAGGCTCTCAGGTTTGGAAGGGGAAGGAGTTGGATATCACATTTCATGTTAGAGGAACAATCTCAGGTTTGGTATTAGAGGCCTTGAGATATCACATCTCATGCTATAGGAAGGGTCTCAGGATTGGAATGGGAAGGAGTTGGATATCACATCTCAAGCTATAGGAACGGTCTCAGGTTTGGTATAAGCATTGTGATATCACATCTCATGCTACAGGTAGGCTCTCAGGTTTGGAAAGGAAAGGAGTTGGATATCACATTTCACGTTAGAGGAAGGATCTCAGGTTTGGTATTAGAGGCATTGAGATATCACATCTCATGCTATAGGAAGAGTCTCAGGATTGGAATGGGAAGGAGTTGGATATCACATCTCATGCTATAGGAAGGGTCTCAGGTTTGGTATAAGCATTGAGATATCACATCTCATGCTATAGGAAGGGTCTCGGGATTGGAATGGGAAGGAGATGGATATCACATTTCATGTTAGAGGTAGGATCTCAGGTTTGGAATTAGAGGCATTGAGATATCACATCTCATGCTATCAGAAGGGTTTCAGGATTGGAATGGGAAGGAGTTGGATATCACATCTCATGCTAAAGGGAGGGTCTCAGGTTTGGAAGCGGGAGGATTTGGAAATCACATCTCATGTTATAGGAAGGATCTCAGGTTTGGTATTAGAAGCATTGAGATATCACATCTCATGCTATCGGAAGTATCTCAGGTTTGGTATTAGAGGCATTGAGATATCACATCTCATGCTATCATAAGGGTCTCAGGATTGGAATGGGAAGGAGTTGGATATCACATCTCATGTTATAGGAAGGATATCAGGTTTGGTATTAGAAGCATTGAGACATCACATCTCATGCTATAGGAAGGGTCTCAGGATTGGAATGGGAAGGAGTTGGATATCACATCTCATGCTATAGGAAGGGTCTCAGATTTGGTATAAGCATTGAGATATCACATCTCATGCTATAGGAAGGGTCTCAGGATTGGAATGGGAAGGAGTTGTATATGACATCTCAGGCCATAGGAAGGGTCTCAGGTTTGGTATAAGCATTGAGATATCACATCTCTGCTATCGGAAGGGTCTCAGGATTGGAATGGGAATGAGTTGGATATCCCATCTCATGTTATAGGAAGAGTCTCAGGTTTGGTATTAGAAGCAATGAGATATCCCATCTCATGCTATAGGAAGGGTCTCAGGTTGGAATGGGAAGGAGTTGGATATCACATTTCATGTTATAGGAAGGGTCTCAGGATTGGAATTAGAAGGACTTGGCTATCACATCTCATGCTATAGGAAGGGTCTCAGGATTGGAATGGGAAGGATTTGGATATCACATCTCAAGCTATAGGAACGGTCTCAGGTTTGGTATAAGCATTGTGATATCACATCTCATGCTATAGGAAGGGTCTCAGGATTGGAATGGGGAGGAGTTGGATATCACATCTCATGCTATAGGAAGGGTCTCAGGTTTGGTATAAGCATTGAGATATCACATCTCATGCTATAGGAAGGGTCTCAGGTTTGGAATGGGAAGGAGTTGTATATGACATCTCATGCCATAGGAAGGGTCTCAGGTTTGGTATAAGCATTGAGATATCACATCACATGCTATAGGAAGGGTCTCAGGATTGGAATGGAAAGGACTTGGATATCACATCTCATGTGATATCTCAATGCTTCTAATACCAAACCTGAGATCCTTCCTATAACATGAGATGTGATTTCCAAATCCTTCCCCTTCCAAACCTGAGACCCTCCCTTTAGCATGAGATGTGATATCAAACTCCTTCCCATTCCAATCCTGAAACCGTTCTGATAGCATGAGATGTGATATCTCAATGCCTCTAATTCCAAACCTGAGATCCTACCTCTAACATGAAATGTGATATCCATCTCCTTCCCATTCCAATCCCGAGACCCTTCCTATAGCATGAGATGTGATATCTCAATGCTTATACCAAACCTGAGACCCTTCCTATAGCATGAGATGTGATATCCAACTCCTTCCCATTCCAATCCTGAGACTCTTCCTATAGCATGAGATGTGATATCTCAATGCCTCTAATACCAAACCTGAGATCCTTCCTCTAACGTGAAATGTGATATCCAACTCCTTCCCTTTCCAAACCTGAGAGCCTACCTGTAGCATGAGATGTGATATCACAATGCTTATACCAAACCTGAGACCGTTCCTATAGCTTGAGATGTGATATCCAACTCCTTCCCATTCCAATCCTGAGACCCTTCCTATAGCATGAGATGTGATATCTCAAGGCCTCTAATACCAAACCTGAGATTGTTCCTCTAACATGAAATGTGATATCCAACTCCTTCCCCTTCCAAACCTGAGAGCCTTCCTATAACATGAGATGTGGCATCCAAGTCCTCCCCATTCCAATCCTGAGACCCTTCCTATAGCATGAGATGTGATATCTCAATGCTTCTAATACCAAACCTGAGACCCTTCCTATAACATGATTTGGGATATCCAACTCCTTCCCATTCCAATCCTGAGACCCTTCCGATAGCAGAGATGTGATATCTCAATGCTTATACCAAACCTGAGACCCTTCCTATGGCCTGAGATGTCATATGCAACTCCTTCCCATTCCAATCCTGAGACCCTTCCTATAGCATTAGATGTGATATCTCAATGCTTATACCAAATCTGAGACCCTTCCTATAGCATGAGATGTGATATCCAACTTCTTCCCATTCCAATCCTGAGACCCTTCCTATAGCATGAGATGTGATGTCTCAATTCTTCTAATATCAAACCTGAGATCCTTCCTATAACATGAGATGTGATATCTAACTCCTTCCCATTCCAATCCTGAGACCCTTATGATAGCATGAGATGTGATATCTCAATGCCTCTAATACCAAACCTGAGATACTTCTGATAGCATGAGATGTGATATCTCAATGCTTCTAATACCAAACCTGAGATCCTTCCTATAACATGAGATGTGATTTCCAAATCCTTCCACTTCCAAACCTGAGACCCTCCCTTTAGCATGAGATGTGATATCCAACTCCTTCCCATTCCAATCCTGAGACCCTTCTGATAGCATGAGATGTGATATTTCAATGCCTCTAATACCAAACCTGAGATCCTACCTCTAACATGAAATGTGATATCCATCTCCTTCCCTTTCCAAACCTGAGACCCTGCCTATAGCATGAGATGTGATATCCAAGTCCTTCCCATTCCAATCCTGAGACCCTTCCTATAGCATGTGATGTGATATCTCAATGCTTATACCAAACCTGAGACCCTTCCTATGGCATGAGATGTCATATACAACTCCTTCCCATTCCAATCCTGAGACCCTTCCTATAGCATGAGATGTGATATCTCAATGCTTATACCAAACCTGAGACCCTTCCTATAGCATGAGATGTGATGTCCAACTTCTTCCCATTCCAATCCTGAGACCCTTCCTATAACATGAGATGTGATGTCTCAATGCTTCTAATACCAAACCTGAGACCCTTCCTATAACATGAGATGGGATATCCAACTCCTTCCCATTCCAATCCTGAGACCCTTCCGATAGCAGAGATGTGATATCTCAATGCTTTTACCAAACCTGAGACCCTTCCTATGGCCTGAGATGTCATATACAACTCCTTCCCATTCCAATCCTGAGACCCTTCCTATAGCATGAGATGTGATATCTCAATGCTTATACCAAATCTGAGACCCTTCCTATAGCATGAGATGTGATATCCAACTCCTTCCCATTCCAATCCTGACACCCTTCCTATAGCATGAGATGTGATGTCTCAATGCTTCTAATACCAAACCTGAGATCCTTCCTATAACATGAGATGTGATATCCAACTCCTTCCCATTCCAATCCTGAGACCCTTATGATAGCATGAGATGTGATATCTCAATGCCTCTTAAACCAAACCTGAGATACTTCCGATAGCATGAGATGTGATATCTCAATGCTTCTAATACCAAACCTGAGATCCTTCCTATAACATGAGATGTGATTTCCAAATCCTTCCCCTTCCAAACCTGAGACCCTCCCTTTAGCATGAAATGTGATATCCAACTCCTTCCCATTCCAACCTGAGACCCTTCCTATAGCATGAGATGGGATATCTCATTGCTTCTAATACCAAACCTGAGACTCTTCCTATAACATGAGATGGGATATCCAACTCATTCCCATTCCAATCCTGAGACCCTTCCGATAGCAGAGATGTGATATCTCAATGCTTATACCAAACCTGAGACCCTTCCTATGGCCTGAGATGTCATATACAACTCCTTCCCATTCCAATCCTGAGACCCTTCCTATAGCATGAGATGTGATATCTCAATGCTTATACCAAATCTGAGACCCTTCCTATAGCATGAGATGTGATATCCAACTCCTTCCCATTCCAATCCTGAGACCCTTCCTATAGCATGAGATGTGATGTCTCAATGCTTCTAATACCAAACCTGATATCCTTCCTATAACATGAGATGTGATATCCAACTCCTTCCCATTCCAATCCTGAGACCCTTATGATAGCATGAGATGTGATATCTCAATGCCTCTAATACCAAACCTGAGATACTTCCGATAGCATGAGATGTGATATCTCAATGCTTCTAATACCAAACCTGAGATCCTTCCTATAACATGAGATGTGATTTCCAAATCCTCCCGCTTCCAAACCTGAGACCCTCCCTTTAGCATGAGATGTGATATCCAACTCCTTCCCATTCCAATCCTGAAACCCTTCTGATAGCATCAGATGTGATATCTCAATGCCTCTAATTCCAAACCTGAGATCCTACCTCTAACATGAAATGTGATATCCATCTCCTTCCCATTCCAATCCCGAGACCCTTCCTATAGCATGAGATGTGATATCTCAATGCTTATACCAAACCTGAGACCCTTCCTATAGCATGAGATGTGATATCCAACTCCTTCCCATTCCAATCCTGAGACTCTTCCTATAGCATGAGATGTGATATCTCAATGCCTCTAATACCAAACCTGAGATCCTTCCTCTAACGTGAAATGTGATATCCAACTCCTTCCCTTTCCAAACCTGAGAGCCTACCTGTAGCATGAGATGTGATATCACAATGCTTATACCAAACCTGAGACCGTTCCTATAGCTTGAGATGTGATATCCAACTCCTTCCCATTCCAATCCTGAGACCCTTCCTATAGCATGAGATGTGATATCTCAAGGCCTCTAATACCAAACCTGAGATTGTTCCTCTAACATGAAATGTGATATCCAACTCCTTCCCCTTCCAAACCTGAGAGCCTTCCTATAACATGAGATGTGGCATCCAAGTCCTCCCCATTCCAATCCTGAGACCCTTCCTATAGCATGAGATGTGATATCTCAATGCTTCTAATACCAAACCTGAGACCCTTCCTATGGCCTGAGATGTCATATCCATCTCCTTCCCTTTCCAAACCTGAGACCCTGCCTATAGCATGAGATGTGATATCCAAGTCCTTCCCATTCCAATCCTGAGACCCTTCCTATAGCATGTGATGTGATATCTCAATGCTTATACCAAACCTGAGACCCTTCCTATGGCATGAGATGTCATATACAACTCCTTCCCATTCCAATCCTGAGACCCTTCCTATAGCATGAGATGTGATATCTCAATGCTTATACCAAACCTGAGACCCTTCCTATAGCATGAGATGTGATGTCCAACTTCTTCCCATTCCAATCCTGAGACCCTTCCTATAACATGAGATGTGATGTCTCAATGCTTCTAATACCAAACCTGAGACCCTTCCTATAACATGAGATGGGATATCCAACTCCTTCCCATTCCAATCCTGAGACCCTTCCGATAGCAGAGATGTGATATCTCAATGCTTTTACCAAACCTGAGACCCTGAGATGTCATATACAACTCCTTCCCATTCCAATCCTGAGACCCTTCCTATAGCATGAGATGTGATATCTCAATGCTTATACCAAATCTGAGACCCTTCCTATAGCATGAGATGTGATATCCAACTCCTTCCCATTCCAATCCTGACACCCTTCCTATAGCATGAGATGTGATGTCTCACTGCTTCTAATACCAAACCTGAGATCCTTCCTATAACATGAGATGTGATATCCAACTCCTTCCCATTCCAATCCTGAGACCCTTATGATAGCATGAGATGTGATATCTCAATGCCTCTTATACCAAACCTGAGATACTTCCGATAGCATGAGATGTGATATCTCAATGCTTCTAATACCAAACCTGAGATCCTTCCTATAACATGAGATGTGATTTCCAAATCCTTCCCCTTCCAAACCTGAGACCCTCCCTTTAGCATGAGATGTGATATCAAACTCCTTCCCATTCCAATCCTGAGACCCATCTGATAGCATGAGATGTGATATTTCAATGCCTCTAATACCAAACCTGAGATCCTACCTCTAACATGAAATGTGATATCCATCTCCTTCCCTTTCCAAACCTGAGACCCTGCCTATAGCATGAGATGTGATATCCAAGTCCTTTCCATTCCAATCCTGAGACCCTTCCTATAGCATGTGATGTGATATCTCAATTCTTATACCAAACCTGAGACCCTTCCTATGGCATGAGATGTCATATACAACTCCTTCCCATTCCAATCCTGAGACCCTTCCTATAGCATGAGATGTGATATCTCAATGCTTATACCAAACCTGAGACCCTTCCTATAGCATGAGATGTGATATCCAACTTCTTCCCATTCCAATCCTGAGACCCTTCCTATAACATGAGATGTGATGTCGCAATGCTTCTAATACCAAACCTGAGATCTTTCCTATAACATGAGATGTGATATCCAACTCCTTCCCATTCCAATCCTGAGACCCTTCCTATAGCATGAGATGTGATATCACAATGCTTATACCAAACCTGAGACCGTTCCTATAGCTTGAGATGTGATATCCAACTCCTTCCCATTCCAATCCTGAGACCCTTCCTATAGCATGAGATGTGATATCTCAAGGCCTCTAATACCAAACCTGAGATCCTTCCTATAACATGAGATGTGATATCCAACTCCTTCCCATTCCAATCCTGAGACCCTTATGATAGCATGAGATGTGATATCTCAATGCCTCTAATACCAAACCTGAGATACTTCCGATAGCATGAGATGTGATATCTCAATGCTTCTAATACCAAACCTGAGATCCTTCCTATAACATGAGATGTGATTTCCAAATCCTCCCGCTTCCAAACCTGAGACCCTCCCTTTAGCATGAGATGTGATATCCAACTCCTTCCCATTCCAATCCTGAAACCCTTCTGATAGCATGAGATGTGATATCTCAATGCCTCTAATTCCAAACCTGAGATCCTACCTCTAACATGAAATGTGATATCCATCTCCTTCCCATTCCAATCCCGAGACCCTTCCTATAGCATGAGATGTGATATCTCAATGCTTATACCAAACCTGAGACCCTTCCTATAGCATGAGATGTGATATCCAACTCCTTCCCATTCCAATCCTGAGACTCTTCCTATAGCATGAGATGTGATATCTCAATGCCTCTAATACCAAACCTGAGATCCTTCCTCTAACGTGAAATGTGATATCCAACTCCTTCCCTTTCCAAACCTGAGAGCCTACCTGTAGCATGAGATGTGATATCACAATGCTTATACCAAACCTGAGACCGTTCCTATAGCTTGAGATGTGATATCCAACTCCTTCCCATTCCAATCCTGAGACCCTTCCTATAGCATGAGATGTGATATCTCAAGGCCTCTAATACCAAACCTGAGATTGTTCCTCTAACATGAAATGTGATATCCAACTCCTTCCCCTTCCAAACCTGAGAGCCTTCCTATAACATGAGATGTGGCATCCAAGTCCTCCCCATTCCAATCCTGAGACCCTTCCTATAGCATGAGATGTGATATCTCAATGCTTCTAATACCAAACCTGAGACCCTTCCTATGGCCTGAGATGTCATATCCATCTCCTTCCCTTTCCAAACCTGAGACCCTGCCTATAGCATGAGATGTGATATCCAAGTCCTTCCCATTCCAATCCTGAGACCCTTCCTATAGCATGTGATGTGATATCTCAATGCTTATACCAAACCTGAGACCCTTCCTATGGCATGAGATGTCATATACAACTCCTTCCCATTCCAATCCTGAGACCCTTCCTATAGCATGAGATGTGATATCTCAATGCTTATACCAAACCTGAGACCCTTCCTATAGCATGAGATGTGATGTCCAACTTCTTCCCATTCCAATCCTGAGACCCTTCCTATAACATGAGATGTGATGTCTCAATGCTTCTAATACCAAACCTGAGACCCTTCCTATAACATGAGATGGGATATCCAACTCCTTCCCATTCCAATCCTGAGACCCTTCCGATAGCAGAGATGTGATATCTCAATGCTTTTACCAAACCTGAGACCCTTCCTATGGCCTGAGATGTCATATACAACTCCTTCCCATTCCAATCCTGAGACCCTTCCTATAGCATGAGATGTGATATCTCAATGCTTATACCAAATCTGAGACCCTTCCTATAGCATGAGATGTGATATCCAACTCCTTCCCATTCCAATCCTGACACCCTTCCTATAGCATGAGATGTGATGTCTCACTGCTTCTAATACCAAACCTGAGATCCTTCCTATAACATGAGATGTGATATCCAACTCCTTCCCATTCCAATCCTGAGACCCTTATGATAGCATGAGATGTGATATCTCAATGCCTCTTATACCAAACCTGAGATACTTCCGATAGCATGAGATGTGATATCTCAATGCTTCTAATATCAAACCTGAGATCCTTCCTATAACATGAGATGTGATTTCCAAATCCTTCCCCTTCCAAACCTGAGACCCTCCCTTTAGCATGAGATGTGATATCAAACTCCTTCCCATTCCAATCCTGAGACCCATCTGATAGCATGAGATGTGATATTTCAATGCCTCTAATACCAAACCTGAGATCCTACCTCTAACATGAAATGTGATATCCATCTCCTTCCCTTTCCAAACCTGAGACCCTGCCTATAGCATGAGATGTGATATCCAAGTCCTTTCCATTCCAATCCTGAGACCCTTCCTATAGCATGTGATGTGATATCTCAATTCTTATACCAAACCTGAGACCCTTCCTATGGCATGAGATGTCATATACAACTCCTTCCCATTCCAATCCTGAGACCCTTCCTATAGCATGAGATGTGATATCTCAATGCTTATACCAAACCTGAGACCCTTCCTATAGCATGAGATGTGATATCCAACTTGTTCCCATTCCAATCCTGAGACCCTTCCTATAACATGAGATGTGATGTCGCAATGCTTCTAATACCAAACCTGAGATCTTTCCTATAACATGAGATGTGATATCCAACTCCTTCCCATTCCAATCCTGAGACCCTTCCTATAGCATGAGATGTGATATCTCAATGCTTATACCAAACCTGAGACCCTTCCTATAGCATGAGATGTGATATCCAACTTCTTCCCATTCCAATCCTGAGACCCTTCCTATAACATGAGATGTGATGTCGCAATGCTTCTAATACCAAACCTGAGATCTTTCCTATAACATGAGATGTGATATCCAACTCCTTCCCTTTCCAAACCTGAGACCCTGCCTATAGCATGAGATGTGATATCCAAGTCCTTTCCATTCCAATCCTGAGACCCTTCCTATAGCATGTGATGTGATATCGCAATGCTTATACCAAACCTGAGACCCTTCCTATGGCATGAGATGTCATATACAACTCCTTCCCATTCCAAACCTGAGACCCTTCCTATAGCATGAGATGTGATATCTCAATGCTTATACCAAACCTGAGACCCTTCCTATAGCATGAGATGTGATATCTCAATGCCTCTAATACCAAACCTGAGATCCTTCCTCTAACGTGAAATGTGATATCCAACTCCTTCCCTTTCCAAACCTGAGAGCCTACCTATAGCATGAGATGTGATATCACAATGCTTATACCAAACCTGAGACCGTTCCTATAGCTTGAGATGTGATATCCAACTCCTTCCCATTCTAATCCTGAGACCCTTCCTATAGCATGAGATGTGATATCTCAAGGCCTCTAATACCAAACCTGAGATCGTTCCTCTAACATGAAATGTGATATCCAACTCCTTCCCCTTCCAAACCTGAGAGCCTTCCTATAACATGAGATGTGGCATCCAAGTCCTCCCCATTCCAATCCTGAGACCCTTCCTATAGCATGAGATGTGATATCTCAATGCTTCTAATACCAATCCTGAGACCCTTCCTATAGCAAGAGATGTGATATCCAAATCCTTCCCATTCCAATCCTGAGACCCTTCCTATAACATGAGATGTGATATCCAACTCCTTCCCATTCAAATCCTGAGACCCTTCCTATAGCATGAGAAGGGATATCCAACTCCTTCCCAATCCAATCCTGAGACCCTTCCGATAGCAGAGACGTGATATCTCAATGCTTCTACCAAACCTGAGACCCTTCCTTTAGCATGAGATGTGATATCCAAATCCTTCACATTCCAATCCTGAGACCCTTCCTATAGCATGAGATGTGATATCTCAATGCTTCTAATACCAAACCTGAGATCCTTCCTATAACATGAGATGTGATATCCAATTCCTTCCCATTCCAAACCTGAGACCCTTCCTATTGGATGAGATGTGATATCCAACTCCTTCCCATTCCAACCCTGAGACCCGTCCTATAGCATGAGATGTGATATCTCAATGCTTATACCAAACCTGAGACCCTTCCTATAGCATGAGATGTGATATCCAACTACTTCCCATTCCAATCCTGAGACCCTTCCTATAGCATGAGATGTGATATCTCAATGCTTCTAATACCAAACCTGAGATCCTTCCTCTAACATGAAATGTGATATCCAACTCCTTCCCTTTCCAAACCTAAGAGCCTATCTATAGCATGAGATGTGATATCCAAGTCCTTCCCATTCCAATCCTTAGACCCTTCCTACAGCATGCAATATGATATCTCAATGATTCTAATAACAAACCTGAGACCCGTCCTATAGCATGAGATAGGATATCCAAGTCCTTCCCATTCCAATCCTGAGACCCTTCCTATAACATGAAATGTGATATCCAACTCCTTCCCATTCCAACCTGAGACCCTTCCTATAGCATGAGATGGGATATCCAACTTCTTCCAAATCCAATACTGATACCCTTCCGATAGCATGAGATGTGATATCCCAATGCTTCTACCAAACCTGAGACCCATACTATGGCATGAGATGTGATATCAAACTCCTTCCCATTCCAATCCTGAGACCCTTCCTATAGCTTGAGGTGTGATATCCAACTCCTTCCCATTCCAATTCTGAGACCCTTCTTATACCATGAGACTTGATATCTCAATGCTTCTAATACCAAACCTGAGACCCGTCCTATAGCATGAGATGTGATATCTCAATGCTTATACCAAACCTGAGACCCTTCCTATAGCATGAGATGTGATATCTCAATGCTTATACCAAACCTGAGACCCTTCCTATGGCATGAGATGTCATATACAACTCCTTCCCATTCCAAACCTGAGACCCTTCCTATAGCATGAGATGTGATATCCAACTCCTTCCCATTCCAATCCTGAGACCCTTCCTATAGCATGAGATGTGATATCACAATGCTTATACCAAACCTGAGACCGTTCCTATAGCTTGAGATGTGATATCCAACTCCTTCCCATTCCAATCCTGAGACCCTTCCTATAGCATGAGATGTGATATCTCAAGGCCTCTAATACCAAACCTGAGATCGTTCCTCTAACATGAAATGTGATATCCAACTCCTTCCCCTTCCAAACCTGAGAGCCTTCCTATAGCATGAGATATGATAGCCAAGTCCTTCCAATTCCAATCCTGAGACCCTTCTTATAACATGAAATGTGATATCCAACTCCTTCCCATTCCAACCTGAGACCCTTCCTATAGCATGAGATGGGATATCTCAATGCTTCTAATACCAAACCTGAGACTCTTCCTATAACATGAGATGGGATATCCAACTCATTCCCATTCCAATCCTGAGACCCTTCCGATAGCAGAGATGTGATATCTCAATGCTTATACCAAACCTGAGACCCTTCCTATGGCCTGAGATGTCATAGACAACTCCTTCCCATTCCAATCCTGAGACCCTTCCTATAGCATGACATGTGATATCTCAATGCTTATACCAAATCTGAGACCCTTCCTATAGCATGAGATGTGATATCCAACTCCTTCCCATTCCAATCCTGAGACCCTTCCTATAGCATGAGATGTGATGTCTCAATGCTTCTAATACCAAACCTGAGATCCTTCCTATAACATGAGATGTGATATCCAACTCCTTCCCATTCCAATCCTGAGACCCTTATGATAGCATGAGATGTGATATCTCAATGCCTCTAATACCAAACCTGAGATACTTCCGATAGCATGAGATGTGATATCTCAATGCTTCTAATACCAAACCTGAGATCCTTCCTATAACATGAGATGTGATTTCCAAATCCTCCCGCTTCCAAACCTGAGACCCTCCCTTTAGCATGAGATGTGATATCCAACTCCTTCCCATTCCAATCCTGAAACCCTTCTGATAGCATGAGATGTGATATCTCAATGCCTCTAATTCCAAACCTGAGATCCTACCTCTAACATGAAATGTGATATCCATCTCCTTCCCATTCCAATCCCGAGACCCTTCCTATAGCATGAGATGTGATATCTCAATGCTTATACCAAACCTGAGACCCTTCCTATAGCATGAGATGTGATATCCAACTCCTTCCCATTCCAATCCTGAGACTCTTCCTATAGCATGAGATGTGATATCTCAATGCCTCTAATACCAAACCTGAGATCCTTCCTCTAACGTGAAATGTGATATCCAACTCCTTCCCTTTCCAAACCTAAGAGCCTACCTATAGCATGAGATGTGATATCCAAGTCCTTCCCATTCCAATCCTTAGACCCTTCCTACAGCATGCAATATGATATCTCAATAATTCTAATAACAAACCTGAGACCCGTCCTATAACATGAGATGGGATATCCAACTCCTTCCCATTCCAATCCTGAGACACTTCTGATAGCAGAGATGTGATATCTCAATGCTTATACCAAACCTGAGACCCTTCCTATAACATGAGATGTGATATCCAACTCCTTCCCGGTCCAAACCTGAGACCCTTCCTATAGCATATGTGATATCCAACTCCTTCCCATTCCAAACATGAGACCCTTCCTATAGCAAGAGTGTAATATCCAACTCCTTCCCATTCCAATCCTGAGACCATTCCTATAGCATGAGATGTGATATCTCAATGCTTCTAATACCAAACCTGAGATCCTTCCTATGAACATGAGATGTGATATCCAATTCCTCCCCATTCCAAACCTGAGAACCTTCCTACAGCATGCGATGTGAAATCTCAATGCTTCTAATACCAAACCCGAGACCAGTCCTATAACATGAGATTGGATATCCAACTCCTTCCCCTTCCAAACCTGAGACTCTTCCTATAGCATGAGATGTGATATCCACCTTCTTCCCATTCCAATCCTGAGACCCTTCCTATAACATGAGATGTGATGTCTCAATGCTTCTAATACCAAACCTGAGATCTTTCCTATAACATGAGATGTGATATCCAACTCCTTCACATTCCAATCCTGAGATCCTTCCTATAGCATGAGATGTGATATCTCAATGCTTATACCAAACCTGAGACCCTTCCTATAGCTTGAGATGTGATATCCAACTCTTTCCCATTCCAATCCTGAGACCCTTCCTATAGCATGAGATGTGATATCTCAAGGCCTCTAATACCAAACCTGAGATCCTTCCTCTGACATGAAATGTGATATCCAACTCCTTCCCCTTCCAAACCTGAGAGCCTTCCTATAACATGAAATGTGATATCCAATTCCTTCCCATTCCAACCTGAGACCCTTCCTATAGCATGAGATGGGATATCCAACTCCTTCCAAATCCAATACTGATACCCTTCCGATAGCATGAGATGTGATATCCCAATGCTTCTACCAAACCTGAGACCCATACTATGGCATGAGATGTGATATCAAACTTCTTCCCATTCCAATCCTGAGACCCTACCTATAGCTTGAGATGTGATATCCAACTCCTTCCCATTCCAATTCTGAGACCCTTCCTATACCATGAGACTTGATATCTCAATGCTTCTAATACCAAACCTGAGACCCGTCCTATAACATGAGATGTGATATCCAAATCCTTCCCCTTCCAAACCTTAGACCCTTCCTTTATCATGAGATGTGATATCCAATTCCTTCCCATTCCAATCCTGAGACCCTTCCGATATCATGAGATTTGTTATCTCAATGCTTCTAATATCAAACTTGAGACCCTCCCTATAACATGAGATGTGACATCCAAGTCCTCCCCATTCCAATCCTGAGACCCTTCCTATAGCATGAGATGTGATATCTCAATGCTTCTAATACCAAACCTGAGACCCTTCCTATAACATGATTTGGGATATCCAACTCCTTCCCATTCCAATCCTGAGACCCTTCCGATAGCAGAGATGTGATATCTCAATGCTTATACCAAACCTGAGACCCTTCCTATGGCCTGAGATGTCATATGCAACTCCTTCCCATTCCAATCCTGAGACCCTTCCTATAGCATTAAATGTGATATCTCAATGCTTATACCAAATCTGAGACCCTTCCTATAGCATGAGATGTGATATCCAACTTCTTCCCATTCCAATCCTGAGACCCTTCCTATAGCATGAGATGTGATGTCTCTATTCTTCTAATACCAAACCTGAGATCCTTCCTATAACATGAGATGTGATATCCAACTCCTTCCCATTCCAATCCTGAGACCCTTATGATAGCATGAGATGTGATATCTCAATGCCTCTAATACCAAACCTGAGATACTTCCGATAGCATGAGATGTGATATCTCAATGCTTCTAATACCAAACCTGAGATCCTTCCTATAACATGAGATGTGATTTCCAAATCCTTCCCCTTCCAAACCTGAGACCCTCCATTTAGCATGAGATGCGATATCAAACTCCCTCCCATTCCAATCCTGAGACCCATCTGATAGCATGAGATGTGATATTTCAATGCCTCTAATACCAAACCTGAGATCCTACCTCTAACATGAATTGTGATATCCATCTCCTTCCCTTTCCAAACCTGAGACCCTGCCTATAGCATGAGATGTGATATCCAAGTCCTTTCCATTCCAATCCTGAGACCCTTCCTATAGCATGTGATGTGATATCTCAATTCTTATACCAAACCTGAGACCCTTCTTATGGCATGAGATGTCATATACAACTCCTTCCCATTCCAATCCTGAGACCCTTCCTATAGCATGAGATATGATATCTCAATGCTTATACCAAACCTGAGACCCTTCCTATAGCATGAGATGTGATATCCAACTTCTTCCCATTCCAATCCTGAGACCCTTCCTATAACATGAGATGTGATGTCGCAATGCTTCTAATACCAAACCTGAGATCTTTCCTATAACATGAGATGTGATATCCAACTCCTTCCCATTCCAATCCTGAGACCCTTCCTATAGCATGAGATGTGATATCACAATGCTTATACCAAACCTGAGACCGTTCCTATAGCTTGAGATGTGATATCCAACTCCTTCCCATTCCAATCCTGAGACCCTTCCTATAGCATGAGATGTGATATCTCAAGGCCTCTAATACCAAACCTGAGATCGTTCCTCTAACATGAGATGTGATATCCAACTTCTTCCCATTCCAATCCTGAGACCCTTCCTATAACATGAGATGTGATGTCGCAATGCTTCTAATACCAAACCTGAGATCTTTCCTATAACATGAGATGTGATATCCAACTCCTTCCCATTCCAATCCTGAGACCCTTCCTATAGCATGAGATGTGATATCACAATGCTTATACCAAACCTGAGACCCTTCCTATGGCATGAGATGTCATATACAACTCCTTCCCATTCCAAACCTGAGACCCTTCCTATAGCATGAGATGTGATATCCAACTCCTTCCCATTCCAATCCTGAGACCCTTCCTATAGCATGAGATGTGATATCACAATGCTTATACCAAACCTGAGACCGTTCCTATAGCTTGAGATGTGATATCCAACTCCTTCCCATTCCAATCCTGAGACCCTTCCTATAGCATGAGATGTGATATCTCAAGGCCTCTAATACCAAACCTGAGATCGTTCCTCTAACATGAAATGTGATATCCAACTCCTTCCCCTTCCAAACCTGAGAGCCTTCCTATAGCATGAGATATGATAGCCAAGTCCTTCCAATTCCAATCCTGAGACCCTTCTTATAACATGAAATGTGATATCCAACTCCTTCCCATTCCAACCTGAGACCCTTCCTATAGCATGAGATGTGATATCACAATGCTTATACCAAACCTGAGACCCTTCCTATGGCATGAGATGTCATATACAACTCCTTCCCATTCCAAACCTGAGACCCTTCCTATAGCATGAGATGTGATATCCAACTCCTTCCCATTCCAATCCTGAGACCCTTCCTATAGCATGAGATGTGATATCACAATGCTTATACCAAACCTGAGACCGTTCCTATAGCTTGAGATGTGATATCCAACTCCTTCCCATTCCAATCCTGAGACCCTTCCTATAGCATGAGATGTGATATCTCAAGGCCTCTAATACCAAACCTGAGATCGTTCCTCTAACATGAAATGTGATATCCAACTCCTTCCCCTTCCAAACCTGAGAGCCTTCCTATAGCATGAGATATGATAGCCAAGTCCTTCCAATTCCAATCCTGAGACTCTTCCTATAACATGAGATGGGATATCCAACTCATTCCCATTCCAATCCTGAGACCCTTCCGATAGCAGAGATGTGATATCTCAATGCTTATACCAAACCTGAGACCCTTCCTATGGCCTGAGATGTCATAGACAACTCCTTCCCATTCCAATCCTGAGACCCTTCCTATAGCATGACATGTGATATCTCAATGCTTATACCAAATCTGAGACCCTTCCTATAGCATGAGATGTGATATCCAACTCCTTCCCATTCCAATCCTGAGACCCTTCCTATAGCATGAGATGTGATGTCTCAATGCTTCTAATACCAAACCTGAGATCCTTCCTATAACATGAGATGTGATATCCAACTCCTTCCCATTCCAATCCTGAGACCCTTATGATAGCATGAGATGTGATATCTCAATGCCTCTAATACCAAACCTGAGATACTTCCGATAGCATGAGATGTGATATCTCAATGCTTCTAATACCAAACCTGAGATCCTTCCTATAACATGAGATGTGATTTCCAAATCCTCCCGCTTCCAAACCTGAGACCCTCCCTTTAGCATGAGATGTGATATCCAACTCCTTCCCATTCCAATCCTGAAACCCTTCTGATAGCATGAGATGTGATATCTCAATGCCTCTAATTCCAAACCTGAGATCCTACCTCTAACATGAAATGTGATATCCATCTCCTTCCCATTCCAATCCCGAGACCCTTCCTATAGCATGAGATGTGATATCTCAATGCTTATACCAAACCTGAGACCCTTCCTATAGCATGAGATGTGATATCCAACTCCTTCCCATTCCAATCCTGAGACTCTTCCTATAGCATGAGATGTGATATCTCAATGCCTCTAATACCAAACCTGAGATCCTTCCTCTAACGTGAAATGTGATATCCAACTCCTTCCCTTTCCAAACCTAAGAGCCTACCTATAGCATGAGATGTGATATCCAAGTCCTTCCCATTCCAATCCTTAGACCCTTCCTACAGCATGCAATATGATATCTCAATAATTCTAATAACAAACCTGAGACCCGTCCTATAACATGAGATGGGATATCCAACTCCTTCCCATTCCAATCCTGAGACACTTCTGATAGCAGAGATGTGATATCTCAATGCTTATACCAAACCTGAGACCCTTCCTATAACATGAGATGTGATATCCAACTCCTTCCCGGTCCAAACCTGAGACCCTTCCTATAGCATATGTGATATCCAACTCCTTCCCATTCCAAACATGAGACCCTTCCTATAGCAAGAGTGTAATATCCAACTCCTTCCCATTCCAATCCTGAGACCATTCCTATAGCATGAGATGTGATATCTCAATGCTTCTAATACCAAACCTGAGATCCTTCCTATGAACATGAGATGTGATATCCAATTCCTCCCCATTCCAAACCTGAGAACCTTCCTACAGCATGCGATGTGAAATCTCAATGCTTCTAATACCAAACCCGAGACCAGTCCTATAACATGAGATTGGATATCCAACTCCTTCCCCTTCCAAACCTGAGACTCTTCCTATAGCATGAGATGTGATATCCACCTTCTTCCCATTCCAATCCTGAGACCCTTCCTATAACATGAGATGTGATGTCTCAATGCTTCTAATACCAAACCTGAGATCATTCCTATAACATGAGATGTGATATCCAACTCCTTCACATTCCAATCCTGAGATCCTTCCTATAGCATGAGATGTGATATCTCAATGCTTATACCAAACCTGAGACCCTTCCTATAGCTTGAGATGTGATATCCAACTCTTTCCCATTCCAATCCTGAGACCCTTCCTATAGCATGAGATGTGATATCTCAAGGCCTCTAATACCAAACCTGAGATCCTTCCTCTGACATGAAATGTGATATCCAACTCCTTCCCCTTCCAAACCTGAGAGCCTTCCTATAACATGAAATGTGATATCCAATTCCTTCCCATTCCAACCTGAGACCCTTCCTATAGCATGAGATGGGATATCCAACTCCTTCCAAATCCAATACTGATACCCTTCCGATAGCATGAGATGTGATATCCCAATGCTTCTACCAAACCTGAGACCCATACTATGGCATGAGATGTGATATCAAACTTCTTCCCATTCCAATCCTGAGACCCTACCTATAGCTTGAGATGTGATATCCAACTCCTTCCCATTCCAATTCTGAGACCCTTCCTATACCATGAGACTTGATATCTCAATGCTTCTAATACCAAACCTGAGACCCGTCCTATAACATGAGATGTGATATCCAAATCCTTCCCCTTCCAAACCTTAGACCCTTCCTTTATCATGAGATGTGATATCCAATTCCTTCCCATTCCAATCCTGAGACCCTTCCGATATCATGAGATTTGTTATCTCAATGCTTCTAATATCAAACTTGAGACCCTCCCTATAACATGAGATGTGACATCCAAGTCCTCCCCATTCCAATCCTGAGACCCTTCCTATAGCATGAGATGTGATATCTCAATGCTTCTAATACCAAACCTGAGACCCTTCCTATAACATGATTTGGGATATCCAACTCCTTCCCATTCCAATCCTGAGACCCTTCCGATAGCAGAGATGTGATATCTCAATGCTTATACCAAACCTGAGACCCTTCCTATGGCCTGAGATGTCATATGCAACTCCTTCCCATTCCAATCCTGAGACCCTTCCTATAGCATTAAATGTGATATCTCAATGCTTATACCAAATCTGAGACCCTTCCTATAGCATGAGATGTGATATCCAACTTCTTCCCATTCCAATCCTGAGACCCTTCCTATAGCATGAGATGTGATGTCTCTATTCTTCTAATACCAAACCTGAGATCCTTCCTATAACATGAGATGTGATATCCAACTCCTTCCCATTCCAATCCTGAGACCCTTATGATAGCATGAGATGTGATATCTCAATGCCTCTAATACCAAACCTGAGATACTTCCGATAGCATGAGATGTGATATCTCAATGCTTCTAATACCAAACCTGAGATCCTTCCTATAACATGAGATGTGATTTCCAAATCCTTCCCCTTCCAAACCTGAGACCCTCCATTTAGCATGAGATGTGATATCAAACTCCTTCCCATTCCAATCCTGAGACCCATCTGATAGCATGAGATGTGATATTTCAATGCCTCTAATACCAAACCTGAGATCCTACCTCTAACATGAATTGTGATATCCATCTCCTTCCCTTTCCAAACCTGAGACCCTGCCTATAGCATGAGATGTGATATCCAAGTCCTTTCCATTCCAATCCTGAGACCCTTCCTATAGCATGTGATGTGATATCTCAATTCTTATACCAAACCTGAGACCCTTCTTATGGCATGAGATGTCATATACAACTCCTTCCCATTCCAATCCTGAGACCCTTCCTATAGCATGAGATATGATATCTCAATGCTTATACCAAACCTGAGACCCTTCCTATAGCATGAGATGTGATATCCAACTTCTTCCCATTCCAATCCTGAGACCCTTCCTATAACATGAGATGTGATGTCGCAATGCTTCTAATACCAAACCTGAGATCTTTCCTATAACATGAGATGTGATATCCAACTCCTTCCCATTCCAATCCTGAGACCCTTCCTATAGCATGAGATGTGATATCACAATGCTTATACCAAACCTGAGACCGTTCCTATAGCTTGAGATGTGATATCCAACTCCTTCCCATTCCAATCCTGAGACCCTTCCTATAGCATGAGATGTGATATCTCAAGGCCTCTAATACCAAACCTGAGATCGTTCCTCTAACATGAAATGTGATATCCTACTCCTTCCCCTTCCAAACCTGAGAGCCTTCCTATAACATGAGATGTGATATCCAACTCCTTCCCATTCCAATCCTGAGACCCTTATGATAGCATGAGATGTGATATCTCAATGCCTCTAATACCAAACCTGAGATACTTCCGATAGCATGAGATGTGATATCTCAATGCTTCTAATACCAAACCTGAGACCCTTCCTATAACATGATTTGGGATATCCAACTCCTTCCCATTCCAATCCTGAGACCCTTCCGATAGCAGAGATGTGATATCTCAATGCTTATACCAAACCTGAGACCCTTCCTATGGCCTGAGATGTCATATGCAACTCCTTCCCATTCCAATCCTGAGACCCTTCCTATAGCATTAAATGTGATATCTCAATGCTTATACCAAATCTGAGACCCTTCCTATAGCATGAGATGTGATATCCAACTTCTTCCCATTCCAATCCTGAGACCCTTCCTATAGCATGAGATGTGATGTCTCTATTCTTCTAATACCAAACCTGAGATCCTTCCTATAACATGAGATGTGATATCCAACTCCTTCCCATTCCAATCCTGAGACCCTTATGATAGCATGAGATGTGATATCTCAATGCCTCTAATACCAAACCTGAGATACTTCCGATAGCATGAGATGTGATATCTCAATGCTTCTAATACCAAACCTGAGATCCTTCCTATAACATGAGATGTGATTTCCAAATCCTTCCCCTTCCAAACCTGAGACCCTCCATTTAGCATGAGATGTGATATCAAACTCCTTCCCATTCCAATCCTGAGACCCATCTGATAGCATGAGATGTGATATTTCAATGCCTCTAATACCAAACCTGAGATCCTACCTCTAACATGAATTGTGATATCCATCTCCTTCCCTTTCCAAACCTGAGACCCTGCCTATAGCATGAGATGTGATATCCAAGTCCTTTCCATTCCAATCCTGAGACCCTTCCTATAGCATGTGATGTGATATCTCAATTCTTATACCAAACCTGAGACCCTTCTTATGGCATGAGATGTCATATACAACTCCTTCCCATTCCAATCCTGAGACCCTTCCTATAGCATGAGATATGATATCTCAATGCTTATACCAAACCTGAGACCCTTCCTATAGCATGAGATGTGATATCCAACTTCTTCCCATTCCAATCCTGAGACCCTTCCTATAACATGAGATGTGATGTCGCAATGCTTCTAATACCAAACCTGAGATCTTTCCTATAACATGAGATGTGATATCCAACTCCTTCCCATTCCAATCCTGAGACCCTTCCTATAGCATGAGATGTGATATCACAATGCTTATAGCAAACCTGAGACCGTTCCTATAGCTTGAGATGTGATATCCAACTCCTTCCCATTCCAATCCTGAGACCCTTCCTATAGCATGAGATGTGATATCTCAAGGCCTCTAATACCAAACCTGAGATCGTTCCTCTAACATGAAATGTGATATCCAACTCCTTCCCCTTCCAAACCTGAGAGCCTTCCTATAACATGAGATGTGATATCCAACTCCTTCCCATTCCAATCCTGAGACCCTTATGATAGCATGAGATGTGATATCTCAATGCCTCTAATACCAAACCTGAGATACTTCCGATAGCATGAGATGTGATATCTCAATGCTTCTAATACCAAACCTGAGATCCTTCCTATAACATGAGATGTGATTTCCAAATCCTCCCGCTTCCAAACCTGAGACCCTCCCTTTAGCATGAGATGTGATATCCAACTCCTTCCCATTCCAATCCTGAAACCCTTCTGATAGCATGAGATGTGATATCTCAATGCCTCTAATACCAAACCTGAGATCCTACCTCTAACATGAAATGTGATATCCATCTCCTTCCCTTTCCAAACCTGAGACCCTGCCTATAGCATGAGATGTGATATCCAAGTCCTTTCCATTCCAATCCTGAGACCCTTCCTATAGCATGTGATGTGATATCTCAATGCTTATACCAAACCTGAGACCCTTCCTATGGCATGAGATGTCATATACAACTCCTTCCCATTCCAAACCTGAGGCCCTTCCTATAGCATGAGATGTGATATCTCAATGCTTATACCAAACCTGAGACCCTTACTATAGCATGAGATGTGATATCCAACTCCTTCCCATTCCAATCCTGAGACCCTTCCTATAGCATGAGATGTGATATCACAATGCTTATACCAAACCTGAGACCGTTCCTATAGCTTGAGATGTGATATCCAACTCCTTCCCATTCCAATCCTGAGACCCTTCCTATAGCATGAGATGTGATATCTCAAGGCCTCTAATACCAAACCTGAGATCGTTCCTCTAACATGAAATGTGATATCCAACTCCTTCCCCTTCCAAACCTGAGAGCCTTCCTATAGCATGAGATATGATAGCCAAGTCCTTCCAATTCCAATCCTGAGACCCTTCCTATAACATGAAATGTGATATCCAACTCCTTCTCATTCCAACCTGAGACCCTTCCTATAGCATGAGATGGGATATCTCAATGCTTCTAATACCAAACCTGAGACTCTTCCTATAACATGAGATCTTCCTATAACATGAGATGGGATATCCAACTCATTCCCATTCCAATCCTGAGACCCTTCCGATAGCAGAGATGTGATATCTCAATGCTTATACCAAACCTGAGACCCTTCCTATGGCCTGAGATGTCATATACAACTCCTTCCCATTCCAATCCTGAGACCCTTCCTATAGCATGAGATGTGATATCTCAATGCTTATACCAAATCTGAGACCCTTCCTATAGCATGAGATGTGATATCCAACTCCTTCCCATTCCAATCCTGAGACCCTTCCTATAGCATGAGATGTGATGTCTCAATGCTTCTAATACCAAACCTGAGATCCTTCCTATAACATGAGATGTGATATCCAACTCCTTCCCATTCCAATCCTGAGACCCTTATGATAGCATGAGATGTGATATCTCAATGCCTCTAATACCAAACCTGAGATACTTCCGATAGCATGAGATGTGATATCTCAATGCTTCTAATACCAAACCTGAGATCCTTCCTATAACATGAGATGTGATTTCCAAATCCTCCCGCTTCCAAACCTGAGACCCTCCCTTTAGCATGAGATGTGATATCCAACTCCTTCCCATTCCAATCCTGAAACCCTTCTGATAGCATGAGATGTGATATCTCAATGCCTCTAATTCCAAACCTGAGATCCTACCTCTAACATGAAATGTGATATCCATCTCCTTCCCATTCCAATCCCGAGACCCTTCCTATAGCATGAGATGTGATATCTCAATGCTTATACCAAACCTGAGACCCTTCCTATAGCATGAGATGTGATATCCAACTCCTTCCCATTCCAATCCTGAGACTCTTCCTATAGCATGAGATGTGATATCTCAATGCCTCTAATACCAAACCTGAGATCCTTCCTCTAACGTGAAATGTGATATCCAACTCCTTCCCTTTCCAATCCTGAGAGCCTACCTATAGCATGAGATGTGATATCCAAGTCCTTCCCATTCCAATCCTTAGACCCTTCCTACAGCATGCAATATGATATCTCAATGATTCTAATAACAAACCTGAGACCCGTCCTATAACATGAGATGGGATATCCAACTCCTTCCCATTCCAATCCTGAGACACTTCCGATAGCAGAGATGTGATATCTCAATGCTTATACCAAACCTGAGACCCTTCCTATAACATGAGATGTGATATCCAACTCCTTCCCGGTCCAAACCTGAGACCCTTCCTATAGCATATGTGATATCCAACTCCTTCCCATTCCAAACATGAGACCCTTCCTATAGCAAGAGTGTAATATCCAACTCCTTCCCATTCCAATCCTGAGACCATTCCTATAGCATGAGATGTGATATCTCAATGCTTCTAATACCAAACCTGAGATCCTTCCTATGAACATGAGATGTGATATCCAATTCCTCCCCATTCCAAACCTGAGAACCTTCCCACAGCATGCGATGTGATATCTCAATGCTTCTAATACCAAACCCGAGACCAGTCCTATAACATGAGATTGGATATCCAACTCCTTCCCCTTCCAGACCTGAGACTCTTCCTATAGAATGAGATGTGATATCCACCTTCTTCCCATTCCAATCCTGAGACCCTTCCTATAACATGAGATGTGATGTCTCAATGCTTCTAATACCAAACCTGAGATCTTTCCTATAACATGAGATGTGATATCCAACTCCTTCACATTCCAATCCTGAGACACTTCATATAGCATGAGATGTGATATCTCAATGCTTATACCAAACCTGAGACCATTCCTATAGCTTGAGATGTGATATCCAACTCTTTCCCATTCCAATCCTGAGACCCTTCCTATAGCATGAGATGTGATATCTCAAGGCCTCTAATACCAAACCTGAGATCCTTCCTCTGACATGAAATGTGATATCCAACTCCTTCCCCTTCCAAACCTGAGAGCCTTCCTATAACATGAAATGTGATATCCAATTCCTTCCCATTCCAACCTGAGACCCTTCCTATAGCATGAGATGGGATATCCAACTCCTTCCAAATCCAATACTGATACCCTTCCGATAGCATGAGATGTGATATCCCAATGCTTCTACCAAACCTGAGACCCATACTATGCATGAGATGTGATATCAAACTTCTTCCCATTCCAATCCTGAGACCCTACCTATAGCTTGAGATGTGATATCCAACTCCTTCCCATTCCAATTCTGAGACCCTTCCTATTCCATGAGACTTGATATCTCAATGCTTCTAATACCAAACCTGAGACCCGTCCTATAACATGAGATGTGATATCCAAATCCTTCCCCTTCCAAACCTTAGACCCTTCCTTTATCATGAGATGTGATATCCAATTCCTTCCCATTCCAATCCTGAGACCCTTCCGATATCATGAGATTTGTTATCTCAATGCTTCTAATATCAAACTTGAGACCCTCCCTATAACATGAGATGTGACATCCAAGTCCTCCCCATTCCAATCCTGAGACCCTTCCTATAGCATGAGATGTGATATCTCAATGCTTCTAATACCAAACCTGAGACCCTTCCTATAACATGATTTGGGATATCCAACTCCTTCCCATTCCAATCCTGAGACCCTTCCGATAGCAGAGATGTGATATCTCAATGCTTATACCAAACCTGAGACCCTTCCTATGGCCTGAGATGTCATATGCAACTCCTTCCCATTCCAATCCTGAGACCCTTCCTATAGCATTAGATGTGATATCTCAATGCTTATACCAAATCTGAGACCCTTCCTATAGCATGAGATGTGATATCCAACTTCTTCCCATTCCAATCCTGAGACCCTTCCTATAGCATGAGATGTGAGGTCTCAATTCTTCTAATACCAAACCTGAGATCCTTCCTATAACATGAGATGTGATATCCAACTCCTTCCCATTCCAATCCTGAGACCCTTATGATAGCATGAGATGTGATATCTCAATGCCTCTAATTCCAAACCTGAGATACTTCTGATAGCATGAGATGTGATATCTCAATGCTTCTAATACCAAACCTGAGATCCTTCCTATAACATGAGATGTGATTTCCAAATCCTTCCACTTCCAAACCTGAGACCCTCCCTTTAGCATGAGATGTGATATCCAACTCCTTCCCTTTCCAATCCTGAGACCCTTCTGATAGCATGAGATGTGATATTTCAATGCCTCTAATACCAAACCTGAGATCCTACCTCTAACATGAAATGTGATATCCATCTCCTTCCCTTTCCAAACCTGAGACCCTGCCTATAGCATGAAATGTGATATCCAAGTCCTTCCCATTCCAACCCTTCCTATAGCATGTGATGTGATATCTCAATGCTTATACCAAATCTGAGACCCTTCCTATAGCATGAGATGTGATATCCAACTCCTTCCCATTCCAATCCTGAGACCCTTCCTATAGCATGAGATGTGATGTCTCAATGCTTCTAATACCAAACCTGAGATTCTTCCTATAACATGAGATGTGATATCCTACTCCTTCCCATTCCAATCCTGAGACCCTTATGATAGCATGAGATGTGATATCTCAATGCCTCTAATACCAAACCTGAGATACTTCCGATAGCATGAGATGTGATATCTCAATGCTTCTAATACCAAACCTGAGATCCTTCCTATAACATGAGATGTGATTTCCAAATCCTTCCCCTTCCAAACCTGAGACCCTCCCTTTAGCATGAGATGTGATATCCAACTCCTTCCCATTCCAATCCTGAGACCCATCTGATAGCATGAGATGTGATATTTCAATGCCTCTAATACCAAACCTGAGATCCTACCTCTAACATGAAATGTGATATCCATCTCCTTCCCTTTCCAAACCTGAGACCCTGCCTATAGCATGAGATGTGATATCCAAGTCCTTTCCATTCCAATCCTGAGACCCTTCCTATAGCATGTGATGTGATATCTCAATGCTTATACCAAACCTGAGACCCTTCCTATGGCATGAGATGTCATATACAACTCCTTCCCATTCCAATCCTGAGACCCTTCCTATAGCATGAGATGTGATATCTCAATGCTTATACCAAACCTGAGACCCTTCCTATAGCATGAGATGTGATATCCAACTCCTTCCCATTCCAATCGTGAGACCCTTCCTATAGCATGAGATGTGATATCTCAAGGCCTCTAATACCAAACCTGAGATCGTTCCTCTAACATGAAATGTGATATCCAACTCCTTCCCCTTCCAAACCTGAGAGCCTTCCTATAACATGAGATGTGACATCCAAGTCCTCCCCATTCCAATCCTGAGACCCTTCCTATAGCATGAGATGTGATATCTCAATGCTTCTAATACCAAACCTGAGACCCTTCCTATAACCTGATTTGGGATATCCAACTCCTTCCCATTCCAATCCTGAGACCCTTCCGATAGCAGAGATGTGATATCTCAATGCTTATACCAAACCTGAGACCCTTCCTATGGCCTGAGATGTCATATGCAACTCCTTCCCATTCCAATCCTGAGACCCTTCCTATAGCATTAGATGTGATATCTCAATGCTTATACCAAATCTGAGACCCTTCCTATAGCATGAGATGTGATATCCAACTTCTTCCCATTCCAATCCTGAGACCCTTCCTATAGCATGAGATGTGATGTCTCAATTCTTCTAATACCAAACATGAGATCCTTCCTATAACATGAGATGTGATATCCAACTCCTTCCCATTCCAATCCTGAGACCCTTATGATAGCATGAGATGTGATATCTCAATGCCTCTAATACCAAACCTGAGATACTTCTGATAGCATGAGATGTGATATCTCAATGCTTCTAATACCAAACCTGAGATCCTTCCTATAACATGAGATGTGATTTCCAAATCCTTCCACTTCCAAACCTGAGACCCTCCCTTTAGCATGAGATGTGATATCCAACTCCTTCCCATTCCAATCCTGAGACCCTTCTGATAGCATGAGATGTGATATTTCAATGCCTCTAATACCAAACCTGAGATCCTACCTCTAACATGAAATGTGATATCCATCTCCTTCCCTTTCCAAACCTGAGACCCTGCCTATAGCATGAGATGTGATATCCAAGTCCTTCCCATTCCAATCCTGAGACCCTTCCTATAGCATGTGATGTGATATCTCAATGCTTATACCAAACCTGAGACCCTTCCTATGGCATGAGATGTCATATACAACTCCTTCCCATTCCAATCCTTAGACCCTTCCTATAGCATGAGATGTGATTTCTCAATGCTTATACCAAACCTGAGACCCTTCCTATAGCATGAGATGTGATATCCAACTTCTTCCCATTCCAATCCTGAGACCCTTCCTATAACATGAGATGTGATGTCTCAATGCTTCTAATACCAAACCTGAGACCCTTCCTATAACATGAGATGGGATATCCAACTCCTTCCCATTCCAATCCTGAGACCCTTCCGATAGCAGAGATGTGATATCTCAATGCTTTTACCAAACCTGAGACCCTTCCTATGGCCTGAGATGTCATATACAACTCCTTCCCATTCCAATCCTGAGACCCTTCCTATAGCATGAGATGTGATATCTCAATGCTTATACCAAATCTGAGACCCTTCCTATAGCATGAGATGTGATATCCAACTCCTTCCCATTCCAATCCGTAGACCCTTCCTATAGCATGAGATGTGATGTCTCAATGCTTCTAATACCAAACCTGAGATCCTTCCTATAACATGAGAGGTGATATCCAACTCCTTCCCATTCCAATCCTGAGACCCTTATGATAGCATGAGATGTGATATCTCAATGCCTCTAATACCAAACCTGAGATACTTCCGATAGCATGAGATGTGATATCTCAATGCTTCTAATACCAAACCTGAGATCCTTCCTATAACATGAGATGTGATTTCCAAATCCTTCCCCTTCCAAACCTGAGACCCTCCCTTTAGCATGAGATGTGATATCCAACTCCTTCCCATTCCAATCCTGAGACCCTTCTGATAGCATGAGATGTGATATTTCAATGCCTCAAATACCAAACCTGAGATCCTACCTCTAACATGAAATGTGATATCCATCTCCTTCCCTTTCCAAACCTGAGACCCTGCCTATAGCATGAGATGTGATATCCAAGTCCTTTCCATTCCAATCCTGAGACCCTTCCTATAGCATGTGATGTGATATCTCAATGCTTATACCAAACCTGAGACCCTTCCTATGGCATGAGATGTCATATACAACTCCTTCCCATTCCAAACCTGAGACCCTTCCTATAGCATGAGATGTGATATCTCAATGCTTATACCAAACCTGAGACCCTTCCTTTAGCATGAGATGTGATATCCAACTTCTTCCCATTCCAATCCTGAGACCCTTCCTATAACATGAGATGTGATGTCGCAATGCTTCTAATACCAAACCTGAGATCTTTCCTATAACATGAGATGTGATATCCAACTCCTTCCCATTCCAATCCTGAGACCCTTCCTATAGCATGAGATGTGATATCACAATGCTTATACCAAACCTGAGACCGTTCCTATAGCTTGAGATGTGATATCCAACTCCTTCCCATTCCAATCCTGAGACCCTTCCTATAGCATGAGATGTGATATCTCAAGGCCTCTAATACCAAACCTGAGATTGTTCCTCTAACATGAAATGTGATATCCAACTCCTTACCCTTCCAAACCTGAGAGCCTTCCTATAGCATGAGATATGATAGCCAAGTCCTTCCAATTCCAATCCTGAGACCCTTCCTATAAAATGAAATGTGATATCCAACTCCTTCCCATTCCAACCTGAGACCCTTCCTATAGCATGAGATGGGATATCTCAATGCTTCTAATAACAAACCTGAGACTCTTCCTATAACATGAGATGGGATATCCAACTCCTTCCCATTCCAATCCTGAGACCCTTCCTATAGCATGAGATGTGATATCTCAATGCTTATACCAAATCTGAGACCCTTCCTATAGCATGAGATGTGATATCCAACTCCTTCCCATTCCAATCCTGAGACCCTTCCTATAGCATGAGATGTGATGTCTCAATGCTTCTAATACCAAACCTGAGATCCTTCCTATAACATGAGATGTGATATCCAACTCCTTCCCATTCCAATCCTGAGACCCTTATGATAGCATGAGATGTGATATCTCAATGCCTCTAATACCAAACCTGAGATACTTCCGATAGCATGAGATGTGATATCTCAATGCTTCTAATACCAAACCTGAGATCCTTCCTATAACATGAGATGTGATTTCCAAATCCTCCCGCTTCCAAACCTGAGACCCTCCCTTTAGCATGAGATGTGATATCCAACTCCTTCCCATTCCAATCCTGAGACCCTTCTGATAGCATGAGATGTGATATCTCAATGCCTCTAATTCCAAACCTGAGATCCTACCTCTAACATGAAATGTGATATCCATCTCCTTCCCTTTCCAAACCTGAGACCCTGCCTATAGCATGAGATGTGATATCCAAGTCCTTCCCATTCCAATCCTGAGACCCTTCCTATAGCATGTGATGTGATATCTCAATGCTTATACCAAACCTGAGACCCTTCCTATGGCATGAGATGTCATATACAACTCCTTCCCATTCCAATCCTGAGACCCTTCCTATAGCATGAGATGTGATATCTCAATGCTTATACCAAACCTGAGACCCTTCCTATAGCATGAGATGTGATATCCAACTTCTTCCCATTCCAATCCTGAGACCCTTCCTATAACATGAGATGTGATGTCTCAATGCTTCTAATACCAAACCTGAGATCTTTCCTATAACATGAGATGTGATATCCAACTCCTTCCCATTCCAATCCTGAGACCCTTCCTATAGCATGAGATGTGATATCACAATGCTTATACCAAACCTGAGACCGTTCCTATAGCTTGAGATGTGATATCCAACTCCTTCCCATTCCAATCCTGAGACCCTTCCTATAGCATGAGATGTGATATCTCAAGGCCTCTAATACCAAACCTGAGATCCTTCCTCTAACATGAAATGTGATATTCAACTCCTTCCCCTTCCAAACCTGAGAGCCTTCCTATAGCATGAGATATGATATCCAAGTCCTTCCCATTCCAATTCTGAGACCCTTCCTATATCATGAGATGGGATATCTCAATGCTTCTAATACCAAACCTGAGACCCTTCCTATAACATGAGATGGGAATATCCAACTCCTTCCCATTCCAATCCTGAGACCCTTCCGATAGCAGAGATGTGATATCTCAATGCTTATACCAAACCTGGGATCCTTCCTATAACATGAGATGTGATATCCAACTCCTTCCCATTCCAATCCTGAGACACTTCCTATAGCATGAGATGTGATATCTCACTGCTTATACCAAACCTGAGACCCTTCCTCTAGAATGAGATGTGATATCCAACTCCTTCCCATTCCAATCCTGAGACCCTTCCTATAGCATGAGATGTGATATCTCAATGCTTCTAATATCAAACTTGAGACCCTCCCTATAGCATGAGATGTGATACCCAAGTCCTTCCCATTCCAATCCTGAGACACTTCCTATAGCATGAGATGTGATATCTCAATGCTTCTAATACCAAACCTGAGACTCTTCCTATAACATGAGATGGGATATCCAACTCCTTCCCATTCCAATCCTGAGACCCTTCCAATAGCAGAGATGTGATATCTCAATGCTTATACCAAACCTAAGACCCTTCCTATGGCATGAGATGTGATATCCAACTCCTTCCCATTCCAATCCCGAGACCCTTCCTATAGCATGAGATGTGATATCTCGATGCTTATACCAAATCTGAGACCCTTCCTATAGCATGAGATGTAATATCCAACTCCTTCCCATTCCAATCCTGAGGCCCTTCCTATAGCATGAGATGTAATGTCTCAATGCTTCTAATACCAAACCTGAGATCCTTCCTATAACATGAGATGTGATATCCAACTCCTTCCCATTCCAATCCTGAGACCCTTCCTATAGCATGAGATGTGATGTCTCAATGCTTCTAATACCAAACCTGAGAACCTTCCTACAGCATGCGATGTGATATCTCAATGCTTCTAATACCAAACCTGAGACCCTTCCTATAACATGAGATGGGATATCCAACTCCTTCCCATTCCAATCCTGAGACCCTTCCGATAGCAGAGATGTGATATCTCAATGCTTTTACCAAGCCTGAGACCCTTCCTATGGCCTGAGATGTCATATACAACTCCTTCCCATTCCAATCCTGAGACCCTTCCTATAGCATGAGATGTGATATCTCAATGCTTATACCAAATCTGAGACCCTTCCTATAGCATGAGATGTGATATCCAACTCCTTCCCATTCCAATCCTGAGACCCTTCCTATAGCATGAGATGTGATGTCTCAATGCTTCTAATACCAAACCTGAGATCCTTCCTATAACATGAGATGTGATATCCAACTCCTTCCCATTCCAATCCTGAGACCCTTATGATAGCATGAGATGTGATATCTCAATGCCTCTAATACCAAACCTGAGATACTTCCGATAGCATGAGATGTGATATCTCAATGCTTCTAATACCAAACCTGAGATCCTTCCTATAACATGAGATGTGATTTCCAAATCCTTCCCCTTCCAAACCTGAGACCCTCCCTTTAGCATGAGATGTGATATCAAACTCCTTCCGATTCCAGTCCTGAGACCCATCTGATAGCATGAGATGTGATATTTCAATGCCTCTAATACCAAACCTGAGATCCTACCTCTAACATGAAATGTGATATCCATCTCCTTCCCTTTTCAAACCTGAGACCCTGCCTATAGCATGAGATGTGATATCCAAGTCCTTTCCATTCCAATCCTGAGACCCTTCCTATAGCATGTGATGTGATATCTCAATTCTTATACCAAACCTGAGACCCTTCCTATGGCATGAGATGTCATATACAACTCCTTCCCATTCCAATCCTGAGACCCTCCCTATAGCATGAGATGTGATATCTCAATGCTTATACCAAACCTGAGACCCTTCCTATAGCATGAGATGTGATATCCAACTTCTTCCCATTCCAATCCTGAGACCCTTCCTATAACATGAGATGTGATGTCGCAATGCTTCTAATACCAAACCTGAGATCTTTCCTATAACATGAGATGTGATATCCAACTCCTTCCCATTCCAATCCTGAGACCCTTCCTATAGCATGAGATGTGATATCACAAAGCTTATACCAAACCTGAGACCGTTCCTATAGCTTGAGATGTGATATCCAACTCCTTCCCATTCCAATCCTGAGACCATTCCTATAGCATGAGATGTGATATCGCAAGGCCTCTAATACCAAACCTGAGATCGTTCCTCTAACATGAAATGTGATATCCAACTCCTTCCCCTTCCAAACCTGAGAGCCTTCCTATAACATGAGATGTGATATCCAACTCCTTCCCATTCCAATCCTGAGACCCTTATGATAGCATGAGATGTGATATCTCAATGCCTCTAATACCAAACCTGAGATACTTCCGATAGCATGAGATGTGATATCTCAATGCTTCTAATACCAAACCTGAGATCCTTCCTATAACATGAGATGTGATTTCCAAATCCTTCCCCTTCCAAACCTGAGACCCTCCCTTTAGCATGAGATGTGATATCCAACTCCTTCCCATTCCAATCCTGAGACCCTTCTGATAGCATGAGATGTGATATTTCAATGCCTCAAATACCAAACCTGAGATCCTACCTCTAACATGAAATGTGATATCCATCTCCTTCCCTTTCCAAACCTGAGACCCTGCCTATAGCATGAGATGTGATATCCAAGTCCTTTCCATTCCAATCCTGAGACCCTTCCTATAGCATGTGATGTGATATCTCAATGCTTATACCAAACCTGAGACCCTTCCTATGGCATGAGATGTCATATACAACTCCTTCCCATTCCAAACCTGAGACCCTTCCTATAGCATGAGATGTGATATCTCAATGCTTATACCAAACCTGAGACCCTTCCTATAGCATGAGATGTGATATCCAACTCCTTCCCATTCCAATCCTGAGACCCTTCCTATAGCATGAGATGTGATGTCTCAATGCTTCTAATACCAAACCTGAGATCCTTCCTATAACATGAGATGTGATATCCAACTCCTTCCCATTCCAATCCTGAGACCCTTATGATAGCATGAGATGTGATATCTCAATGCCTCTAATACCAAACCTGAGATACTTCCGATAGCATGAGATGTGATATCTCAATGCTTCTAATACCAAACCTGAGATCCTTCCTATAACATGAGATGTGATTTCCAAATCCTTCCCCTTCCAAACCTGAGACCCTCCCTTTAGCATGAGATGTGATATCAAACTCCTTCCGATTCCAGTCCTGAGACCCATCTGATAGCATGAGATGTGATATTTCAATGCCTCTAATACCAAACCTGAGATCCTACCTCTAACATGAAATGTGATATCCATCTCCTTCCCTTTTCAAACCTGAGACCCTGCCTATAGCATGAGATGTGATATCCAAGTCCTTTCCATTCCAATCCTGAGACCCTTCCTATAGCATGTGATGTGATATCTCAATTCTTATACCAAACCTGAGACCCTTCCTATGGCATGAGATGTCATATACAACTCCTTCCCATTCCAATCCTGAGACCCTCCCTATAGCATGAGATGTGATATCTCAATGCTTATACCAAACCTGAGACCCTTCCTATAGCATGAGATGTGATATCCAACTTCTTCCCATTCCAATCCTGAGACCCTTCCTATAACATGAGATGTGATGTCGCAATGCTTCTAATACCAAACCTGAGATCTTTCCTATAACATGAGATGTGATATCCAACTCCTTCCCATTCCAATCCTGAGACCCTTCCTATAGCATGAGATGTGATATCACAAAGCTTATACCAAACCTGAGACCGTTCCTATAGCTTGAGATGTGATATCCAACTCCTTCCCATTCCAATCCTGAGACCATTCCTATAGCATGAGATGTGATATCGCAAGGCCTCTAATACCAAACCTGAGATCGTTCCTCTAACATGAAATGTGATATCCAACTCCTTCCCCTTCCAAACCTGAGAGCCTTCCTATAACATGAGATGTGATATCCAACTCCTTCCCATTCCAATCCTGAGACCCTTATGATAGCATGAGATGTGATATCTCAATGCCTCTAATACCAAACCTGAGATACTTCCGATAGCATGAGATGTGATATCTCAATGCTTCTAATACCAAACCTGAGATCCTTCCTATAACATGAGATGTGATTTCCAAATCCTTCCCCTTCCAAACCTGAGACCCTCCCTTTAGCATGAGATGTGATATCCAACTCCTTCCCATTCCAATCCTGAGACCCTTCTGATAGCATGAGATGTGATATTTCAATGCCTCAAATACCAAACCTGAGATCCTACCTCTAACATGAAATGTGATATCCATCTCCTTCCCTTTCCAAACCTGAGACCCTGCCTATAGCATGAGATGTGATATCCAAGTCCTTTCCATTCCAATCCTGAGACCCTTCCTATAGCATGTGATGTGATATCTCAATGCTTATACCAAACCTGAGACCCTTCCTATGGCATGAGATGTCATATACAACTCCTTCCCATTCCAAACCTGAGACCCTTCCTATAGCATGAGATGTGATATCTCAATGCTTATACCAAACCTGAGACCCTTCCTATAGCATGAGATGTGATATCCAACTTCTTCCCATTCCAATCCTGAGACCCTTCCTATAACATGAGATGTGATGTCGCAATCCTTCTAATACCAAACCTGAGATCTTTCCTATAACATGAGATGTGATATCCAACTCCTTCCCATTCCAATCCTGAGACCCTTCCTATAGCATGAGATGTGATATCACAATGCTTATACCAAACCTGAGACCGTTCCTATAGCTTGAGATGTGATATCCAACTCCTTCCCATTCCAATCCTGAGACCCTTCCTATAGCATGAGATGTGATATCTCAAGGCCTCTAATACCAAACCTGAGATCGTTCCTCTAACATGAAATGTGATATCCAACTCCTTCCCCTTCCAAACCTGATAGCCTTCCTATAGCATGAGATATGATAGCCAAGTCCTTCCAATTCCAATCCTGAGACCCTTCCTATAACATGAAATGTGATATCCAACTCCTTCCCATTCCAACCTGAGACCCTTCCTATAGCATGAGATGGGATATCTCAATGCTTCTAATAACAAACCTGAGACTCTTCCTATAACATGAGATGGGATATCCAACTCATTCCCATTCCAATCCTGAGACCCTTCCGATAGCAGAGATGTGATATCTCAATGCTTATACCAAACCTGAGACCCTTCCTATGGCCTGAGATGTCATATACAACTCCTTCCCATTCCAATCCTGAGACCCTTCCAATAGCATGAGATGTGATATCTCAATGCTTATACCAAATCTGAGACCCTTCCTATAGCATGAGATGTGATATCCAACTCCTTCCCATTCCAATCCTGAGACCCTTCCTATAGCATGAGATGTGATGTCTCAATGCTTCTAATACCAAACCTGAGATCCTTCCTATAACATGAGATGTGATATCCAACTCCTTCCCATTCCAATCCTGAGACCCTTATGATAGCATGAGATGTGATATCTCAATGCCTCTAATACCAAACCTGAGATACTTCCGATAGCATGAGATGTGATATCTCAATGCTTCGAATACCAAACCTGAGATCCTTCCTATAACATGAGATGTGATTTCCAAATCCTCCCGCTTCCAAACCTGAGACCCTCCCTTTAGCATGAGATGTGATATCCAACTCCTTCCCATTCCAATCCTGAGACCCTTCTGATAGCATGAGATGTGATATCTCAATGCCTCTAATTCCAAACCTGAGATCCTACCTCTAACATGAAATGTGATATCCATCTCCTTCCCTTTCCAAACCTGAGACCCTGCCTTTAGCATGAGATGTGATATCCAAGTCCTACCCATTCCAATCCTGAGACCCTTCCTATAGCATGTGATGTGATATCTCAATGCTTATACCAAACCTGAGACCCTTCCTATGGCATGAGATGTCATATACAACTCCTTCCCATTCCAATCCTGAGACCCTTCCTATAGCATGAGATGTGATATCTCAATGCTTATACCAAACCTGAGACCCTTCCTATAGCATGAGATGTGATATCCAACTTCTTCCCATTCCAATCCTGAGACCCTTCCTATAACATGAGATGTGATGTCTCAATGCTTCTAATACCAAACCTGAGATCTTTCCTATAACATGAGATGTGATATCCAACTCCTTCCCATTCCAATCCTGAGACCCTTCCTATAGTATGAGATGTGATATCACAATGCTTATACAAAACCTGAGACCGTTCCTATAGCTTGAGATGTGATATCCAACTCCTTCCCATTCCAATCCTGAGACCCTTCCTATAGCATGAGATGTGATATCTCAAGGCCTCTAATACCAAACCTGAGATACTTCCTCTAATATGAAATGTGATATCCAACTCCTTCCCCTTCCAAACCTGAGAGCCTTCCTATAGCATGAGATGTGATATCCAACTTCTTCCCATTCCAATCCTGAGACCCTTCCTATAACATGAGATGTGATGTCTCAATGCTTCTAATACCAAACCTGAGATCTTTCCTATAACATGAGATGTGATATCCAACTCCTTCCCATTCCAATCCTGAGACCCTTCCGATAGCAGAGATGTGATATCTCAATGCTTATACCAAACCTGAGATCCTTCCTATAACATGAGATTTGATATCCAACTCCTTCCCATTCCAACCCTGAGACACTTCCTATAGCATGAGATGTGATATCTCACTGCTTATACCAAACCTGAGACCCTTCCTATAGAATGAGATGTGATATCCAACTCCTTCCCATTCCAATCCTGAGACCCTTCCTATAGCATGAGATGTGATATCTCAATGCTTCTAATATCAAACTTGAGACCCTCCCTATAGCATGAGATGTGATACCCAAGTCCTTCCCATTCCAATCCTGAGACACTTCCTATAGCATGAGATGTGATATCTCAATGCTTCTAATACCAAACCTGAGACTCTTCCTATAACATGAGATGGGATATCCAACTCCTTCCCATTCCAATCCTGAGACCCTTCCAATAGCAGAGATGTGATATCTCAATGCTTATACCAAACCTAAGACCCTTCCTATGGCATGAGATGTGATATCCAACTCCTTCCCATTCCAATCCCGAGACCCTTCCTATAGCATGAGATGTGATATCTCGATGCTTATACCAAATCTGAGACCCTTCCTATAGCATGAGATGTGATATCCAACTCCTTCCCATTCCAATCCTGAGGCCCTTCCTATAGCATGAGATGTGATGTCTCAATGCTTCTAATACCAAACCTGAGATCCTTCCTATAACATGAGATGTGATATCCAACTCCTTCCCATTCCAATCCTGAGACCCTTCCTATAGCATGAGATGTGATGTCTCAATGCTTCTAATACCAAACCTGAGAACCTTCCTACAGCATGCGATGTGATATCTCAATGCTTCTAATACCAAACCTGAGACCAGTCCTATAACATGAGATTGGATATCCAACTCCTTCCCCTTCCAAACCTGAGACCCTTCCTATAGCATGAGATGTGATATCCAACTTCTTCCCATTCCAATCCTGAGACCCTTCCTATAACATGAGATGTGATGTCTCAATGCTTCTAATACCAAACCTGAGATCTTTCCTATAACATGAGATGTAATATCCAACTCCATCCCATTCCAATCCTGAGACCCTTCCTATAGCATGAGATGTGCTATCTCAATGCTTATACCAAACCTGAGACCCTTCCTAAAGCTTGAGATGTGATATCCAACTCCTTCCCATTCCAATCCTGAGACCCTTCCTATAGCATGATATGTGATATCTCAATGCCTCTAGTACCAAACCTGAGATCCTTCCTCTAACATGAAATGTGATATCGAACTCCTTCCCTTTCCAAACCTGAGAGCCTACCTATAGCATGAGATGTGATATCCAAGTCCTTCCCATTCCAATCCTTAGACCCTTCCTACAGCATGCAATATGATATCTCAATGATTCTAATAACAAACCTGAGACCCGTCCTATAACATGAGATGTGATATCCAACTCCTTCCCGTTTCAAACCTGAGACCCTTCCTATAGCATGAGATGTGATATCCAACTTCTTCCCATTCCAATCCTGAGACCCTTCCTATAACATGAGATGTGATGTCTCAATGCTTCTAATACCAAACCTGAGATCTTTCCTATAACATGAGATGTAATATCCAACTCCTTCCCATTCCAATCCTGAGACCCTTCCTATAGCATGAGATGTGCTATCTCAATGCTTATACCAAACCTGAGACCCTTCCTAAAGCTTGAGATGTGATATCCAACTCCTTCCCATTCCAATCCTGAGACCCTTCCTATAGCATGAGATGTGATATCTCATTGCTTCTAATATCAAACTTGAGACCCTCCCTATAGCATGAGATGTGATACCCAAGTCCTTCCCATTCCAATCCTGAGACCCTTCCTATAGCATGAGATGTGATATCTCAATGCTTATACCAAATCTGAGACCCTTCCTATAGCATGAGATGTGATATCCAACTCCTTCCCATTCCAATCCTGAGACCCTTCCTATAGCATGAGATGTGATGTCTCAATGCTTCTAATACCAAACCTGAGATCCTTCCTATAACATGAGATGTGATATCCAACTCCTTCCCATTCCAATCCTGAGACCCTTATGATAGCATGAGATGTGATATCTCAATGCCTCTAATACCAAACCTGAGATACTTCGATAGCATGAGATGTGATATCTCAATGCTTCTAATACCAAACCTGAGATCCTTCCTATAACATGAGATGTGATTTCCAAATCCTTCCCCTTCCAAACCTGAGACCCTCCCTTTAGCATGAGATGTGATATCAAACTCCTTCCCATTCCAGTCCTGAGACCCATCTGATAGCATGAGATGTGATATTTCAATGCCTCTAATACCAAACCTGAGATCCTACCTCTAACATGAAATGTGATATCCATCTCCTTCCCTTTTCAAACCTGAGACCCTGCCTATAGCATGAGATGTGATATCCAAGTCCTTTCCATTCCAATCCTGAGACCCTTCCTATAGCATGTGATGTGATATCTCAATTCTTATACCAAACCTGAGACCCTTCCTATGGCATGAGATGTCATATACAACTCCTTCCCATTCCAATCCTGAGACCCTTCCTATAGCATGAGATGTGATATCTCAATGCTTATACCAAACCTGAGACCCTTCCTATAGCATGAGATGTGATATCCAACTTCTTCCCATTCCAATCCTGAGACCCTTCCTATAACATGAGATGTGATGTCGCAATGCTTCTAATACCAAACCTGAGATCTTTCCTATAACATGAGATGTGATATCCAACTCCTTCCCATTCCAATCCTGAGACCCTTCCTATAGCATGAGATGTGATATCACAATGCTTATACCAAACCTGAGACCGTTCCTATAGCTTGAGATGTGATATCCAACTCCTTCCCATTCCAATCCTGAGACCCTTCCTATAGCATGAGATGTGATATCGCAAGGCCTCTAATACCAAACCTGAGATCGTTCCTCTAACATGAAATGTGATATCCAACTCCTTCCCCTTCCAAACCTGAGAGCCTTCCTATAACATGAGATGTGATATCCAACTTCTTCCCATTCCAATCCTGAGACCCTTATGATAGCATGAGATGTGATATCTCAATGCCTCTAATACCAAACCTGAGATACTTCCGATAGCATGAGATGTGATATCTCAATGCTTCTAATACCAAACCTGAGATCCTTCCTATAACATGAGATGTGATTTCCAAATCCTTCCCCTTCCAAACCTGAGACCCTCCCTTTAGCATGAGATGTGATATCCAACTCCTTCCCATTCCAATCCTGAGACCCTTCTGATAGCATGAGATGTGATATTTCAATGCCTCAAATACCAAACCTGAGATCCTACCTCTAACATGAAATGTGATATCCATCTCCTTCCCTTTCCAAACCTGAGACCCTGCCTATAGCATGAGATGTGATATCCAAGTCCTTTCCATTCCAATCCTGAGACCCTTCCTATAGCATGTGATGTGATATCTCAATGCTTATACCAAACCTGAGACCCTTCCTATGGCATGAGATGTCATATACAACTCCTTCCCATTCCAAACCTGAGACCCTTCCTATAGCATGAGATGTGATATCTCAATGCTTATACCAAACCTGAGACCCTTCCTATAGCATGAGATGTGATATCCAACTTCTTCCCATTCCAATCCTGAGACCCTTCCTATAACATGAGATGTGATGTCGCAATGCTTCTAATACCAAACCTGAGATCTTTCCTATAACATGAGATGTGATATCCAACTCCTTCCCATTCCAATCCTGAGACCCTTCCTATAGCATGAGATGTGATATCACAATGCTTATACCAAACATGAGATCGTTCCTATAGCTTGAGATGTGATATCCAACTCCTTCCCATTCCAATCCTGAGACCCTTCCTATAGCATGAGATGTGATATCTCAAGGCCTCTAATACCAAACCTGAGATTGTTCCTCTAACATGAAATGTGATATCCAACTCCTTCCCCTTCCAAACCTGAGAGCCTTCCTATAGCATGAGATATGATAGCCAAGTCCTTCCAATTCCAATCCTGAGGCCCTTCCTATAACATGAAATGTGATATCCAACTCCTTCCCATTCCAACCTGAGACCCTTCCTATAGCATGAGATGGGATATCTCAATGCTTCTAATAACAAACCTGAGACTCTTCCTATAACATGAGATGGGATATCCAACTCATTCCCATTCCAATCCTGAGACCCTTCCGATAGCAGAGATGTGATATCTCAATGCTTATACCAAACCTGAGACCCTTCCTATGGCCTGAGATGTCATATACAACTCCTTCCCATTCCAATCCTGAGACCCTTCCTATAGCATGAGATGTGATATCTCAATGCTTATACCAAATCTGAGACCCTTCCTATAGCATGAGATGTGATATCCAACTCCTTCCCATTCCAATCCTGAGACCCTTCCTATAGCATGAGATGTGATGTCTCAATGCTTCTAATACCAAACCTGAGATCCTTCCTATAACATGAGATGTGATATCCAACTCCTTCCCATTCCAATCCTGAGACCCTTATGATAGCATGAGATGTGATATCTCAATGCCTCTAATACCAAACCTGAGATACTTCCGATAGCATGAGATGTGATATCTCAATGCTTCGAATACCAAACCTGAGATCCTTCCTATAACATGAGATGTGATTTCCAAATCCTCCCGCTTCCAAACCTGAGACCCTCCCTTTAGCATGAGATGTGATATCCAACTCCTTCCCATTCCAATCCTGAGACCCTTCTGATAGCATGAGATGTGATATCTCAATGCCTCTAATTCCAAACCTGAGATCCTACCTCTAACATGAAATGTGATATCCATCTCCTTCCCTTTCCAAACCTGAGACCCTGCCTTTAGCATGAGATGTGATATCCAAGTCCTTCCCATTCCAATCCTGAGACCCTTCCTATAGCATGTGATGTGATATCTCAATGCTTATACCAAACCTGAGACCCTTCCTATGGCATGAGATGTCATATACAACTCCTTCCCATTCCAATCCTGAGACCCTTCCTATAGCATGAGATGTGATATCTCAATGCTTATACCAAACCTGAGACCCTTCCTATAGCATGAGATGTGATATCCAACTTCTTCCCATTCCAATCCTGAGACCCTTCCTATAACATGAGATGTGATGTCTCAATGCTTCTAATACCAAACCTGAGACCGTTCCTATAGCTTGAGATGTGATATCCAACTCCTTCCCATTCCAATCCTGAGACCCTTCCTATAGCATGAGATGTGATATCTCAAGGCCTCTAATACCAAACCTGAGATCCTTCCTCTAATATGAAATGTGATATCCAACTCCTTCCCCTTCCAAACCTGAGAGCCTTCCTATAGCATGAGATATGATATCCAAGTCCTTCCCATTCCAATCCTGAGACCCTTCCTATATCATGAGATGGGATATCTCAATGCTTCTAATACCAAACCTGAGACCCTTCCTATAACATGAGATGGGAATATCCAACTCCTTCCCATTCCAATCCTGAGACCCTTCCGATAGCAGAGATGTGATATCTCAATGCTTATACCAAACCTGAGATCCTTCCTATAACATGAGATGTGATATCCAACTCCTTCCCATTCCAATCCTGAGACACTTCCTATAGCATGAGATGTGATATCTCACTGCTTATACCAAACCTGAGACCCTTCCTACAGAATGAGATGTGATATCCAACTCCTTCCCATTCCAATCCTGAGACCCTTCCTATAGCATGAGATGTGATATCTCAATGCTTCTAATATCAAACTTGAGACCCTCCCTATAGCATGAGATGTGATACCCAAGTCCTTAGCCATTCCAATCCTGAGACACTTCCTATAGCATGAGATGTGATATCTCAATGCTTCTAATACCAAACCTGAGACTCTTCCTATAACATGAGATGGGATATCCAACTCCTTCCCATTCCAATCCTGAGACCCTTCCAATAGCAGAGATGTGATATCTCAATGCTTATACCAAACCTAAGACCCTTCCTATGGCATGAGATGTGATATCCAACTCCTTCCCATTCCAATCCCGAGACCCTTCCTATAGCATGAGATGTGATATCTCGATGCTTATACCAAATCTGAGACCCTTCCTATAGCATGAGATGTGATATCCAACTCCTTCCCATTCCAATCCTGAGGCCCTTCCTATAGCATGAGATGTGATGTCTCAATGCTTCTAATACCAAACCTGAGATCCTTCCTATAACATGAGATGTGATATCCAACTCCTTCCCATTCCAATCCTGAGACCCTTCCTATAGCATGAGATGTGATGTCTCAATGCTTCTAATACCAAACCTGAGAACCTTCCTACAGCATGCGATGTGATATCTCAATGCTTCTAATACCAAACCTGAGACCAGTCCTATAACATGAGATGTGATATCCAACTTCTTCCCATTCCAATCCTGAGACCCTTCCTATAACATGAGATGTGATGTCTCAATGCTTCTAATACCAAACCTGAGATCTTTCCTATAACATGAGATGTAATATCCAACTCCATCCCATTCCAATCCTGAGACCCTTCCTATAGCATGAGATGTGCTATCTCAATGCTTATACCAAACCTGAGACCCTTCATAAAGCTTGAGATGTGATATCCAACTCCTTCCCATTCCAATCCTGAGACCCTTCCTATAGCATGATATGTGATATCTCAATGCCTCTAATACCAAACCTGAGATCCTTCCTCTAACATGAAATGTGATATCGAACTCCTTCCCTTTCCAAACCTGAGAGCCTACCTATAGCATGAGATGTGATATCCAAGTCCTTCCCATTCCAATCCTTAGACCCTTCCTACAGCATGCAATATGATATCTCAATGATTCTAATAACAAACATGAGACCCGTCCTATAACATGAGATGTGATATCCAACTCCTTCCCGTTTCAAACCTGAGACCCTTCCTATAGTATGAGATGTGATATCCAACTTCTTCCCATTCCAATCCTGAGACCTTTCCTATAACATGAGATGTGATGTCTCAATGCTTCTAATACCAAACCTGAGATCTTTCCTATAACATGAGATGTAATATCCAACTCCTTCCCATTCCAATCCTGAGACACTTCCTATAGCATGAGATGTGCTATCTCAATGCTTATACCAAACCTGAGACCCTTCCTAAAGCTTGAGATGTGATATCCAACTCCTTCCCATTCCAATCCTGAGACCCTTCCTATAGCATGAGATGTGATATCTCAATGCTTCTAATATCAAACTTGAGACCCTCCCTATAGCATGAGATGTGATACCCAAGTCCTTCCCATTCCAATCCTGAGACACTTCCTATAGCATGAGATGTGATGTATCAATGCTTCTAATACCAAACCTGAGATCCTTCCTATAACATGAGATGTGATATCCAACTCCTTCCCATTCCAATCCCGGGACCCTTCCTATAGCATGAGATGTGATATCTCGATGTTTATACCAAACCTGAGACCCTTCCTATAGCATGAGATGTGATATCCAACTCCTTCCCATTCCAATCCTGAGACCCTTCCTATAGCATGAGATGTGATATCTCAATGCCTCTAATACCAAACCTGAGATCCTTCCTCTAACATGAAATGTGATATCCAACTCCTTCCCTTTCCAAACATGAGAGCCTACCTATAGCATGAGATGTGATATCCAAGTCCTTCCCATTCCAATCCTTAGACCCTTCCTACAGCATGCAATATGATATCTCAATGATTCTAATAACAAACCTGAGACCCATCCTATAACATGAGATGGGATATCCAACTCCTTCCCATTCCAATCCTGAGACACTTCCGATAGCAGAGATGTGATATCTCAATGCTTATACCAAACCTGAGACCCTTCCTATAACATGAGATGTGATATCCAACTCCTTCCCGGTCCAAACCTGAGACCCTTAGTATAGCATATGTGATAACCAACTCCTTCCCATTCCAAACATGAGACCCTTCCTATAGCAAGAATGTAATATCCAACTCCTTCCCATTCCAATCCTGAGACCATTCCTATAGCATGAGATGTGATATCTCAATGCTTCTAATACCAAACCTGAGATCCTTCCTATAACATGAGATGTGATATCCAACTCCTTCCCATTCCAATCCTGAGACCCTTCCTATAGCATGAGATGTGATGTCTCAATGCTTCTAATACCAAACCTGAGAACCTTCCTACAGCATGCGATGTGATATCTCAATGCTTCTAATACCAAACCTGAGACCAGTCCTATAACATGAGATTGGATATCCAACTCCTTCCCCTTCCAAACCTGAGACCCTTCCTATAGCATGAGATGTGATATCCAACTTCTTCCCATTCCAATCCTGAGACCCTTCCTATAACATGAGATGTGATGTTTCAATGCTTCTAATACCAAACCTGAGATCTTTCCTATAACATGAGATGTAATATCCAACTCCTTCCCATTCCAATCCTGAGACCCTTCCTATAGCATGAGATGTGATATCTCAATGCTTCTAATATCAAACTTGAGACCCTCCCTATAGCATGAGATGTGACACCCAAGTCCTTCCCATTCCAATCCTGAGACACTTCCTATAGCATGAGATGTGATATCTCAATGCTTATACCAAACCTGAGACCCTTCCTATAGCATGAGATGTGATATCCAACTCCTTCCCATTCCAATCCTGAGACCCTTCCTATAGCATGAGATGTGATGTCTCAATGCTTCTAATACCAAACCTGAGATCCTTCCTATAACATGAGATGTGATATCCAACTCCTTCCCATTCCAATCCTGAGACCCTTCCAATAGCAGAGATGTGATATCTCAATGCTTATACCAAACCTAAGACCCTTCCTATGGCATGAGATGTGATATCCAACTCCTTCCCATTCCAATCCCGAGACCCTTCCTATAGCATGAGATGTGATATCTCGATGCTTATACCAAATCTGAGACCCTTCCTATAGCATGAAATGTGATATCCAACTCCTTCCCATTCCAATACTGAGGCCCTTCCTATAGCATGAGATGTGATGTCTCAATGCTTCTAATACCAAACCTGAGATCCTTCCTATAACATGAGATGTGATATCCAACTCCTTCCCATTCCAATCCTGAGACCCTTCCTATAGCATGAGATGTGATGTCTCAATGCTTCTAATACCAAACCTGAGAACCTTCCTACAGCATGCGATGTGATATCTCAATGCTTCTAATACCAAACCTGAGACCCGTCCTATAACATGAGATGTGATATCCAACTCCTTCCCGTTTCAAACCTGAGACCCTTCCTATAACATGAGATGTGATATCCAATTCCTTCCCGTTTCAAACCTGAGACCCTTCCTATAGCATATGTGATATCCAACTCCTTCCCATTCTAAACATGAGACCCTTCCTATAGCAAGAATGTAATATCCAACTCCTTCCCATTCCAATCCTGAGACCATTCCTATAGCATGAGATGTGATATCTCAATGCTTCTAATACCAAACCTGAGATCCTTCCTATGACATGAGATGTGATATCCAATTCCTCCCCATTCCAAACCTGAGAACCTTCCTACAGCATGCGATGTGATATCTCAATGCTTCTAATACCAAACCTGAGACCAGTCCTATAACATGAGATTGGATATCCAACTCCTTCCCCTTCCAAACCTGAGACCCTTCCTATAGCATGAGATGTGATATCCAACTTCTTCCCATTCCAATCCTGAGACCCTTCCTATAACATGAGATGTGATGTCTCAATGCTTCTAATACCAAACCTGAGATCTTTCCTATAACATGAGATGTGATATCCAACTCCTTCCCATTCCAATCCTGAGACCCTTCCTATAGCATGAGATGTGCTATCTCAATGCTTATACCAAACCTGAGACCCTTCCTAAAGCTTGAGATGTGATATCCAACTCCTTCCCATTCCAATCCTGAGACCCTTCCTATAGCATGAGATGTGATATCTCAATGCCTCTAATACCAAACCTGAGATCCTTCCTATAACATGAGATGTGATATCCAACTCCTTCCCATTCCAATCCTGAGACCCTTCCTATAGCATGAGATGTGATATCTCAATGCTTCTAATACCAAACCTGAGACCAGTCCTATAACATGAGATTGGATATCCAACTCCTTCCCCTTCCAAACCTGAGACCCTTCCTATAGCATGAGATGTGATATCCAACTCCTTCCCATTCCAATCCTGAGGCCCTTCCTATAGCATGAGATGTGATGTCTCAATGCTTCTAATACCAAACCTGAGATCCTTCCTATAACATGAGATGTGATATCCAACTCCTTCCCATTCCAATCCTGAGACCCTTCCTATAGCATGAGATGTGATGTCTCAATGCTTCTTATACCAAACCTGAGAACCTTCCTACAGCATGCGATGTGATATCTCAATGCTTCTAATACCAAACCTGAGACCCGTCCTATAACATGAGATGTGATATCCAACTCCTTCCCGTTTCAAACCTGAGACCCTTCCTATAACATGAGATGTGATATCCAACTCCTTCCCGTTTCAAACCTGAGACCCTTCCTATAGCATATGTGATATCCAACTCCTTCCCATTCTAAACATGAGACCCTTCCTATAGCAAGAATGTAATATCCAATTCCTTCCCATTCCAATCCTGAGACCATTCCTATAGCATGAGATGTGATATCTCAATGCTTCTAATACCAAACCTGAGATCCTTCCTATGACATGAGATGTGATATCCAATTCCTCCCCATTCCAAACCTGAGAACCTTCCTACAGCATGCGATGTGATATCTCAATGCTTCTAATACCAAACCTGAGACCAGTCCTATAACATGAGATTGGATATCCAACTCCTTCCCCTTCCAAACCTGAGACCCTTCCTATAGCATGAGATGTGATATCCAACTTCTTCCCATTCCAATCCTGAGACCCTTCCTATAACATGAGATGTGATGTCTCAATGCTTCTAATACCAAACCTGAGATCTTTCCTATAACATGAGATGTGATATCCAACTCCTTCCCATTCCAATCCTGAGACCCTTCCTATAGCATGAGATGTGCTATCTCAATGCTTATACCAAACCTGAGACCCTTCCTAAAGCTTGAGATGTGATATCCAACTCCTTCCCATTCCAATCCTGAGACCCTTCCTATAGCATGAGATGTGATATCTCAATGCCTCTAATACCAAACCTGAGATCCTTCCTCTAACATGAAATGTGATATCCAACTCCTTCCCTTTCCAAACATGAGAGCCTACCTATAGCATGAGATGTGATATCCAAGTCCTTCCCATTCCAATCCTTAGACCCTTCCTACAGCATGCAATATGATATCTCAATGATTCTAATAACAAACCTGAGACCCATCCTATAACATGAGATGGGATATCTAACTCCTTCCCATTCCAATCCTGAGACACTTCCGATAGCAGAGATGTGATATCTCAATGCTTATACCAAACCTGAGACCCTTCCTATAACATGAGATGTGATATCCAACTCCTTCCCGGTCCAAACCTGAGACCCTTACTATAGCATATGTGATATCCAACTCCTTCCCATTCCAAACATGAGACCCTTCCTATAGCAAGAATGTAATATCCAACTCCTTCCCATTCCAATCCTGAGACCATCCTATAGCATGAGATGTGATATCTCAATGCTTCTAATACCAAACCTGAGATCCTTCCTATAACATGAGATGTGATATCCAACTCCTTCCCATTCCAATCCTGAGACCCTTCCTATAGCATGAGATGTGATGTCTCAATGCTTCTAATACCAAACCTATGAACCTTCCTACAGCATGCGATGTGATATCTCAATGCTTCTAATACCAAACCTGAGACCAGTCCTATAACATGAGATTGGATATCCAACTCCTTCCCCTTCCAAACCTGAGACCCTTCCTATAGCATGAGATGTGATATCCAACTTCTTCCCATTCCAATCCTGAGACCCTTCCTATAACATGAGATGTGATGCCTCAATGCTTCTAATACCAAACCTGAGATCTTTCCTATAACATGAGATGTAATATCCAACTCCTTCCCATTCCAATCCTGAGACCCTTCCTATAGCATGAGATGTGCTATCTCAATGCTTATACCAAACCTGAGACCCTTCCTAAAGCTTGAGATGTGATATCCAACTCCTTCCCATTCCAATCCTGAGACCCTTCCTATAGCATGAGATGTGATATCTCAATGCTTCTAATATCAAACTTGAGACCCTCCCTATAGCATGAGATGTGACACCCAAGTCCTTCCCATTCCAATCCTGAGACACTTCCTATAGCATGAGATGTGATATCTCAATGCTTATACCAAACCTGAGACCCTTCCTATAGCATGAGATGTGATATCCAACTCCTTCCCATTCCAATCCTGAGACCCTTCCTATAGCATGAGATGTGATGTCTCAATGCTTCTAATACCAAACCTGAGATCCTTCCTATAACATGAGATGTGATATCCAACTCCTTCCCATTCCAATCCTGAGACCCTTCCAATAGCAGAGATGTGATATCTCAATGCTTATACCAAACCTAAGACCCTTCCTATGGCATGAGATGTGATATCCAACTCCTTCCCATTCCAATCCCGAGACCCTTCCTATAGCATGAGATGTGATATCTCGATGCATATACCAAATCTGAGACCCTTCCTATAGCATGAGATGTGATATCCAACTCCTTCCCATTCCAATCCTGAGGCCCTTCCTATAGCATGATATGTGATGTCTCAATGCTTCTAATACCAAACCTGAGATCCTTCCTATAACATGAGATGTGATATCCAACTCCTTCCCATTCCAATCCTGAGACCCTTCCTATAGCATGAGATGTGATGTCTCAATGCTTCTAATACCAAACCTGAGAACCTTCCTACAGCATGCGATGTGATATCTCAATGCTTCTAATACCAAACCTGAGACCCGTCCTATAACATGAGATGTGATATCCAACTCCTTCCCGTTTCAAACCTGAGACCATTCCTATAGCATATGTGATATCCAACTCCTTCCCATTCCAAACATGAGACCCTTCCTATAGCAAGAATGTAATATCCAACTCCTTCCCATTCCAATCCTGAGACCATTCCTATAGCATGAGATGTGATATCTCAATGCTTCTAATACCAAACCTGAGATCCTTCCTATGACATGAGATGTGATATCCAATTCCTCCCCATTCCAAACCTGAGAACCTTCCTACAGCATGCGATGTGATATCTCAATGCTTCTAATACCAAACCTGCCAGTCCTATAACATGAGATTGGATATCCAACTCCTTCCCCTTCCAAACCTGAGACCCTTCCTATAGCATGAGATGTGATATCCAACTTCTTCCCATTCCAATCCTGAGACCCTTCCTATAACATGAGATGTGATGTCTCAATGCTTCTAATACCAAACCTGAGATCTTTCCTATAACATGAGATGTGATATCCGACTCCTTCCCATTCCAATCCTGAGACCCTTCCTATAGCATGAGATGTGCTATCTCAATGCTTATACCAAACCTGAGACCCTTCCTAAAGCTTGAGATGTGATATCCAACTCCTTCCCATTCCAATCCTGAGACCCTTCCTATAACATGAAATGTGATATCCAACTCCTTCCCATTCCAACCTGAGACCCTTCCTATAGCATGAGATGGGATATCCAACTCCTTCCAAATCCAATACTGATACCCTTCCAATAGCATGAGATGTGATATCCCAATGCTTCTACCAAACCTGAGAACCATACTATGGCATGAGATGTGATATCAAACTCCTTCCCATTCCAATCCTGAGACTCTTCCTATAGCTTGAGATGTGATATCCGAAATCCTTCCCATTCCAATTCTGAGACCCTTCCTATACGATGAGACTTGATATCTCAATGCTTCTAATACCAAACCTGAGACCCGTCCTATAACATGAGATGTGATATCCAAATCTTTCCCCTTCCAAACCTTAGACCCTTCCTTTATCATGAGATGTGATATCCAACTCCTTCCCATTCCGATCCTGAGACCCTTCCGATATCATGAGATTTGTTATCTCAATGCTTCTTATATCAAAATTGAGACCCGCCTATAACATGAGATGTGATATCCAAATCTTTCCCCTTCCAAACCTTAGACCCTTCCTTTATCATGAGATGGGATATCCAACTCCTTCCCATTCCAATCCTGAGACCCTTCCGATAGCAGAGATGTGATATCTCAATGCTTATACCAATCCTGAGACCCTTCCTATGGCCTGAGATGTCATATACAACTCCTTCCCAATCCAATCCTGAGACCCTTCCTATAGCATGAGATGTGATATCTCAATGCTTATACCAAATCTGAGACCCTTCCTATAGCATGAGATGTGATATCCAACTCCTTCCCATTCCAATCCTGAGACCCTTCCTATAGCATGAGATGTGATGTCTCAATGCTTCTAATACCAAACCTGAGATCCTTCCTATAACATGAGATGTGATATCCAACTCCTTCCCATTCCAATCCTGAGACCCTTCCTATAGCATGAGATGTGATGTCTCAATGCTTCTAATACCAAACCTGTGAACCTTCCTACAGCATGGAATGTGATATCTCAATGCTTCTAATACCAAACCTGAGACCAGTCCTATAACATGAGATTGGATATCCAACTCCTTCCCCTTCCAAACCTGAGACCCTTCCTATAGCATGAGATGTGATATCCAACTTCTTCCCATTCCAATCCTGAGACCCTTCCTATAACATGAGATGTGATGTCTCAATGCTTCTAATACCAAACCTGAGAACCTTCCTACAGCATGCGATGTGATATCTCAATGCTTCTAATACCAAACCTGAGACCCGTCCTATAACATGAGATGTGATATCCAACTCCTTCCCGTTTCAAACCTGAGACCCTTCCTATAACATGAGATGTGATATCCAACTCCTTCCCGTTTCAAACCTGAGACCCTTCCTATAGCATATGTGATATCCAACTCCTTCCCATTCCAAACATGAGACCCTTCCTATAGCAAGAATGTAATATCCAACTCCTTCCCATTCCAATCCTGAGACCATTCCTATAGCATGAGATGTGATATCTCAATGCTTCTAATACCAAACCTGAGATCCTTCCTATGACATGAGATGTGATATCCAATTCCTCCTAATTCCAAACCTGAGAACCTTCCTACAGCATGCGATGTGATATCTCAATGCTTCTAATACCAAACCTGAGACCAGTCCTATAACATGAGATTGGATATCCAACTCCTTCCCCTTCCAAACCTGAGACCCTTCCTATAGCATGAGATGTGATATCCAACTTCTTTCCATTCCAATCCTGAGACCCTTCCTATAACATGAGATGTGATGTCTCAATGCTTCTAATACCAAACCTGAGATCTTTCCTATAACATGAGATGTGATATCCGACTCCTTCCCATTCCAATCCTGAGACCCTTCCTATAGCATGAGATGTGCTATCTCAATGCTTATACCAAACCTGAGACCCTTCCTAAAGCTTGAGATGTGATATCCAACTCCTTCCCATTCCAATCCTGAGACCCTTCCTATAACATGAAATGTGATATCCAACTCCTTCCCATTCCAACCTGAGACCCTTCCTATAGCATGAGATGGGATATCCAACTCCTTCCAAATCCAATACTGATACCCTTCCAATAGCATGAGATGTGATATCCCAATGCTTCTACCAAACCTGACAACCATACTATGGCATGAGATGTGATATCAAACTCCTTCCCATTCCAATCCTGAGACTCTTCCTATAGCATGAGATGTGATATCTCAATGCTTATACCAAATCTGAGACCCTTCCTATAGCATGAGATGTGATATCCAACTCCTTCCCATTCCAATCCTGAGACCCTTCCTATAGCATGAGATGTGATATCTCAATGCTTCTAATACCAAACCTGAGATCCTTCCTATAACATGAGATGTGATATCCAACTCCTTCCCATTCCAATCCTGAGACCCTTCCTATAGCATGAGATGTGATGTCTCAATGCTTCTAATACCAAACCTGAGAACCTTCCTACAGCATGCGATGTGATATCTCAATGCTTCTAATACCAAACCTGAGACCAGTCCTATAACATGAGATTGGATATCCAACTCCTTCCCCTTCCAAACCTGAGACCCTTCCTATAGCATGAGATGTGATATCCAACTTCTTCCCATTCCAATCCTGAGACCCTTCCTATAACATGAGATGTGATGTCTCAATGCTTCTAATACCAAACCTGAGATCTTTCCTATAACATGAGATATAATATCCAACTCCTTCCCATTCCAATCCTGAGACCCTTCCTATAGCATGAGATGTGCTATCTCAATGCTTATACCAAAACTGAGACCCTTCCTAAAGCTTGAGATGTGATATCCAACTCCTTCCCATTCCAATCCTGAGACCCTTCCTATAGCATGAGATGTGATATCTCAATGCTTCTAATATCAAACTTGAGACCCTCCCTATAGCATGAGATGTGATACCCAAGTCCTTCCCATTCCAATCCTGAGACACTTCCTATAGCATGAGATGTGATGTCTCAATGCTTCTAATACCAAACCTGAGATCCTTCCTATAACATGAGATGTGATATCCAACTCCTTCCCATTCCAATCCCGGGACCCTTCCTATAGCATGAGATGTGATATCTCGATGTTTATACCAAACCTGAGACCCTTCCTATAGCATGAGATGTGATATCCAACTCCTTCCCATTCCAATCCTGAGACCCTTCCTATAGCATGAGATGTGATATCTCAATGCCTCTAATACCAAACCTGAGATCCTTCCTCTAACATGAAATGTGATATCCAACTCCTTCCCTTTCCAAACATGAGAGCCTACCTATAGCATGAGATGTGATATCCAAGTCCTTCCCATTCCAATCCTTAGACCCTTCCTACAGCATGCAATATGATATCTCAATGATTCTAATAACAAACCTGAGACCCATCCTATAACATGAGATGGGATATCAAACTCCTTCCCATTCCAATCCTGAGACACTTCCGATAGCAGAGATGTGATATCTCAATGCTTATACCAAACCTGAGACCCTTCCTATAACATGAGATGTGATATCCAACTCCTTCCTGGTCCCAACCTGAGACCCTTACTATAGCATATGTGATATCCAACTCCTTCCCATTCCAAACATGAGACCCTTCCTATAGCAAGAATGTAATATCCAACTCCTTCCCATTCCAATCCTGAGACCATTCCTATAGCATGAGATGTGATATCTCAATGCTTCTAATACCAAACCTGAGATCCTTCCTATGACATGAGATGTGATATCCAATTCCTCCCCATTCCAAACCTGAGAACCTTCCTACAGCATGCGATGTGATATCTCAATGCTTCTAATACCAAACCCGAGACCAGTCCTATAACATGAGATTGGATATCCAACTCCTTCCCCTTCCAAACCTGAGACCCTTCCTATAGCATGAGATGTGATATCCAACTTCTTCCCATTCCATTCCAGAGACCCTTCCTATAACATGAGATGCGATGTCTCAATGCTTCTAATACCAAACCTGAGATCTTTCCTATAACATGAGATGTGATATCCAACTCCTTCCCATTCCAATCCTGAGACCCTTCCTATAGCATGAGATGTGATATCTCAATGCTTATAACAAACCTGAGACCCTTCCTATAGCTTGAGATGTGATATCCAACTCCTTCCCATTCCAATCCTGAGACCCTTCCTATAGCATGAGATGTGATATCTCAAGGCCTCTAATACCAAACCTGAGATCCTTCCTCTAACATGAAATGTGATATCCAACTCCTTCCCTTTCCAAACATGAGAGCCTACCTATAGTGAGATGTGATATCCAAGTCCTTCCCATTCCAATCCTTAGACCCTTCCTACAGCATGCAATATGATATCTCAATGATTCTAATAACAAACCTGAGACCCTTCCTATAGCATGAGATGTGATATCCAACTTCTTCCCATTCCATTCCTGAGACCCTTCCTATAACATGAGATGCGATGTCTCAATGCTTCTAATACCAAACCTGAGATCTTTCCTATAACATGAGATGTGATATCCAACTCCTTCCCATTCCAATCCTGAGACCCTTCCTATAGCATGAGATGTGATATCTCAATGCTTATACCAAACCTGAGACCCTTCCTATAGCTTGAGATGTGATATCCAACTCCTTCCCATTCCAATCCTGAGACCCTTCCTATAGCATGAGATGTGATATCTCAAGGCCTCTAATACCAAACCTGAGATCCTTCCTCTAACATGAAATGTGATATCCAACTCCTTCCCTTTCCAAACATGAGAGCCTACCTATAGTGAGATGTGATATCCAAGTCCTTCCCATTCCAATCCTTAGACCCTTCCTACAGCATGCAATATGATATCTCAATGATTCTAATAACAAACCTGAGACCCATCCTATAACATGAGATGGGATATCCAACTCCTTCCCATTCCAATCCTGAGACACTTCTGATAGCAGAAGTGTGATATCTCAATGCTTATACCAAACCTGAGACCCTTCCTATAACATGAGATGTGATATCCAACTCCTTCCCGGTCCAAACCTGAGACCCTTACTATAGCATATGTGATATCCAACTCCTTCCCATTCCAAACATGAGACCCTTCCTATAGCAAGAATGTAATATCCAACTCCTTCCCATTCCAATCCTGAGACCACTCCTATAGCATGAGATGTGATATCTCAATGCTTCTAATACCAAACCTGAGATCCTTCCTATAACATGAGATGTGATATCCAACTCCTTCCCATTCCAATCCTGAGACCCTTCCTATAGCATGAGATGTGATGTCTCAATGCTTCTAATACCAAACCTGAGAACCTTCCTACAGCATGCGATGTGATATCTCAATGCTTCTAATACCAAACCTGAGACCAGTCCTATAACATGAGATTGGATATCCAACTCCTTCCCCTTCCAAACCTGAGACCCTTCCTATAGCATGAGATGTGATATCCAACTTCTTCCCATTCCAATCCTGAGACCCTTCCTATAACATGAGATGTGATGTCTCAATGCTTCTAATACCAAACCTGAGATCTTTCCTATAACATGAGATGTAATATCCAACTCCTTCCCATTCCAATCCTGAGACCCTTCCTATAGCATGAGATGTGCTATCTCAATGCTTATACCAAACCTGAGACCCTTCCTAAAGCTTGAGATGTGATATCCAACTCCTTCCCATTCCAATCCTGAGACCCTTCCTATAGCATGAGATGTGATATCTCAATGCTTCTAATATCAAACTTGAGACCCTCCCTATAGCATGAGATGTGACACCCAAGTCCTTCCCATTCCAATCCTGAGACACTTCCTATAGCATGAGATGTGATATCTCAATGCTTATACCAAACCTGAGACCCTTCCTATAGCATGAGATGTGATATCCAACTCCTTCCCATTCCAATCCTGAGACCCTTCCTATAGCATGAGATGTGATGTCTCAATGCTTCTAATACCAAACCTGAGATCCTTCCTATAACATGAGATGTGATATCCAACTCCTTCCCATTCCAATCCTGAGACCCTTCCAATAGCAGAGATGTGATATCTCAATGCTTATACCAAACCTAAGACCCTTCCTATGGCATGAGATGTGATATCCAACTCCTTCCCATTCCAATCCCGAGACCCTTCCTATAGCATGAGATGTGATATCTCGATGCATATACCAAATCTGAGACCCTTCCTATAGCATGAGATGTGATATCCAACTCCTTCCTATAGCATGAGATGTGATGTCTCAATGCTTCTAATACCAAACCTGAGATCCTTCCTATAACATGAGATGTGATATCCAACTCCTTCCCATTCCAATCCTGAGACCCTTCCTATAGCATGAGATGTGATGTCTCAATGCTTCTAATACCAAACCTGAGAACCTTCCTACAGCATGCGATGTGATATCTCAATGCTTCTTCTACCAAACCTGAGACCCGTCCTATAACATGAGATGTGATATCCAACTCCTTCCCGTTTCAAACCTGAGACCCTTCCTATAACATGAGATGTGATATCCAACTCCTTCCCGTTTCAAACCTGAGACCCTTCCTATAGCATATGTGATATCCAACTCCTTCCCATTCCAAACATGAGACCCTTCCTATAGCAAGAATGTAATATCCAACTCCTTCCCATTCCAATCCTGAGACCATTCCTATAGCATGAGATGTGATATCTCAATGCTTCTAATACCAAACCTGAGATCCTTCCTATGACATGAGATGTGATATCCAATTCCTCCCCATTCCAAACCTGAGAACCTTCCTACAGCATGCGATGTGATATCTCAATGCTTCTAATACCAAACCTGAGACCAGTCCTATAACATGAGATTGGATATCCAACTCCTTCCCCTTCCAAACCTGAGACCCTTCCTATAGCATGAGATGTGATATCCAACTTCTTCCCATTCCAATCCTGAGACCCTTCCTATAACATGAGATGTGATGTCTCAATGCTTCTAATACCAAACCTGAGATCTTTCCTATAACATGAGATGTGATATCCAACTCCTTCCCATTCCAATCCTGAGACCCTTCCTATAGCATGAGATGTGCTATCTCAATGCTTATACCAAACCTGAGACCCTTCCTAAAGCTTGAGATGTGATATCCAACTCCTTCCCATTCCAATCCTGAGACCCTTCCTATAACATGAAATGTGATATCCAACTCCTTCCCATTCCAACCTGAGACCCTTCCTATAGCATGAGATGGGATATCCAACTCCTTCCAAATCCAATACTGATACCCTTCCAATAGCATGAGATGTGATATCCCAATGCTTCTACCAAACCTGAGAACCATACTATGGCATGAGATGTGATATCAAACTCCTTCCCATTCCAATCCTGAGACTCTTCCTATAGCTTGAGATGTGATATCCGAAATCCTTCCCATTCCAATTCTGAGACCCTTCCTATACGATGAGACTTGATATCTCAATGCTTCTAATACCAAACCTGAGACCCGTCCTATAACATGAGATATGATATCCAAATCTTTCCCCTTCCAAACCTTAGACCCTTCCTTTATCATGAGATGTGATATCCAACTCCTTCCCATTCCGATCCTGAGACCCTTCCGATATCATGAGATTTGTTATCTCAATGCTTCTTATATCAAAATTGAGACCCGCCTATAACATGAGATGTGATATCCAAATCTTTCCCCTTCCAAACCTTAGACCCTTCCTTTATCATGAGATGGGATATCCAACTCCTTCCCATTCCAATCCTGAGACCCTTCCGATAGCAGAGATGTGATATCTCAATGAATATACCAATCCTGAGACCCTTCCTATGGCCTGAGATGTCATATACAACTCCTTCCCAATCCAATCCTGAGACCCTTCCTTTAGCATGAGATGTGATATCTCAATGCTTATACCAAATCTGAGACCCTTCCTATAGCATGAGATGTGATATCCAACTCCTTCCCATTCCAATCCTGAGACCCTTCCTATAGCATGAGATGTGATGTCTCAATGCTTCTAATACCAAACCTGAGATCCTTCGTATAACATGAGATGTGATATCCAACTCCTTCCCATTCCAATCCTGAGACCCTTCCTATAGCATGAGATGTGATGTCTCAATGCTTCTAATACCAAACCTGAGAACCTTCCTACAGCATGCGATGTGATATCTCAATGCTTCTAATACCAAACCTGAGACCAGTCCTATAACATGAGATTGGATATCCAACTCCTTCCCCTTCCAAACCTGAGACCCTTCCTATAGCATGAGATGTGATATCCAACTTCTTCCCATTCCAATCCTGAGACCCTTCCTATAACATGAGATGTGATGTCTCAATGCTTCTAATACCAAACCTGAGATCTTTCCTATAACATGAGATGTAATATCCAACTCCTTCCCATTCCAATCCTGAGACCCTTCCTATAGCATGAGATGTGCTATCTCAATGCTTATACCAAACCTGATACCCTTCCTAAAGCTTGAGATGTGATATCCAACTCCTTCCCATTCCAATCCTGAGACCCTTCCTATAGCATGAGATGTGATATCTCAATGCTTCTAATATCAAACTTGAGACCCTCCCTATAGCATGAGATGTGATACCCAAGTCCTTCCCATTCCAATCCTGAGACACTTCCTATAGCATGAGATGTGATGTCTCAATGCTTCTAATACCAAACCTGAGATCCTTCCTATAACATGAGATGTGATATCCAACTCCTTCCCATTCCAATCCCGGGACCCTTCCTATAGCATGAGATGTGATATCTCGATGTTTATACCAAACATGAGACCCTTCCTATAGCATGAGATGTGATATCCAACTCCTTCCCATTCCAATCCTGAGACCCTTCCTATAGCATGAGATGTGATATCTCAATGCCTCTAATACCAAACCTGAGATCCTTCCTCTAACATGAAATGTGATATCCAACTCCTTCCCTTTCCAAACATGAGAGCCTACCTATAGCATGAGATGTGATATCCAAGTCCTTCCCATTCCAATCCTTAGACCCTTCCTACAGCATGCAATAGGATATCTCAATGATTCTAATAACAAACCTGAGACCCATCCTATAACATGAGATGGGATATCAAACTCCTTCCCATTCCAATCCTGAGACACTTCCGATAGCAGAGATGTGATATCTCAATGCTTATACCAAACCTGAGACCCTTCCTATAACATGAGATGTGATATCCAACTCCTTCCTGGTCCCAACCTGAGACCCTTACTATAGCATATGTGATATCCAACTCCTTCCCATTCCAAACATGAGACCCTTCCTATAGCAAGAATGTAATATCCAACTCCTTCCCATTCCAATCCTGAGACCATTCCTATAGCATGAGATGTGATATCTCAATGCTTCTAATACCAAACCTGAGATCCTTCCTATGACATGAGATGTGATATCCAATTCCTCCCCATTCCAAACCTGAGAACCTTCCTACAGCATGCGATGTGATATCTGAATGCTTCTAATACCAAACCCGAGACCAGTCCTATAACATGAGATTGGATATCCAACTCCTTCCCCTTCCAAACCTGAGACCCTTCCTATAGCATGAGATGTGATATCCAACTTCTTCCCATTCCATTCCTGAGACCCTTCCTATAACATGAGATGCGATGTCTCAATGCTTCTAATACCAAACCTGAGATCTTTCCTATAACATGAGATGTGATATCCAACTCCTTCCCATTCCAATCCTAAGACCCTTCCTATAGCATGAGATGTGATATCTCAATGCTTATACCAAACCTGAGACCCTTCCTATAGCGTGAGATGTGATATCCAACTCCTTCCCATTCCAATCCTGAGACCCTTCCTATAGCATGAGATGTGATATCTCAAGGCCTCTAATACCAAACCTGAGATCCTTCCTCTAACATGAAATGTGATATCCAACTCCTTCCCCTTCCAAACCTGAGAGCCTTCCTATAGCATGAGATATGATATCCAAGTCCTTCCCATCCAATCCTGAGACCCTTCCTATAACATGAAATGTGATATCCAACTCCTTCCCATTCCAACCTGAGACCCTTACTATAGCATGAGATGGGATATCCAACTCCTTCCAAATCCAATGCTGATACCCTTCCGATAGCATGAGATGTGATATCCCAATGCTTCTACCAAACCTGAGACCCATACTATGGCATGAGATGTGATATCAAACTCCTTCCCATTCCAATCCTGAGACCCTACCTATAGCTTGAGATGTGATATCCAACTCCTTCCCATTCCAATTCTGAGACCCTTCCTATACCATGAAACTTGATATCTCAATGCTTCTAATACAAAACCTGAGACCCGTCCTATAACATGAGATGTGATATCCAAATCCTTCCCCTTCCAAACCTTAGACCCTTCCTTTATCATGAGATGTGATATCCAATTCCTTCCCATTCCAATCCTGACACCCTTCCGATATCATGAGATTTGTTATCTCAATACTTCTAATATCAAACTTGAGACCCTCCCTATAGCATGAGATGTGACATCCAAGTCCTCCCCATTCAAATCCTGAGACTCTTCCTATAGCATGAGATGTGATATCTCAATGCTTCTAATACCAAACCTGAGACCCTTCCTATAACATGAGATGGGATATCCAACTCCTTCCCATTCCAATCCTGAGAGACCCTTCCGATAGCAGAGATGTGATATCTCAATGCTTATACCAAACCTGAGACCCTTCCTATGGCCTGATTTGTCATATACAACTCCTTCCCATTCCAACCCTGAGACCCTTCCTATAGCATGAGATGTGATATCTCAATGCTTATACCAAATCCGAGACCCTTCCTATAGCATGAGATGTGATATCCAACTCCTTCCCATTCCAATCCTGAGACCCTTCCTATAGCATGAGATGTGATGTCTCAATGCTTCTAATACCAAACCTGAGATCCTTCCTATAATATGAGATGTGATATCCAACCCCTTCCCATTCCAATCCTGAGACCCTTATGATAGCATGAGATGTGATATCTCAATGCCTCTAATACCAAACCTGAGATACTTCTGATAGCATGAGATGTGATATCTCAATGCTTCTAGTACCAAACCTGAGATCCTTCCTATAACATGAGATGTGATTTTTCAAATCCTTCCACTTCCAAACCTGAGACCCTCCCTTTAGCATGAGATGTGATATCCAACTCCTTCCAATTCCAATCCTGAGACCCTTCTGATAGCATGAGATGTGATATTTCAATGCCTCTAATACCAAACCTGAGATCCTACCTCTAACATGAAATGTGATATCCATCTCCTTCCCTTTCCAAACATGAGACCCTGCCTATAGCATGAGATGTGATATCAAAAGTCCTTCCCATTCCAATCCTGAGACCCTTCCTATAGCATGTGATGTGATATCTCAATGCTTATACCAAACCTGAGACCCTTCCTATGGCATGAGATGTCATATACAACTCCTTCCCATTCCAATCCTGAGACCCTTCCTATAGCATGAGATGTGATATCTCAATGCTTATACCAAACCTGAGACCCTTCCTATAGCATGAGATGTGATATCCAACTTCTTCCCATTCCAATCCTGAGACCCTTCCTATAACATGAGATGTGATGTCTCAATGCTTCTAATACCAAACCTGAGACCCTTCCTATAACATGAGATGGGATATCCAACTCCTTCCCATTCCAATCCTGAGACCCTTCCGATAGTAGAGATGTGATATCTCAATGCTTATACCAAACCTGAGACCCTTCCAATGGCCTGAGATGTCATATACAACTCCTTCCCATTCCAATCCTGAGACCGTTCCTATAGCATGAGATGTGATATCTCAATGCTTATACCAAATCTGAGACCCTTCCTATAGCATGAGATGTGATATCCAACTCCTTCCCATTCCAATCCTGAGACCCTTCCTATAGCATGAGATGCGATGTCTCAATGCTTCTAATACCAAACCTGAGATCCTTCCTATAACATGAGATGTGATATCCAACCCCTTCCCATTCCAATCCTGAGACCCTTATGATAGCATGAGATGTGATATCTCAATGCCTCTAATACCAAACCTGAGATACTTCCGATAGCATGAGATGTGATATCTCAATGCTTCTAATACCAAACCTGAGATCCTTCCTATAACATGAGATGTGATTTCCAAATCCTTCCCCTTCCAAACCTGAGACCCTCCCTTTAGCATGAGATGTGATATCCAACTCCTTCCCATTCCAATCCTGAGACCCTTCTGATAGCATGAGATGTGATATTTCAGTGCCTCTAATACCAAACCTGAGATCCTACCTCTAACATGAAATGTGATATCCATCTCCTTCCCTTTCCAAACCTGAGACCCTGCTTACAGCATGAGATGTGATATCCAAGTCCTTCCCATTACAATCCTGAGACCCTTCCTATAGCATGTGATGTGATATCTCAATGCTTATACCAAACCTGAGACCCTTCCTATGGCATGAGATGTCATATACAACTCCTTCCCATTCCAATCCTGAGACCCTTCCTATAGCATGAGATGTGATATCTCAATGCTTATACCAAACCTGAGACCCTTCCTATAGCATGAGATGTGATATCCATCTTCTTCCCATTCCAATCCTGAGACCCTTCCTATAACATGAGATGTGATGTCTCAATGCTTCTAATACCAAACCTGAGATCTTTCCTATAACATGAGATGTGATATCCAACTCCTTCCAATTCCAATCCTGAGACCCTTCCTATAGCATGAGATGTGATATCACAATGCTTATACCAAACCTGAGACCGTTCCTATAGCTTGAGATGTGATATCCAACTCCTTCCCATTCCAATCCTGAGACCCTTCCTATAGCATGAGATGTGATATCTCAAGGCCTCTAATACCAAACCTGAGATCGTTCCTCTAACATGAAATGTGATATCCAACTCCTTCCCCTTCCAAACCTGAGAGCCTTCCTATAGCATGAGATATGATAGCCAAGTCCTTCCAATTCCAATCCTGAGACCCTTCCTATAACATGAAATGTGATATCCAACTCATTCCCATTTCAACCTGAGACCCTTCCTATAGCATGAGATGGGATATCACAATGCTTCTAATACCAAACCTGAGACTCTTCCTATAACATGAGATGGGATATCCAACTCCTTCCCATTCCAATCCTGAGACCCTTCCGATAGCAGAGATGTGATATCTCAATGCTTATACCAAACCTGAGACCGTTCCTATGGCCTGAGATGTGATATCCAACTGCTTCCCATTCCAATCCTGAGACCCTTCCTATAGCATGAGATGTGATATCTCAATGCTTATACCAAATCTGAGACCCTTCCTATAGCATGAGATGTGATATCCAACTTCTTCCCATTCCAATCCTGAGACCCTTCCTATAACATGAGATGTGATGTCTCAATGCTTCTAATACCAAACCTGAGATCTTTCCTATAACATGAGATGTGATATCCAACTCCTTCCCATTCCAATCCTGAGACCCTTCCTATAGCATGAGATGTGATATCTCAATGCTTATACCAAACCTGAGACCCTTCCTAAGGCCTGAGATGTCATATACAACTCCTTCCCATTCCAATCCTGAGACCCTTCCTATAGCATGAGATGTGATATCTCAAGGCCTCTAATACCAAACCTGAGATCGTTCCTCTAACATGAAATGTGATATCCAACTCCTTCCCCTTCCAAACCTGAGAGCCTTCCTATAGCATGAGATATGATAGCCAAGTCCTTCCAATTCCAATCCTGAGACCCTTCCTATAACATGAAATGTGATATCCAACTCCTTCCCATTCCAACCTGAGACCCTTCCTATAGCATGAGATGGGATATCTCACTGCTTCTAATACCAAACCTGAGACTCTTCCTATAACATGAGATGGGATATCCAACTCCTTCCCATTCCAATCCTGAGACCCTTCCGATAGCAGAGATGTGATATCTCAATGCTTATACCAAACCTGAGACCCTTCCTATGGCCTGAGATGTGATATCCAACTGCTTCCCATTCCAATCCTGAGACCCTTCCTATAGCATGAGATGTGATATCTCAATGCTTATACCAAATCTGAGACCCTTCCTATAGCATGAGATGTGATATCCAACTCCTTCCCATTCCAATCCTGAGACCCTTCCTATAGCATGAGATGTGATGTCTCAATGCTTCTAATACCAAACCTGAGATCCTTCCTATAACATGAGATGTGATTTCCAAATCCTTCCCCTTCCAAACCTGAGACCCTCCCTTTAGCATGAGATGTGATATCCAACTCCTTCCCATTCCAATCCTGAGACCCTTCTGATAGCATGAGATGTGATATCTCAATGCCTCTAATACCAAACCTGAGATCCTACCTCTAACATGAAATGTGATATCCATCTCCTTCCCTTTCCAAACCTGAGACCCTGTCTATAGCATGAGATGTCATATACAACTCCTTCCCATTCCAATCCTGAGACCCTTCCTATAGCACGAGATGTGATATCTCAATGCTTATACCAAACCTGAGACCCTTCCTATAGCATGAGATGTGATATCCAACTCCTTCCCATTCCAATCCTGAGACCCTGCCTATAGCATGAGATGTGATATCCAACTCCTTCCCATTCCAATCCTGAGACCCTTCCTATAGCCTGAGATGTGATATCTCAATGCCTCTAATACCAAACCTGAGATCCTTCCTCTAACATGAAATGTGATATCCAACTCCTTCCCCTTCCAAACCTGAGAGCCTATCTATAGCATGAGATGTGATATCCAAGTCCTTCCCATTCCAATCTTGAGACACTTCCGATAGCAGAGATGTGATATCTCAATGCTTATACCAAACCTGAGACCCTTCCTATAACATGAGATGTGATATCCAACTCCTTCCCGTTCCAAACCTGAGACCCTTCCTTTAGCCTGAGATGTGATATCTCAATGCCTCTAATACCAAACCTGAGATCCTTCCTCTAACATGAAATGTGATATCCAACTCCTTCCCCTTCCAAACCTGAGAGCCTATCTATAGCATGAGATGTGATATCCAAGTCCTTCCCATTCCAATCTTGAGACACTTCCGATAGCAGAGATGTGATATCTCAATGCTTATACCAAACCTGAGACCCTTCCTATAGCATGAGATGTGATATCCAACTTCTTCCCATTCCAATCCTGAGACCCTTCCTATAACATGAGATGTGATGTCTCAATGCTTCTAATACCAAACCTGAGACCCTTCCTATAACATGAGATGTGATATCCAACTCCTTCCCGTTTCAAACCTGAGACCCTTCCTATAGCATATGTGATATCCAACTCCTTCCCATTCCAAACATGAGACCCTTTCTATAGCAAGAATGTAATATCCAACTCCTTCTAATTCCAATCCTGAGACCATTCCTATAGCATGAGATGTGATATCTCAATGCTTGTAATACCAAACCTGAGATCCTTCCTATGACATGAGATGTGATATCCAATTCCTCCCCATTCCAAACCTTAGAACCTTCCTACAGCATGCGATGTGATATCTCAATGCTTCTAATACCAAACCTGAGACCAGTCCTATAACATGAGATTGGATATCCAACTCCTTCCCCTTCCAAACCTGAGACCCTTCCTATAGCATGAGATGTGATATCCAACTTCTTCCCATTCCAATCCTGAGACCCTTCCTATAACATGAGATGTGATGTCTCAATGCTTCTAATACCAAACCTGAGATCTTTCCTATAACATGAGATGTGATATCCAACTCCTTCCCATTCCAATCCTGAGACCCTTCCTATAGCATGAGATGTGCTATCTCAATGCTTATACCAAACCTGAGACCCTTCCTAAAGCTTGAGATGTGATATCCAACTCCTTCCCATTCCAATCCTGAGACCCTTCCTATAACATGAAATGTGATATCCAACTCCTTCCCATTCCAACCTGAGACCCTTCCTATAGCATGAGATGTGATATCCCAATGCTTCTACCAAACCTGAGAACCATACTATGGCATGAGATGTGATATCAAACTCCTTCCCATTCCAATCCTGAGACTCTTCCTATAGCTTGAGATGTGATATCCAAATCCTTCCCATTCCAATTCTGAGACCCTTCCTATACCATGAGACTTGATATCTCAATTCTTCTAATGCCAAACCTGAGACCCGTCCTATAACATGAGATGTGATATCCAAATCTTTCCCCTTCCAAACCTTAGACCCTTCCTTTATCATGAGATGTGATATCCAACTCCTTCCCATTCCAATCCTGAGACCCTTCCGATATCATGAGATTTGTTATCTCAATGCTTCTAATATCAAAATTGAGACCCGTCCTATAACATGAGATGTGATATCCAAATCTTTCCCCTTCCAAACCTTAGACCCTTCCTTTATCATGAGATGGGATATCCAACTCCTTTCCATTCCAATCCTGAGACCCTTCCGATAGCAGAGATGTGATATCTCAATGCTTATACCAATCCTGAGACCCTTCCTATGGCCTGAGATGTCATATACAACTCCTTCCCAATCCAATCCTGAGACCCTTCCTATATCATGAGATGTGATATCTCAATGCTTATACCAAATCTGAGACCCTTCCTATAGCATGAGATGTGATATCCAACTCCTTCAAATTCCAATCCTGAGACCCTTCCTATAGCATGAGATGTGATGTCTCAATGCTTCTAATACCAAACCTGAGATCCTTCCTATAACATGAGATGTGATATCCAACTCCTTCCCATTCCAATCCTGAGACCCTTCCGATAGCAGAGATGTGATATCTCAATGCTTATACCAAACCTGAGACCCTTCCTATGGCCTGAGATGTGATATCCAACTGCTTCCCATTCCAATCCTGAGACCCTTCCTATAGCATGAGATGTGATGTCTCAATGCTTCTAATACCAAACCTGAGAACCTTCCTACAGCATGCAATGTGATATCTCAATGCTTCTAATACCAAACCTGAGACCAGTCCTATAACATGAGATTGGATATCCAACTCCTTCCCCTTCCAAACCTGAGACCCTTCCTATAGCATGAGATGTGATATCCAACTTCTTCCCATTCCAATCCTGAGACCCTTCCTATAACATGAGATGTGATGTCTCAATGCTTCTAATACCAAACCTGAGATCTTTCCTATAACATGAGATGTAATATCCAACTCCTTCCCATTCCAATCCTGAGACCCTTCCTATAGCATGAGATGTGCTATCGCAATGCTTATACCAAACCTGAGACCCTCCCTTTAGCATGAGATGTGATATCCAACTCCTTCCCATTCCAATCCTGAGACCCTTCTGATAGCATGAGATGTGATATTTCAGTGCCTCTAATACCAAACCTGAGATCCTACCTCTAACATGAAATGTGATATCCATCTCCTTCCCTTTCCAAACCTGAGACCCTGCTTACAGCATGAGATGTGATATCCAAGTCCTTCCCATTACAATCCTGAGACCCTTCCTATAGCATGTGATGTGATATCTCAATGCTTATACCAAACCTGAGACCCTTCCTATGGCATGAGATGTCATATACAACTCCTTCCCATTCCAATCCTGAGACCCTTCCTATAGCATGAGATGTGATATCTCAATGCTTATACCAAACCTGAGACCCTTCCTATAGCATGAGATGTGATATCCAACTTCTTCCCATTCCAATCCTGAGACCCTTCCTATAACATGAGATGTGATGTCTCAATGCTTCTAATACCAAACCTGAGATCTTTCCTATAACATGAGATGTGATATCCAACTCCTTCCCATTCCAATCCTGAGACCCTTCCTATAGCATGAGATGTGATATCACAATGCTTATACCAAACCTGAGACCGTTCCTATAGCTTGAGATGTGATATCCAACTCCTTCCCATTCCAATCCTGAGACCCTTCCTATAGCATGATATGTGATATCTCAAGGCCTCTAATACCAAACCTGAGATCGTTCCTCTAACATGAAATGTGATATCCAACTCCTTCCCCTTCCAAACCCGAGAGCCTACCTATAGCATGAGATATGATAGCCAAGTCCTTCCAATTCCAATCCTGAGACCCTTCCTATAACATGAAATGTGATATCCAACTCCTTCCCATTCCAACCTGAGACCCCTCCTATAGCATGAGATGGGATATCTCAATGCTTCTAATACCAAACCTGAGACTCTTCCTATAACATGAGATGGGATATCCAACTCCTTCCCATTCCAATCCTGAGACCCTTCCGATAGCAGAGATGTGATATCTCAATGCTTATACCAAACCTGAGACCCTTCCTATGGCCTGAGATGTGATATCCAACTGCTTCCCATTCCAATCCTGAGACCCTTCCTATAGCATGAGATGTGATATCTCAATGCTTATACCAAATCTGAGACCCTTCCTATAGCATGAGATGTGATATCCAACTTCTTCCCATTCCAATCCTGAGACCCTTCCTATAACATGAGATGTGATGTCTCAATGCTTCTAATACCAAACCTGAGATCTTTCCTATAACATGAGATGTGATATCCAACTCCTTCCCATTCCAATCCTGAGACCCTCCTATAGCATGAGATGTGATATCTCAATGCTTATACCAAACCTGAGACCCTTCCTAAGGCCTGAGATGTCATATACAACTCCTTCCCATTCCAATCCTGAGACCCTTCCTATAGCATGAGATGTGATATCTCAAGGCCTCTAATACCAAACCTGAGATCGTTCCTCTAACATGAAATGTGATATCCAACTCCTTCCCCTTCCAAACCTGAGAGCCTTCCTATAGCATGAGATATGATAGCCAAGTCCTTCCAATTCCAATCCTGAGACCCTTCCTATAACATGAAATGTGATATCCAACTCCTTCCCATTCCAACCTGAGACCCTTCCTATAGCATGAGATGGGATATCTCAATGCTTCTAATACCAAACCTGAGACTCTTCCTATAACATGAGATGGGATATCCAACTCCTTCCCATTCCAATCCTGAGACCCTTCCGATAACAGAGATGTGATATCTCAATGCTTATACCAAACCTGAGACCCTTCCTATGGCCTGAGATGTGATATCCAACTGCTTCCCATTCCAATCCTGAGACCCTTCCTATAGCATGAGATGTGATATCTCAATGCTTATACCAAATCTGAGACCCTTCCTATAGCATGAGATGTGATATCCAACTCCTTCCCATTCCAATCCTGAGACCCTTCCTATAGCATGAGATGTGATGTCTCAATGCTTCTAATACCAAACCTGAGATCCTTCCTATAACATGAGATGTGATTTCCAAATCCTTCCCCTTCCAAACCTGAGACCCCCCCTTTAGCATGAGATGTGATATCCAACTCCTTCCCATTCCAATCCTGAGACCCTTCTGATAGCATGAGATGTGATATCTCAATGCCTCTAATACCAAACCTGAGATCCTACCTCTAACATGAAATGTGATATCCATCTCCTTCCCTTTCCAAACCTGAGACCCTGTCTATAGCATGAGATGTCATATACAACTTCTTCCCATTCCAATCCTGAGACCCTTCCTATAACATGAGATGTGATGTCTCAATGCTTCTAATACCAAACCTGAGATCTTTCCTATAACATGAGATGTGATATCCAACTCCTTCTCATTCCAATCCTGAGACCCTTCCTATAGCATGAGATGTGCTATCTCAATGCTTATACCAAACCTGAGACCCTTCCTAAAGCTTGAGATGTGATATCCAACTCCTTCCCATTCCAATCCTGAGACCCTTCCTATAACATGAAATGTGATATCCAACTCCTTCCCATTCCAACCTGAGACCCTTCCTATAGCATGAGATGGGATATCCAACTCCTTCCAAATCCAATACTGATACCCTTCCAATAGCATGAGATGTGATATCCCAATGCTTCTACCAAACCTGAGAACCATACTATGGCATGAGATGTGATATCAAACTCCTTCCCATTCCAATCCTGAGACTCTTCCTATAGCTTGAGATGTGATATCCAAATCCTTCCCATTCCAATTCTGAGACCCTTCCTATACCATGAGACTTGATATCTCAATGCTTCTAATACCAAACCTGAGACCCATCCTATAACATGAGATGTGATATCCAAATCTTTCCCCTTCCAAACCTTAGACCCTTCCTTTATCATGAGATGTGATATCCAACTCCTTCCCATTCCAATCCTGAGACCCTTCCGATATCATGAGATTTGTTATCTCAATGCTTCTAATATCAAAATTGAGACCCGTCCTATAACATGAGATGTGATATCCAAATCTTTCCCCTTCCAAACCTTAGACCCTTCCTTTATCATGAGATGGGATATCCAACTCCTTTCCATTCCAATCCTGAGACCCTTCCGATAGCAGAGATGTGATATCTCAATGCTTATACCAATCCTGAGACCCTTCCTATGGCCTGAGATGTCATATACAACTCCTTCCCAATCCAATCCTGAGACCCTTCCTATAACATGAGATGTGATATACAACTCCTTCCCAATCCAATCCTGAGATCCTTCCTATAACATGAGATGTGATATCCAACTCCTTCCCATTCCAATCCTGAGACCCTTCCTATAGCATGAGATGTGATGTCTCAATGCTTCTAATACCAAACCTGAGAACCTTCCTACAGCATGCGATGTGATATCTCAATGCTTCTAATACCAAACCTGAGACCAGTCCTATAACATGAGATTGGATATCCAACTCCTTCCCCTTCCAAACCTGAGACCCTTCCTATAGCATGAGATGTGATATCCAACTTCTTCCCATTCCAATCCTGAGACCCTTCCTATAACATGAGATGTGATGTCTCAATGCTTCTAATACCAAACCTGAGATCTTTCCTATAACATGAGATGTTATATCCAACTCCTTCCCATTCCAATCCTGAGACCCTTCCTATAGCATGAGATGTGCTATCGCAATGCTTATACCAAACCTGAGACACTTCCTAAAGCTTGAGATGTGATATCCAACTCCTTCCCATTCCAATCCTGAGACCCTTCCTATAGCATGATATGTGATATCTCAATGCCTCTAATACCAAACCTGAGATCCTTCCTCTAACATGAAATGTGATATCGAACTCCTTCCCTTTCCAAACCTGAGAGCCTACCTATAGCATGAGATGTGATATCCAAGTCCTTCCCATTCCAATCCTTAGACCCTTCCTACAGCATGCAATATGATATCTCAATGATTCTAATAACAAACCTGAGACTCGTCCTATAACATGAGATGGGATATCCAACACCTTCCCATTCCAATCCTGAGACACTTCCGATAGCAGAGATGTGATATCTCAATGCTTATAACAAACCTGAGACCCTTCCTATAACATGAGATGTGATGTCTCAATGCTTCTAATACCAAACCTGAGATCTTTCCTATAACATGAGATGTAATATCCAACTCCTTCCCATTCCAATCCTGAGACCCTTCCTATAGCATGAGATGTGATATCTCAATGCGTATACCAAACCTGAGACCCTTCCTATAGCTTGAGATGTGATATCCAACTCCTTCCCATTCCAATCCTGAGACCCTTCCTATAGCATGAGATGTGATATCTCAAGGCCTCTAATACCAAACCTGAGATCCTTCCTCTAACATGAAATGTGATATCCAACTCCTTCCCCTTCCAAACCTGAGAGCCTTCCTATAGCATGAGATATGATATCCAAGTCCTTCCCATCCAATCCTGAGACCCTTCCTATAACATGAAATGTGATATCCAACTCCTTCCCATTCCAACCTGAGACCCTTACTATAGCATGAGATGGGATATCCAACTCCTTCCAAATCCAATACTGATACCCTTCCGATAGCATGAGATGTGATATCCCAATGCTTCTACCAAACCTGAGACCCATACTATGGCATGAGATGTGATATCAAACCCCTTCCCATTCCAATCCTGAGACCCTACCTATAGCTTGAGATGTGATATCCAACTCCTTCCCATTCCAATTCTGAGACCCTTCCTATACCATGAGACTTGATATCTCAATGCTTCTAATACAAAACCTGAGACCCGTCCTATAACATGAGATGTGATATCCAAATCCTTCCCCTTCCAAACCTTAGACCCTTCCTTTATCATGAGATGTGATATCCAATTCCTTCCCATTCCAATCCTGAGACCCTTCCGATATCATGAGATTTGTTATCTCAATACTTCTAATATCAAACTTGAGACCCTCCCTATAGCATGAGATGTGACATCCAAGTCCTCCCCATTCCAATCCTGAGACTCTTCCTATAGCATGAGATGTGATATCTCAATGCTTCTAATACCAAACCTGAGACCCTTCCTATAACATGAGATGGGATATCCAACTCCTTCCCATTCCAATCCTGAGACCCTTCCGATAGCAGAGATGTGATATCTCAATGCTTATACCAAACCTGAGACCCTTCCTATGGCCTGATTTGTCATATACAACTCCTTCCCATTCCAATCCTGAGACCCTTCCTATAGCATAAGATGTGATATCTCAATGCTTATACCAAATCCGAGACCCTTCCTATAGCATGAGATGTGATATCCAACTCCTTCCCATTCCAATCCTGAGACCCTTCCTATAGCATGAGATGTGATGTCTCAATGCTTCTAATACCAAACCTGAGATCCTTCCTATAACATGAGATGTGATATCCAACCCCTTCCCATTGCAATCCTGAGACCCTTATGATAGCATGAGATGTGATATCTCAATGCCTCTAATACCAAACCTGAGATACTTCTGATAGCATGAGATGTGATATCTCAATGCTTCTAGTACCAAACCTGAGATCCTTCCTATAACATCAGATGTGATTTCCAAATCCTTCCACTTCCAAACCTGAGACCCTCCCTTTAGCATGAGATGTGATATCCAACTCCTTCCCATTCCAATCCTGAGACCCTTCTGATAGCATGAGATGTGATATTTCAATGCCTCTAATACCAAACCTGAGATCCTACCTCTAACATGAAATGTGATATCCATCTCCTTCCCTTTCCAAACCTGAGACCCTGCCTATAGCATGAGATGTGATATCAAAAGTCCTTCCCATTCCAATCCTGAGACCCTTCCTATAGCATGTGATGTGATATCTCAATGCTTATACCAAACCTGAGACCCTTCCTATGGCATGAGATGTCATATACAACTCCTTCCCATTCCAATCCTGAGACCCTTCCTATAGCATGAGATGTGATATCTCAATGCTTATACCAAACCTGAGACCCTTCCTATAGCATGAGATGTGATATCCAACTTCTTCCCATTCCAATCCTGAGACTCTTCCTATAACATGAGATGTGATGTCTCAATGCTTCTAATACCAAACATGAGACCCTTCCTATAACATGAGATGGGATATCCAACTCCTTCCCATTCCAATCCTGAGACCCTTCCGATAGTAGAGATGTGATATCTCAATGCTTATACCAAACCTGAGACCCTTCCTATGGCCTGAGATGTCATATACAACTCCTTCCCATTCCAATCCTGAGACCGTTCCTATAGCATGAGATGTGATATCTCAATGCTTATACCAAATCTGAGACCCTTCCTATAGCATGAGATGTGATATCCAACTCCTTCCCATTCCAATCCTGAGACCCTTCCTATAGCATGAGATGCGATGTCTCAATGCTTCTAATACCAAACCTGAGATCCTTCCTATAACATGAGATGTGATATCCAACTCCTTCCCATTCCAATCCTGAGACCCTTATGATAGCATGAGATGTGATATCTCAATGCCTCTAATACCAAACCTGAGATACTTCCGATAGCATGAGATGTGATATCTCAATGCTTCTAATACCAAACCTGAGATCCTTCCTATAACATGAGATGTGATTTCCAAATCCTTCCCCTTCCAAACCTGAGTCCCTCCCTTTAGCATGAGATGTGATATCCAACTCCTTCCCATTCCAACCCTGAGACCCTTCTGATAGCATGAGATGTGATATTTCAGTGCCTCTAATACCAAACCTGAGATCCTACCTCTAACATGAAATGTGATATCCATCTCCTTCCCTTTCCAAACCTGAGACCCTGCTTATAGCATGAGCTGTGATATCCAAGTCCTTCCCATTACAATCCTGAGACCCTTCCTATAGCATGTGATGTGATATCTCAATGCTTATACCAAACCTGAGACCCTTCCTATGGCATGAGATGTCATATACAACTCCTTCCCATTCCAATCCTGAGACCCTTCCTATAGCATGAGATGTGATATCTCAATGCTTATACCAAACCTGAGACCCTTCCTATAACATGAGATGTGATATCCAACTTCTTCCCATTCCAATCCTGAGACCCTTCCTATAGCATGAGATGTGATATCACAATGCTTATACCAAACCTGAGACCGTTCCTATAACATGAGATGTGATATCCAACTCCTTCCCATTCCAATCCTGAGACCCATCCTATAGCATGAGATGTGATGTCTCAATGCTTCTAATACCAAACCTGAGAACCTTCCTACAGCATGCGATGTGATATCTCAATGCTTCTAATACCAAACCTGAGACCAGTCCTATAACATGAGATTGGATATCCAACTCCTTCCCCTTCCAAACCTGAGACCCTTCCTATAGCATGAGATGTGATATCCAACTTCTTCCCATTCCAATCCTGAGACCCTTCCTATAGCATGAGATGTGATGTCTCAATGCTTCTAATACCAAACCTGAGACCGTTCCTATAACATGAGATGTGATATCCAACTCCTTCCCATTCCAATCCTGAGACCCATCCTATAGCATGAGATGTGATGTCTCAATGCTTCTAATACCAAACCTGAGAACCTTCCTACAGCATGCGATGTGATATCTCAATGCTTCTAATACCAAACCTGAGACCAGTCCTATAACATGAGATTGGATATCCAACTCCTTCCCCTTCCAAACCTGAGACCCTTCCTATAGCATGAGATGTGATATCCAACTTCTTCCCATTCCAATCCTGAGACCGTTCCTATAACATGAGATGTGACATCCAAGTCCTCCCCATTCCAATCCTGAGACCCTTCCTATAGCATGAGATGTGATATCCAAGTCCTCCCCATTCCAATCCTGAGACCCTTCCTATAGCATGAGATGTGATATCTCAATGCTTCTAATACCAAACCTGAGACCCTTCCTATAACATGAGATGGGATATCCAACTCCTTCCCATTCCAATCCTGAGACCCTTCCGATAGCAGAGATGTGATATCTCAATGCTTATACCAATCCTGAGACCCTTCCTATGGCCTGAGATGTCATATACAACTCCTTCCCAATCCAATCCTGAGACCCTTCCGATAGCATGAGATGTGATATCTCAATGCTTATACCAAATCTGAGACCCTTCCTATAGCATGAGATGTGATATCCAACTCCTTCCCATTCCAATCCTGAGACCCTTCCTATAGCATGAGATGTGATGTCTCAATGCTTCTAATACCAAACCTGAGACCAGTCCTATAACATGAGATTGGATATCCAACTCCTTCCCCTTCCACACCTGAGACCCTTCCTATAGCATGAGATGTGATATCCAACTTCTTCCCATTCCAATCCTGAGACCCTTCCTATAACATGAGATGTGATGTCTCAATGCTTCTAATACCAAACCGGAGATCTTTCCTATAACATGAGATGTGATATCCAACTCCTTCCCATTCCAATCCTGAAACCCTTCCTATAGCATGAGATGTGCTATCTCAATGCTTATACCAAACATGAGACCCTTCCTAAAGCTTGAGATGTGATATCCAACTCCTTCCCATTCCAATCCTGAGACCCTTCCTATAGCATGAGATGTGATATCTCAAGGCCTCTAATACCAAACCTGAGATCCTTCCTCTAACATGAAATGTGATATCCAACTCCTTCCCATTCCAATCCTGAGACCCTTCCTATAACATGAAATGTGATATCCAACTCCTTCCCATTCTAACCTGAGACCCTTCCTATAGCATGAGATGGGATATCCAACTCCTTCCAAATCCTATACTGATACCCTTCCAATAGCATGAGATGTGATATCCCAATGCTTCTACCAAACCTGAGACCCATACTATGGCATGAGATGTGATATCAAACTCCTTCCCATTCCAATCCTGAGACTCTTCCTATAGCTTGAGATGTGATATCCAACTCCTTCCCATTCCAATCCTGAGACCCTTCCGATATCATGAGATTTGTTATCTCAATGCTTCTAATATCAAACTTGAGACCCTCCCTATAGCATGAGATGTGACATCCAAGTCCTCCCCATTCCAATCCTGAGACCCTTCCTATAGCATGAGATGTGATATCTCAATGCTTCTAATACCAAACCTGAGACTCTTCCTATAACATGAGATGGGATATCCAACTCCTTCCCATTCCAATCCTGAGACCCTTCCGATAGCAGAGATGTGATATCTCAATGCTTATACCAATCCTGAGACCCTTCCTATGGCCTGAGATGTCATATACAACTCCTTCCCAATCCAATCCTGAGACCCTTCCTATAGCATGAGATGTGATATCCCAATGCTTATACCAAATCTGAGACCCTTCCTATAGCATGAGATGGGATATCCAACTCCTTCCAAATCCAATACTGATACCCTTCCAATAGCATGAGATGTGATATCCCAATGCTTCTACCAAACCTGAGACCCATACTATAGCATGAGATGGGATATTCAACTCCTTCCAAATCTAATACTGATACCCTTCCAATAGCATGTGATGTGATATCCCAATGCTTCTACCAAACCTGAGACCCATACTATGGCATGAGATGTGATATCAAACTCATTCCCATTCCAATCCTGAGATTCTTCCTATAGCTTGAGATGTGATATCCAACTCCTTCCAATTCCAATTCTGAGACCCTACCTATGCCATGATACTTGATATCTCAATGCTTCTAATACCAAACCTGAGACCCGTCCTATAACATGAGATGTGATATCCAAATCTTTCCCCTTCCAAACCTTAGACCCTTCCATTATCATGAGATGTGATATCCAACTCCTTCCCATTCCAATCCTGAGACCCTTCTGATAGCATGAGATGTGATATCTCAATGCCTCTAATACCAAACCTGAGATCTTATCTCTAACATGAAATGTGATATCCATCTCCTTCCCTTTCCAAACCTGAGACCCTGCCTATAGCATGAGATGTGATATCCAAGTCCTTCCCATTCCAATCCTGAGACCCTTTCTATAGCATGTGATGTGATATCTCAATGCTTATACCAAACCTGAGACCCTTCCTATGGCATGAGATGTCATATACAACTCCTTCCCATTCCAATCCTGAGACCCTTCCTATAGCATGAGATGTGATATCTCAATGCATATACCAACCCTGAGACCCTTCCTATAGCATGAGATGTGATATCCAACTTCTTCCCATTCCAATCCTGAGACCCTTCCTATAACATGAGATGTGATGTCTCAATGCAATACCAAACCTGAGATATTTCCTATAATATGAGATGTGATATCCAACTCCTTCCCATTCCAATCCTGAGACCCTTCCTATAGCATGAGATGTGATATCTCAATGCTTCTAATACCAAACCTGAGACCCTTCCTATAACATGAGATGTGATTTCCAAATCCTTCCCCTTCCAAACCTGAGACCCTCCCTTTAGCATGAGATGTGATATACAACTCCTTCACATTCCAATCCTGAGACCCTTCTGATAGCATGAGATGTGATATCTCAATGCCTCTAATACCAAACCTGAGATCTTATCTCTAACATGAAATGTGATATCCATCTCCTTCCCTTTCCAAACCTGAGACCCTGCCTATAGCATGTGATGTGATATCTAAGTCCTTCCCATTCCAATCCTGAGACCCTTTCTATAGCATGTGATGTGATATCTCAATGCTTATACCAAACCTGAGACCCTTCCTATGGCATGAGATGTCATATACAACTCCTTCCCATTCCAATCCTGAGACCCTTCCTATAGCATGAGATGTTATATCTCAATGCATATACCAACCCTGAGACCCTTCCTATAGCATGAGATGTGATATCCAACTTCTTCCCATTCCAATCCTGAGACCCTTCCTATAACATGATATGTGATGTCTCAATGCTTCTAATACCAAACCTGAGATATTTCCTATAATATGAGATGTGATATCCAACTCCTTCCCATTCCAATCCTGAGAACCTTCCTAAAGCATGCAATGTGATATCTCAATGCTTCTAATACCAAACCTGAGACCAGTCCTATAACATGAGATTGGATATCCAACTCCTTCCCCTTCCAAACCTGAGACCCTTCCTATAGCATGAGATGTGATATCCAACTTTTTCCCATTCCAATCCTGAGACCCTTCCTATAACATGAGATGTGATGTCTCAATGCTTCTAATACCAAACCGGAGATCTTTCCTATAACATGAGATGTGATATCCAACTCCTTCCCATTCCAATCCTGAAACCCTTCCTATAGCATGAGATGTGCTATCTCAATGCTTATACCAAACATGAGACCCTTCCTAAAGCTTGAGATGTGATATCCAACTCCTTCCCATTCCAATCCTGAGACCCTTCCTATAGCATGAGATGTGATATCTCAAGGCCTCTAATACCAAACCTGAGATCCTTCCTCTAACATGAAATGTGATATCCAACTCCTTCCCCTTCCAAACCTGAGAGCCTTCCTATAGCATGAGATATGATATCCAAGTCCTTCCCATTCCAATCCTGAGACCCTTCCTATAACATGAAATGTGATATCCTACTCCTTCCCATTCTAACCTGAGACCCTTCCTATAGCATGAGATGGGATATCCAACTCCTTCCAAATCCAATACTGATACCCTTCCAATAGCATGAGATGTGATATCCCAATGCTTCTACCAAACCTGAGACCCATACTATGGCATGAGATGTGATATCAAACTCCTTCCCATTCCAATCCTGAGACTCTTCCTATAGCTTGAGATGTGATATCCAACTCCTTCCCATTCCAATTCTGAGACCCTTCCTATGCCATGAGACTTGATATCTCAATGCTTCTAATACCAAACCTGAGACCCGTCCTATAACATGAGATGTGATATCCAAATATTTCCCCTTCCAAACCTTAGACCCTTCCTTTATCATGAGATGTGATATCCAACTCCTTCCCATTCCAATCCTGAGACCCTTCCGATATCATGAGATTTGTTATCTCAATGCTTCTAATATCAAACTTGAGACCCTCCCTATAGCATGAGATGTGACATCCAAGTCCTCCCCATTCCAATCCTGAGACCCTTCCTATAGCATGAGATGTGATATCTCAATGCTTCTAAAACCAAACCTGAGACTCTTCCTATAACATGAGATGGGATATCCAACTCCTTCCCATTCCAATCCTGAGACCCTTCCGATAGCAGAGATGTGATATCTCAATGCTTATACCAATCCTGAGACCCTTCCTATGGCCTGAGATGTCATATACAACTCCTTCCCAATCCAATCCTGAGACCCTTCCTATAGCATGAGATGTGATATCCCAATGCTTATACCAAATCTGAGACCCTTCCTATAGCATGAGATGGGATATCCAACTCCTTCCAAATCCAATACTGATACCCTTCCAATAGCATGAGATGTGATATCCCAATGCTTCTACCAAACCTGAGACCCATACTATAGCATGAGATGGGATATTCAACTCCTTCCAAATCCAATACTGATACCCTTCCAATAGCATGTGATGTGATATCCCAATGCTTCTACCAAACCTGAGACCCATACTATGGCATGAGATGTGATATCAAACTCATTCCCATTCCAATCCTGAGATTCTTCCTATAGCTTGAGATGTGATATCCAACTCCTTCCAATTCCAATTCTGAGACCCTACCTATGCCATGAGACTTGATATCTCAATGCTTCTAATACCAAACCTGAGACCCGTCCTATAACATGAGATGTGATATCCAAATCTTTCCCCTTCCAAACCTTAGACCCTTCCATTATCATGAGATGTGATATCCAACTCCTTCCAATTCCAATCCTGAGACCCTTCTGATAGCATGAGATGTGATATCTCAATGCCTCTAATACCAAACCTGAGATCTTATCTCTAACATGAAATGTGATATCCATCTCCGTCCCTTTCCAAACCTGAGACCCTGCCTATAGCATGAGATGTGATATCCAAGTCCTTCCCATTCCAATCCTGAGACCCTTTCTATAGCATGTGATGTGATATCTCAATGCTTATACCAAACCTGAGACCCTTCCTATGGCATGAGATGTCATATACAACTCCTTCCCATTCCAATCCTGAGACCCTTCCTATAGCATGAGATGTGATATCTCAATGCATATACCAACCCTGAGACCCTTCCTATAGCATGAGATGTGATATCCAACTTCTTCCCATTCCAATCCTGAGACCCTTCCTATAACATGAGATGTGATGTCTCAATGCAATACCAAACCTGAGATATTTCCTATAATATGAGATGTGATATCCAACTCCTTCCCATTCCAATCCTGAGACCCTTCCTATAGCATGAGATGTGATATCTCAATGCTTCTAATACCAAACCTGAGACCCTTCCTATAACATGAGATGTGATTTCCAAATCCTTCCCCTTCCAAACCTGAGACCCTCCCTTTAGCATGAGATGTGATATACAACTCCTTCACATTCCAATCCTGAGACCCTTCTGATAGCATGAGATGTGATATCTCAATGCCTCTAATACCAAACCTGAGATCTTATCTCTAACATGAAATGTGATATCCATCTCCTTCCCTTTCCAAACCTGAGACCCTGCCTATAGCATGAGATGTGATATCCAAGTCCTTCCCATTCCAATCCTGAGACCCTTTCTATAGCATGTGATGTGATATCTCAATGCTTATACCAAACCTGAGACCCTTCCTATGGCATGAGATGTCATATACAACTCCTTCCCATTCCAATCCTGAGACCCTTCCTATAGCATGAGATGTGATATCTCAATGCATATACCAACCCTGAGACCCTTCCTATAGCATGAGATGTGATATCCAACTTCTTCCCATTCCAATCCTGAGACCCTTCCTATAACATGAGATGTGATGTCTCAATGCTTCTAATACCAAACCTGAGATATTTCCTATAATATGAGATGTGATATCCAACTCCTTCCCATTCCAATCCTGAGACGCTTCCTATAGCATGAGATGTGATATCTCAATGCTTATACCAAACCTGAGACCCTTCCTATAGCTTGAGATGTGATATCCAACTTCTTCCCATTCCAATCCAGAGACCCTTCCTATAGCATGAGATGTGATATCTCAAGGCCTCTAATACCAAACCTGAGATCCTTCCTCTAACATGAAATGTGATATCCAACTCCTTCCCCTTCCAAACCTGAGAGCTTTCCTATAGCATGAGATATGATATCCAAGTCCTTCCCATTCCAATCCTGAGACCCTTTCTATAACATGAAATGTGATATCCAACTCCTTCCCATTGCAACCTGAGACCCTTCCTATAGCATGAGATGGGATATCCAACTCCTTCCAAATCCAATACTGATACCCTTCCGATAGCATGAGATGTGATATCCCAATGCTTCTACCAAACCTGAGACCCATACTATGGCATGAGATGTGATATCAAACTCCTTCCCATTCCAATCCTGAGGCCCTTCCTATAGCTTGAGGTGTGATATCCAACTCCTTCCCATTCCAATTCTGAGACCCTTCTTATACCATGAGACTTGATATCTCAATGCTTCTAATACCAAACCTGAGACCCGTCCTATAACATGAGATGTGATATCCAAATCCTTCCCCTTCCAAACCTCAGACCCTTCCTTTATCATGAGATGTGATATCCAACTCCTTCCCATTCCAATCCTGAGACCCTTCCGATATCATGAGATTTGTTATCTCAATGCTTTTAATATCAAACTTGAGACCCTCCCTATAGCATGAGATGTGACATCCAAGTCCTTCCCATTCCAATCCTGAGACCCTTCCTATAGCATGAGATGTGATATCTCTATGCTTCTAATACCAAACCTGAGACCCTTCCTATAACATGAGATGGGATATCCAACTCCTTCCCATTCCAATCCTGAGACCCTTCCGATAGCAGAGATGTGATATCTCAATGCTTATACCAAACCTGAGACCCTTCCTATGGCCTGGGATGTCATATACAACTCCTTCCCATTCCAATCCTGAGACCCTTCCTATAGCATGAGATGTGATATCTCAATGCCTATACCAAATCTGAGACCCTTCCTATAGCATGAGATGTGACATCCAATTCCTTCCCATTCCAATCCTGAGACCCTTCCTATAGCATGAGATGTGATATCTCAATGCTTTTACCAAACCTGAGAGCCTACCTATAGCATGAGATGTGATATCCAAGTCCATCCCATTCCAATCCTTAGACCCTTCCTACAGCATGCGATGTGATATCTCAATGATTCTAATACCAAACCAGAGACTCGTCCTATAACATGAGATGGGATATCCAACTCCTTCCCATTCCAATCCTAAGCCACTTCCGATAGCAGAGATGTGATATCTCAATGCTTATACCAAATCTGAGACCCTTCCTATAACATGAGATGTGATATCCAACTCCTTCCCGTTCCAAACCTGAGACACTAACTATAGCATATGTGATATCCAACTCCTTCCCATTCCAAACATGAGACCCTTCCTATAGCAAGAAAGTAATATCCAACTCCTACCCATTCCAATCCTGAGACCCTTCCTATAGCAAGAGATGTGATATCCAAATCCTTCCCATTCCAATCCTGAGACCCTTCCTATAACATGAGATGTGATATCCAACTCCTTCCCATTCCAACCTGAGACACTTCCTATAGCATGAGAAGGGATATCCAACTCCTTCCCAATCCAATCCTGAGACCCTTCCGATAGCAGAGATGTGATATCTCAATGCTTATACCAAACCTGAGACCCTTCCTATAGCATGAGAAGGGATATCCAACTCCTTCCCAATCCAATCCATCCTGAGACCCTTCCGATAGCAGAGACGTGATATATCAATGCTTCTACCAAACCTGAGACCCTTCCTTTAGCATGAGATGGGATATCAAACTCCTTCCAAATCCAATACTGATACCCTTCCAATAGCATGAGATGTGATATCCCAATGCTTCTACCAAACCTGAGAACCATACTATGGCATGAGATGTGATATCAAACTCCTTCCCATTCCAATCCTGAGACTCTTCCTATAGCTTGAGATGTGATATCCAAATCCTTCCCATTCCAATTCTGAGACCCTTCCTATACCATGAGACTTGATATCTCAATGCTTATACCAATCCTGAGACCCTTCCTATGGCCTGAGATGTCATATACAACTCCTTCCCAATCCAATCCTGAGACCCTTCCTATATCATGAGATGTGATATCTCAATGCTTATACCAAATCTGAGACCCTTCCTATAGCATGAGATGTGATATCCAACTCCTTCAAATTCCAATCCTGAGACCCTTCCTATAGCATGAGATGTGATGTCTCAATGCTTCTAATACCAAACCTGAGATCCTTCCTATAACATGAGATGTGATATCCAACTCCTTCCCATTCCAATCCTGAGACCCTTCCTATAGCATGAGATGTGATGTCTCAATGCTTCTAATACCAAACCTGAGAACCTTCCTACAGCATGCGATGTGATATCTCAATGCTTCTAATACCAAACCTGAGACCAGTCCTATAACATGAGATTGGATATCCAACTCCTTCCCCTTCCAAACCTGAGACCCTTCCTATAGCATGAGATGTGATGTCTCAATGCTTCTAATACCAAACCTGAGATCTTTCCTATAACATGAGATGTGATTTCCAACTCCTTCCCATTCCAATCCTGAGACCCTTCCTATAGCATGAGATGTGCTATCTCAATGCTTATACCAAACCTGAGACCCTTCCTAAAGCTTGAGATGTGATATCCAACTCCTTCCCATTCCAATCCTGAGACCCTTCCTATAACATCAAATGTGATATCCAACTCCTTCCCATTCCAACCTGAGACCCTTCCTATAGCATGAGATGGGATATCCAACTCCTTCCAAATCCAATACTGATACCCTTCCAATAGCATGAGATGTGATATCCCAATGCTTCTACCAAACCTGAGAACCATACTATGGCATGAGATGTGATATCAAACTCCTTCCCATTCCAATCCTGAGACTCTTCCTATAGCTTGAGATGTGATATCCAAAATCCTTCCCATTCCAATTCTGAGACCCTTCCTATACCATGAGACTTGATATCTCAATGCTTCTAATACCAAACCTGAGACCCGTCCTATAACATGAGATGTGATATCCAAATCTTTCCCCTTCCAAACCTTAGACCCTTCCTTTATCATGAGATGTGATATCCAACTCCTTCCCATTCCAATCCTGAGACCCTTCCGATATCATGAGATTTGTTATCTCAATGCTTCTAATATCAAAATTGAGACCCGTCCTATAACATGAGATGTGATATCCAAATCTTTCCCCTTCCAAACCTTAGACCCTTCCTTTATCATGAGATGGGATATCCAACTCCTTCCCATTCCAATCCTGAGACCCTTCCGATAGCAGAGATGTGATATCTCAATGCTTATACCAATCCTGAGACCCTTCCTATGGCCTGAGATGTCATATACAACTCCTTCCCAATCCAATCCTGAGACCCTTCCTATAGCATGAGATGTGATATCTCAATGCTTATACCAAATCTGAGACCCTTCCTATAGCATGAGATGTGATATCCAACTCCTTCCCATTCCAATCCTGAGACCCTTCCTATAACATGAGATGTGATGTCTCAATGCTTCTAATACCAAACCTGAGATCCTTCCTATAACATGAGATGTGATATCCAACTCCTTCCCATTCCAATCCTGAGACCCTTCCTATAGCATGAGATGTGATGTCTCAATGCTTCTAATACCAAACCTGAGAACCTTCCTAGAGCATGCGATGTGATATCTCAATGCTTCCAATACCAAACCTGAGACCAGTCCTATAACATGAGATTGGATATCCAACTCCTTCCCCTTCCAAACCTGAGACCCTTCCTATAGCATGAGATGTGATATCCAACTTCTTCCCATTCCAATCCTGAGACCGTTCCTATAACATGAGATGTGATGTTTCAATGCTTCTAATACCAAACCTGAGATCTTTCCTATAACATCAGATGTAATATCCAACTCCTTCCCATTCCAATCCTGAGACCCTTCCTATAGCATGGGATGTGCTATCTCAATGCTTATACCAAACCTGAGACCCTTCCTAAAGCTTGAGATGTGATATCCAACTCCTTCCCATTCCAATCCTGAGACCCTTCCTATAGCATGATATGTGATATCTCAAGGCCTCTAATACCAAACCTGAGATCCTTCCTCTGACATGAAATGTGATATCCAACTCCTTCCCCTTCCAAACCTGAGAGCCTTCCTATATCATGAGATATGATACCCAAGTCCTTCCCATTCCAATCCTGAGACCCTTCCTATAACATGAAATGTGATATCCAACTCCTTCCCATTCCAACCTGAGACCCTTCCTATAGCATGAGATGGGATATCCAACTCCTTCCAAATCCAATACTGATACCCTTCCAATAGCATGAGATGTGATATCCCAATGCTTCTACCAAACCTGAGACCCATACTATGGCATGAGATGTGATATCAAACTCCTTCCCATTCCAATCTTGAGACTCTTCCTATAGCTTGAGATGTGATATCCAACTCCTTCCCATTCCAATTCTGAGACCCTTCCTATGCCATGAGACTTGATATCTCAATGCTTCTAATACCAAACCTGAGACCCGTCCTATAACATGAGATGTGATATCCAAATCTTTTCCCTTCCAAAACTTAGACCCTTCCTTTATCATGAGATGTGATATCCAACTCCTTCCCATTCCAATCCTGAGACCCTTCCGATATCATGAGATTTGTTATCTCAATGCTTCTAATATCAAACTTGAGAAACTCCCTATAGCATGAGATGTGACATCCAAGTCCTCCCCATTCCAATCCTGAGACCCTTCCTATAGCATGAGATGTGATATCTCAATGCTTCTAATACCAAACCTGAGACCCTTCCTATAACATGAGATGGGATATCCAACTCCTTCCCATTCCAATCCTGAGACCCTTCCGATAGCAGAGATGTGATATCTCAATGCTTATACCAATCCTGAGACCCTTCCTATGGCCTGAGATGTCATATACAACTCCTTCCCAATCCAATCCTGAGACCCTTCCTATAGCATGAGATGTGATATCTCAATGCTTATACCAAATCTGAGACCCTTCCTATAGCATGAGATGTAATATCCAACTCCTTCCCATTCCAATCCTGAGACCCTTCCTATAGCATGAGATGTGATGTCTCAATGCTTCTAATACCAAACCTGAGATCCTTCCTATAACATGAGATGTGATATCCAACTCCTTCCCATTCCAATCCTGAGACCCTTCCTATAGCATGAGATGTGATGTCTCAATGCTTCTAATACCAAACCTGAGAACCTTCCTACAGCATGCAATGTGATATCTCAATGCTTCTAATACCAAACCTGAGACCAGTCCTATAACATGAGATTGGATATCCAACTCCTTCCCCTTCCAAACCTGAGACCCTTCCTATAGCATGAGATGTGATATCCAACTTCTTCCCATTCCAATCCTGAGACCCTTCCTATAACATGAGATGTGATGTCTCAATGCTTCTAATACCAAACCGGAGATCTTTCCTATAACATGAGATGTGATATCCAACTCCTTCCCATTCCAATCCTGAAACCCTTCCTATAGCATGAGATGTGCTATCTCAATGCTTATACCAAACCTGAGACCCTTCCTAAAGCTTGAGATGTGATATCCAACTCCTTCCCATTCCAATCCTGAGACCCTTCCTATAGCATGAGATGTGATATCTCAAGGCCTCTAATACCAAACCTGAGATCCTTCCTCTAACATGAAATGTGATATCCAACTCCTTCCCATTCCAATCCTGAAACCCTTCCTATAGCATGAGATGTGCTATATCAATGCTTATACCAAACCTGAGACCCTTCCTAAAGCTTGAGATGTGATATCCAACTCCTTCCCCTTCCAAACCTGAGAGCCTTCCTATAGCATGAGATATGATATCCAAGTCCTTCCCATTCCAATCCTGAGACCCTTCCTATAACATGAAATGTGATATCCAACTCCTTCCCATTCCAACCTGAGACCCTTCCTATAGCATGAGATGGGATATCCAACTCCTTCCAAATCCAATACTGATACCCTTCCAATAGCATGAGATGTGATATCCCAATGCTTCTACCAAACCTGAGACCCATACTATGGCATGAGATGTGATATCAAACTCCTTCCCATTCCAATCCTGAGACTCTTCCTATAGCTTGAGATGTGATATCCAACTCCTTCCCATTCCAATTCTGAGACCCTTCTTATGCCATGAGACTTGATATCTCAATGCTTCTAATACCAAACCTGAGACCCGTCCTATAACATGAGATGTGATATCCAAATCTTTCCCCTTCCAAACCTTAGACCCTTCCTTTATCATGAGATGTGATATCCAACTCCTTCCCATTCCAATCCTGAGACCCTTCCGATATCATGAGATTTGTTATCTCAATGCTTCTAATATCAAACTTGAGACCCTCCCTATAGCATGAGATTTGACATCCAAGTCCTCCCCATTCCAATCCTGAGACCCTTCCTATAGCATGAGATGTGATATCTCAATGCTTCTAATACCAAACCTGAGACTCTTCCTATAACATGAGATGGGATATCCAACTCCTTCCCATTCCAATCCTGAGACCCTTCCGATAGCAGAGATGTGATATCTCAATGCTTATACCAATCCTGAGACCCTTCCTATGGCCTGAGATGTCATATACAACTCCTTCCCAATCCAATCCTGAGACCCTTCCTATAGCATGAGATGTGATATCTCAATGCTTATACCAAATCTGAGACCCTTCCTATAGCATGAGATGGGATATCCAACTCCTTCCAAATCCAATACTGATACCCTTCCAATAGCATGAGATGTGATATCCCAATGCTTCTACCAAACCTGAGACCCATACTATAGCATGAGATGGGATATTCAACTCCTTCCAAATCCAATACTGATACCCTTCCAATAGCATGTGATGTGATGTCTCAATGCTTCTAATACCAAACCTGAGATCCTTCCTATAACATGAGATGTGATATCCAACTCCTTCCCATTCCAATCCTGAGACCCTTCCTATAGCATGAGATGTGATGTCTCAATGCTTCTAATACCAAACCTGAGAACCTTCCTAGAGCATGCGATGTGATATCTCAATGCTTCCAATACCAAACCTGAGACCAGTCCTATAACATGAGATTGGATATCCAACTCCTTCCCCTTCCAAACCTGAGACCCTTCCTATAGCATGAGATGTGATATCCAACTTCTTCCCATTCCAATCCTGAGACCGTTCCTATAACATGAGATGTGATGTTTCAATGCTTCTAATACCAAACCTGAGATCTTTCCTATAACATCAGATGTAATATCCAACTCCTTCCCATTCCAATCCTGAGACCCTTCCTATAGCATGGGATGTGCTATCTCAATGCTTATACCAAACCTGAGACCCTTCCTAAAGCTTGAGATGTGATATCCAACTCCTTCCCATTCCAATCCTGAGACCCTTCCTATAGCATGATATGTGATATCTCAAGGCCTCTAATACCAAACCTGAGATCCTTCCTCTGACATGAAATGTGATATCCAACTCCTTCCCCTTCCAAACCTGAGAGCCTTCCTATATCATGAGATATGATACCCAAGTCCTTCCCATTCCAATCCTGAGACCCTTCCTATAACATGAAATGTGATATCCAACTCCTTCCCATTCCAACCTGAGACCCTTCCTATAGCATGAGATGGGATATCCAACTCCTTCCAAATCCAATACTGATACCCTTCCAATAGCATGAGATGTGATATCCCAATGCTTCTACCAAACCTGAGACCCATACTATGGCATGAGATGTGATATCAAACTCCTTCCCATTCCAATCTTGAGACTCTTCCTATAGCTTGAGATGTGATATCCAACTCCTTCCCATTCCAATTCTGAGACCCTTCCTATGCCATGAGACTTGATATCTCAATGCTTCTAATACCAAACCTGAGACCCGTCCTATAACATGAGATGTGATATCCAAATCTTTTCCCTTCCAAAACTTAGACCCTTCCTTTATCATGAGATGTGATATCCAACTCCTTCCCATTCCAATCCTGAGACCCTTCCGATATCATGAGATTTGTTATCTCAATGCTTCTAATATCAAACTTGAGAAACTCCCTATAGCATGAGATGTGACATCCAAGTCCTCCCCATTCCAATCCTGAGACCCTTCCTATAGCATGAGATGTGATATCTCAATGCTTCTAATACCAAACCTGAGACCCTTCCTATAACATGAGATGGGATATCCAACTCCTTCCCATTCCAATCCTGAGACCCTTCCGATAGCAGAGATGTGATATCTCAATGCTTATACCAATCCTGAGACCCTTCCTATGGCCTGAGATGTCATATACAACTCCTTCCCAATCCAATCCTGAGACCCTTCCTATAGCATGAGATGTGATATCTCAATGCTTATACCAAATCTGAGACCCTTCCTATAGCATGAGATGTAATATCCAACTCCTTCCCATTCCAATCCTGAGACCCTTCCTATAGCATGAGATGTGATGTCTCAATGCTTCTAATACCAAACCTGAGATCCTTCCTATAACATGAGATGTGATATCCAACTCCTTCCCATTCCAATCCTGAGACCCTTCCTATAGCATGAGATGTGATGTCTCAATGCTTCTAATACCAAACCTGAGAACCTTCCTACAGCATGCAATGTGATATCTCAATGCTTCTAATACCAAACCTGAGACCAGTCCTATAACATGAGATTGGATATCCAACTCCTTCCCCTTCCAAACCTGAGACCCTTCCTATAGCATGAGATGTGATATCCAACTTCTTCCCATTCCAATCCTGAGACCCTTCCTATAACATGAGATGTGATGTCTCAATGCTTCTAATACCAAACCGGAGATCTTTCCTATAACATGAGATGTGATATCCAACTCCTTCCCATTCCAATCCTGAAACCCTTCCTATAGCATGAGATGTGCTATCTCAATGCTTATACCAAACCTGAGACCCTTCCTAAAGCTTGAGATGTGATATCCAACTCCTTCCCATTCCAATCCTGAGACCCTTCCTATAGCATGAGATGTGATATCTCAAGGCCTCTAATACCAAACCTGAGATCCTTCCTCTAACATGAAATGTGATATCCAACTCCTTCCCATTCCAATCCTGAAACCCTTCCTATAGCATGAGATGTGCTATATCAATGCTTATACCAAACCTGAGACCCTTCCTAAAGCTTGAGATGTGATATCCAACTCCTTCCCCTTCCAAACCTGAGAGCCTTCCTATAGCATGAGATATGATATCCAAGTCCTTCCCATTCCAATCCTGAGACCCTTCCTATAACATGAAATGTGATATCCAACTCCTTCCCATTCCAACCTGAGACCCTTCCTATAGCATGAGATGGGATATCCAACTCCTTCCAAATCCAATACTGATACCCTTCCAATAGCATGAGATGTGATATCCCAATGCTTCTACCAAACCTGAGACCCATACTATGGCATGAGATGTGATATCAAACTCCTTCCCATTCCAATCCTGAGACTCTTCCTATAGCTTGAGATGTGATATCCAACTCCTTCCCATTCCAATTCTGAGACCCTTCTTATGCCATGAGACTTGATATCTCAATGCTTCTAATACCAAACCTGAGACCCGTCCTATAACATGAGATGTGATATCCAAATCTTTCCCCTTCCAAACCTTAGACCCTTCCTTTATCATGAGATGTGATATCCAACTCCTTCCCATTCCAATCCTGAGACCCTTCCGATATCATGAGATTTGTTATCTCAATGCTTCTAATATCAAACTTGAGACCCTCCCTATAGCATGAGATTTGACATCCAAGTCCTCCCCATTCCAATCCTGAGACCCTTCCTATAGCATGAGATGTGATATCTCAATGCTTCTAATACCAAACCTGAGACTCTTCCTATAACATGAGATGGGATATCCAACTCCTTCCCATTCCAATCCTGAGACCCTTCCGATAGCAGAGATGTGATATCTCAATGCTTATACCAATCCTGAGACCCTTCCTATGGCCTGAGATGTCATATACAACTCCTTCCCAATCCAATCCTGAGACCCTTCCTATAGCATGAGATGTGATATCTCAATGCTTATACCAAATCTGAGACCCTTCCTATAGCATGAGATGGGATATCCAACTCCTTCCAAATCCAATACTGATACCCTTCCAATAGCATGAGATGTGATATCCCAATGCTTCTACCAAACCTGAGACCCATACTATAGCATGAGATGGGATATTCAACTCCTTCCAAATCCAATACTGATACCCTTCCAATAGCATGTGATGTGATATCCCAATGCTTCTACCAAACCTGAGACCCATACTATGGCATGAGATGTGATATCAAACTCATTCCCATTCCAATCCTGAGACTCTTCCTATAGCTTGAGATGTGATATCCAACTCCTTGCCATTCCAATTCTGAGACCCTACCTATGCCATGAGACTTGATATCTCAATGCTTCTAATACCAAACCTGAGACCCGTCCTATAACATGAGATGTGATATCCAAATCTTTCCCCTTCCAAACCTTAGACCCTTCCATTATCATGAGATATGATATCCAACTCCTTCCCATTCCAATCCTGAGACCCTTCCGATATCATGAGATTTGTTATCTCAATGCTTCTAATATCAAACTTGAGACCCTCCCTATAGCATGAGATGTGACATCCAAGTCCTCCCCATTCCAATCCTGAGACCCTTCCTATAGCATGAGATATGATATCCAACTCCTTGCCATTCAAATCCTGAGACCCTTCCAAACCTGAGACCCTTCCTATGGCATGAGATGTGATATCCAACTCCTTCCCAATCCAATCCTGAGACCCCTCCGATAGCAGAGACGTGATATCTCAATGCTTCTACCAATCCTGAGACCCTTCCTTTAGCATGAGATGTGATATCCAAATCCTTCACATTCCAATCCTCAGACCCTTCCTATAGCATGAGATGTGATATCTCAATGCTTCTAATACCAAACCTGAGATCCTTCCTATAACATGAGATGTGATATCCAATTCCTTCCCATTCCAAACCTGAGACCCTTCCTATTGGATGAGATGTGATATCCAACTCCTTCCCATTCCAACCCTGAGACCCTTCCTATAGCATGAGATGTGATGTCTCAATGCTTCTAATACCAAACCTGAGATCCTTCCTATAACATGAGATGTGATATCCAACTCCTTCCATTCCAATCCTGAGACCCGTCCTATAGCATGAGATGTGATATCTCAATGCTTATACCAAACCTGAGACCCTTCCTATAGCATGAGATGTGATATCCAACTACTTCCCATTCCAATCCTGAGACCCTTCCTATAGCATGAGATGTGATATCTCAATGCTTCTAATACCAAACCTGAGCTCCTTCCTCTAACATGAAATGTGATATCCAACTCCTTCCCTTTCCAAACCTAAGAGCCTATCTATAGCATGAGATGTGATATCCAAGTCCTTCCCGTTCCAATCCTTAGACCCTTCCTACAGCATGCAATATGATATCTCAATGATTCTAATAACAAACCTGAGACCTGTCCTATAGCATGAGATATGATATCCAAGTCCTTCCCATTCCAATCCTGAGACCCTTCCTATAACATGAAATGTGATATCCAACTCCTTCCCATTCCAACCTGAGACCCTTCCTATAGCATGAGATGGGATATCCAACTTCTTCCAAATCCAATACTGATACCCTTCCGATAGCATGAGATGTGATATCCCAATGCTTCTACCAAACCTGAGACCCATACTATGGCATGAGATGTGATATCAAACTCTTTCCCATTCCAATCCTGAGACCCTTCCTATAGCTTGAGGTGTGATATCCAACTCCTTCCCATTCCAATTCTGAGACCCTTCTTATACCATGAGACTTGATATCTCAATGCTTCTAATACCAAACCTGAGACCCGTCCTATAACATGAGATGTGATATCCAAATCCTTCCCCTTCCAAACCTTAGACCCTTCCTTTATCATGAGATGTGGTATCCAACTCCTTCCCATTCCAATCCTGAGACCCTTCCGATATCAAGAGATTTGTTATCTCAATGCTTCTAATATCAAACTTGAGACCCTCCCTATAGCATGAGATGTGACATCCAAGTCCTTCCCATTCCAATCCTGAGACCCTTCCTATAGCATGAGATGTGATATCTCTATGCGTCTAATACCAAACCTGAGACCCTTCCTATAACATGAGATGGGATATCCAACTCCTTCCCATTCCAATCCTGAGACCCTTCCGATAGCAGAGATGTGATATCTCAATGCTTATACCAAACATGAGACCCTTCCTATGGCCTGAGATGTCATATACAACTCCTTCCCATTCCAATCCTGAGACCCTTCCTTTAGCATGAGATGTGATATCTCAATGCTTATACCAAATCTGAGACCCTTCCTATAGCATGAGATGTGATATCCAAATCCTTCCCATTCCAATCCTGAGACCCTTCCTATAGCATGAGATGTGATATCTCAATGCTTATATCAAACCTGAGAGCCTACCTATAGCATGAGATGTGATATCCAAGTCCATCCCATTCCAATCCTTAGACCCTTCCTACAGCATGCAATGTGATATCTCAATGATTCTAATACCAAACCAGAGACTCTTACTATAACATGAGATGGGATATCCAACTCCTTCCCATTCCAATCCTGAGCCGCTTCCGATAGCAGAGATGTGATATCTCAATGCTTATAACAAACCTGAGACCCTTCCTATAACATGAGATGTGATATCCAACTCCTTCCCGTTCCAAACCTGAGACCCTCCCTTTAGCATGAGATGTGATATCCAACTCCTTCCCATTCCAATCCTGAGACCCTTCCTATAGCATGAGATGTGATATCTCAATGCTTCTAATACCAAACCTGAGATCCTTCCTCTAACATGAAATGTGATATCCAACTCCTTCCCTTTCCAAACCTAAGAGCCTATCTATAGCATGAGATGTGATATCCAAGTCCTTCCCATTCCAACCCTTAGACCCTTCCTACAGCATGCAATATGATATCTCAATGATTCTAATAACAAACCTGAGACCCGTCCTATAACATGAGATGGGATATCCAACTCCTTCCCATTCCAATCCTGAGACACTTCCGATAGCAGAGATGTGATATCTCAATGCTTATACCAAACCTGAGACCCTTCCTATAACATGAGATGTGATATCCAAATCCTTCCCGTTCCAAACCTGAGACCCTTCCTTTAGCATGAGATGTGATATCCAGCTCCTTCCCATTCCAATCCTGAGACACTTCCGATAGCATGAGATGTGATATCTCAATGCTTCTAATATCAAAACTGAGACCCTCCCTCTAGCATGATATGTGATATCTAAGTCCTTCCCATTCCAATCCTGAGACCCTTCCTATAGCATGAGATATGATATCTCAATACTTCTAATACCAAACGTGAGATCCTTCCGATAACATGAGATGTGATATCCAAATCCTTCCCCTTCCAAACCTGAGACCCTCCCTTTAGCATGAGATGTGATATCCAACTCCTTCCCATTCCAATCCTGAGACCCTTCTGATAGCATGAGATGTGATATCTCAATGCTTCTAATACCAAACCTGAGATCCTTCCGATAGCATGAGATGTGATATCTCAATGGTTCTAATACCAAACCTGAGATCCTTCCTATAACATGAGATGTGATATCCAAATCCTTCCCCTTCCAAACCTGAGACCCTCCCTTTAGCATGAGATGTGATATCCAACTCCTTCCCATTCCATTCCTGAGACCCTTCTGATAGCATGAGATGTGATATCTCAATGCCTCTAATACCAAACCTGAGATCCTACCTCTAACATGAAATGTGATATCCAACTCTTTCCCCTTCCAAACCTGAGAGCCTTCCTATAGCATGAGATGTGATATCCAAGTCCTTCCCATTCCAATCCTGAGACCCTTCCTATAGCTTGAGATGTGATATCCAACTCCTTCCCATTCCAATCCTGAGACCCTTCCTATAACATGAGATGTGATGTCTCAATGCTTCTAATACCAAACCTGAGATCCTTCCTATAACATGAGATGTGATATCCAACTCCTTCCCATTCCAATCCTGAGACCCTTCCTATAGCATGAGATGTGATGTCTCAATGCTTCTAATACCAAACCTGAGAACCTTCCTAGAGCATGCGATGTGATATCTCAATGCTTCCAATACCAAACCTGAGACCAGTCCTATAACATGAGATTGGATATCCAACTCCTTCCCCTTCCAAACCTGAGACCCTTCCTATAGCATGAGATGTGATATCCAACTTCTTCCCATTCCAATCCTGAGACCGTTCCTATAACATGAGATGTGATGTTTCAATGCTTCTAATACCAAACCTGAGATCTTTCCTATAACATCAGATGTAATATCCAACTCCTTCCCATTCCAATCCTGAGACCCTTCCTATAGCATGGGATGTGCTATCTCAATGCTTATACCAAACCTGAGACCCTTCCTAAAGCTTGAGATGTGATATCCAACTCCTTCCCATTCCAATCCTGAGACCCTTCCTATAGCATGATATGTGATATCTCAAGGCCTCTAATACCAAACCTGAGATCCTTCCTCTGACATGAAATGTGATATCCAACTCCTTCCCCTTCCAAACCTGAGAGCCTTCCTATATCATGAGATATGATACCCAAGTCCTTCCCATTCCAATCCTGAGACCCTTCCTATAACATGAAATGTGATATCCAACTCCTTCCCATTCCAACCTGAGACCCTTCCTATAGCATGAGATGGGATATCCAACTCCTTCCAAATCCAATACTGATACCCTTCCAATAGCATGAGATGTGATATCCCAATGCTTCTACCAAACCTGAGACCCATACTATGGCATGAGATGTGATATCAAACTCCTTCCCATTCCAATCTTGAGACTCTTCCTATAGCTTGAGATGTGATATCCAACTCCTTCCCATTCCAATTCTGAGACCCTTCCTATGCCATGAGACTTGATATCTCAATGCTTCTAATACCAAACCTGAGACCCGTCCTATAACATGAGATGTGATATCCAAATCTTTTCCCTTCCAAAACTTAGACCCTTCCTTTATCATGAGATGTGATATCCAACTCCTTCCCATTCCAATCCTGAGACCCTTCCGATATCATGAGATTTGTTATCTCAATGCTTCTAATATCAAACTTGAGAAACTCCCTATAGCATGAGATGTGACATCCAAGTCCTCCCCATTCCAATCCTGAGACCCTTCCTATAGCATGAGATGTGATATCTCAATGCTTCTAATACCAAACCTGAGACCCTTCCTATAACATGAGATGGGATATCCAACTCCTTCCCATTCCAATCCTGAGACCCTTCCGATAGCAGAGATGTGATATCTCAATGCTTATACCAATCCTGAGACCCTTCCTATGGCCTGAGATGTCATATACAACTCCTTCCCAATCCAATCCTGAGACCCTTCCTATAGCATGAGATGTGATATCTCAATGCTTATACCAAATCTGAGACCCTTCCTATAGCATGAGATGTAATATCCAACTCCTTCCCATTCCAATCCTGAGACCCTTCCTATAGCATGAGATGTGATGTCTCAATGCTTCTAATACCAAACCTGAGATCCTTCCTATAACATGAGATGTGATATCCAACTCCTTCCCATTCCAATCCTGAGACCCTTCCTATAGCATGAGATGTGATGTCTCAATGCTTCTAATACCAAACCTGAGAACCTTCCTACAGCATGCAATGTGATATCTCAATGCTTCTAATACCAAACCTGAGACCAGTCCTATAACATGAGATTGGATATCCAACTCCTTCCCCTTCCAAACCTGAGACCCTTCCTATAGCATGAGATGTGATATCCAACTTCTTCCCATTCCAATCCTGAGACCCTTCCTATAACATGAGATGTGATGTCTCAATGCTTCTAATACCAAACCGGAGATCTTTCCTATAACATGAGATGTGATATCCAACTCCTTCCCATTCCAATCCTGAAACCCTTCCTATAGCATGAGATGTGCTATCTCAATGCTTATACCAAACCTGAGACCCTTCCTAAAGCTTGAGATGTGATATCCAACTCCTTCCCATTCCAATCCTGAGACCCTTCCTATAGCATGAGATGTGATATCTCAAGGCCTCTAATACCAAACCTGAGATCCTTCCTCTAACATGAAATGTGATATCCAACTCCTTCCCATTCCAATCCTGAAACCCTTCCTATAGCATGAGATGTGCTATATCAATGCTTATACCAAACCTGAGACCCTTCCTAAAGCTTGAGATGTGATATCCAACTCCTTCCCCTTCCAAACCTGAGAGCCTTCCTATAGCATGAGATATGATATCCAAGTCCTTCCCATTCCAATCCTGAGACCCTTCCTATAACATGAAATGTGATATCCAACTCCTTCCCATTCCAACCTGAGACCCTTCCTATAGCATGAGATGGGATATCCAACTCCTTCCAAATCCAATACTGATACCCTTCCAATAGCATGAGATGTGATATCCCAATGCTTCTACCAAACCTGAGACCCATACTATGGCATGAGATGTGATATCAAACTCCTTCCCATTCCAATCCTGAGACTCTTCCTATAGCTTGAGATGTGATATCCAACTCCTTCCCATTCCAATTCTGAGACCCTTCTTATGCCATGAGACTTGATATCTCAATGCTTCTAATACCAAACCTGAGACCCGTCCTATAACATGAGATGTGATATCCAAATCTTTCCCCTTCCAAACCTTAGACCCTTCCTTTATCATGAGATGTGATATCCAACTCCTTCCCATTCCAATCCTGAGACCCTTCCGATATCATGAGATTTGTTATCTCAATGCTTCTAATATCAAACTTGAGACCCTCCCTATAGCATGAGATTTGACATCCAAGTCCTCCCCATTCCAATCCTGAGACCCTTCCTATAGCATGAGATGTGATATCTCAATGCTTCTAATACCAAACCTGAGACTCTTCCTATAACATGAGATGGGATATCCAACTCCTTCCCATTCCAATCCTGAGACCCTTCCGATAGCAGAGATGTGATATCTCAATGCTTATACCAATCCTGAGACCCTTCCTATGGCCTGAGATGTCATATACAACTCCTTCCCAATCCAATCCTGAGACCCTTCCTATAGCATGAGATGTGATATCTCAATGCTTATACCAAATCTGAGACCCTTCCTATAGCATGAGATGGGATATCCAACTCCTTCCAAATCCAATACTGATACCCTTCCAATAGCATGAGATGTGATATCCCAATGCTTCTACCAAACCTGAGACCCATACTATAGCATGAGATGGGATATTCAACTCCTTCCAAATCCAATACTGATACCCTTCCAATAGCATGTGATGTGATGTCTCAATGCTTCTAATACCAAACCTGAGATCCTTCCTATAACATGAGATGTGATATCCAACTCCTTCCCATTCCAATCCTGAGACCCTTCCTATAGCATGAGATGTGATGTCTCAATGCTTCTAATACCAAACCTGAGAACCTTCCTAGAGCATGCGATGTGATATCTCAATGCTTCCAATACCAAACCTGAGACCAGTCCTATAACATGAGATTGGATATCCAACTCCTTCCCCTTCCAAACCTGAGACCCTTCCTATAGCATGAGATGTGATATCCAACTTCTTCCCATTCCAATCCTGAGACCGTTCCTATAACATGAGATGTGATGTTTCAATGCTTCTAATACCAAACCTGAGATCTTTCCTATAACATCAGATGTAATATCCAACTCCTTCCCATTCCAATCCTGAGACCCTTCCTATAGCATGGGATGTGCTATCTCAATGCTTATACCAAACCTGAGACCCTTCCTAAAGCTTGAGATGTGATATCCAACTCCTTCCCATTCCAATCCTGAGACCCTTCCTATAGCATGATATGTGATATCTCAAGGCCTCTAATACCAAACCTGAGATCCTTCCTCTGACATGAAATGTGATATCCAACTCCTTCCCCTTCCAAACCTGAGAGCCTTCCTATATCATGAGATATGATACCCAAGTCCTTCCCATTCCAATCCTGAGACCCTTCCTATAACATGAAATGTGATATCCAACTCCTTCCCATTCCAACCTGAGACCCTTCCTATAGCATGAGATGGGATATCCAACTCCTTCCAAATCCAATACTGATACCCTTCCAATAGCATGAGATGTGATATCCCAATGCTTCTACCAAACCTGAGACCCATACTATGGCATGAGATGTGATATCAAACTCCTTCCCATTCCAATCTTGAGACTCTTCCTATAGCTTGAGATGTGATATCCAACTCCTTCCCATTCCAATTCTGAGACCCTTCCTATGCCATGAGACTTGATATCTCAATGCTTCTAATACCAAACCTGAGACCCGTCCTATAACATGAGATGTGATATCCAAATCTTTTCCCTTCCAAAACTTAGACCCTTCCTTTATCATGAGATGTGATATCCAACTCCTTCCCATTCCAATCCTGAGACCCTTCCGATATCATGAGATTTGTTATCTCAATGCTTCTAATATCAAACTTGAGAAACTCCCTATAGCATGAGATGTGACATCCAAGTCCTCCCCATTCCAATCCTGAGACCCTTCCTATAGCATGAGATGTGATATCTCAATGCTTCTAATACCAAACCTGAGACCCTTCCTATAACATGAGATGGGATATCCAACTCCTTCCCATTCCAATCCTGAGACCCTTCCGATAGCAGAGATGTGATATCTCAATGCTTATACCAATCCTGAGACCCTTCCTATGGCCTGAGATGTCATATACAACTCCTTCCCAATCCAATCCTGAGACCCTTCCTATAGCATGAGATGTGATATCTCAATGCTTATACCAAATCTGAGACCCTTCCTATAGCATGAGATGTAATATCCAACTCCTTCCCATTCCAATCCTGAGACCCTTCCTATAGCATGAGATGTGATGTCTCAATGCTTCTAATACCAAACCTGAGATCCTTCCTATAACATGAGATGTGATATCCAACTCCTTCCCATTCCAATCCTGAGACCCTTCCTATAGCATGAGATGTGATGTCTCAATGCTTCTAATACCAAACCTGAGAACCTTCCTACAGCATGCAATGTGATATCTCAATGCTTCTAATACCAAACCTGAGACCAGTCCTATAACATGAGATTGGATATCCAACTCCTTCCCCTTCCAAACCTGAGACCCTTCCTATAGCATGAGATGTGATATCCAACTTCTTCCCATTCCAATCCTGAGACCCTTCCTATAACATGAGATGTGATGTCTCAATGCTTCTAATACCAAACCGGAGATCTTTCCTATAACATGAGATGTGATATCCAACTCCTTCCCATTCCAATCCTGAAACCCTTCCTATAGCATGAGATGTGCTATCTCAATGCTTATACCAAACCTGAGACCCTTCCTAAAGCTTGAGATGTGATATCCAACTCCTTCCCATTCCAATCCTGAGACCCTTCCTATAGCATGAGATGTGATATCTCAAGGCCTCTAATACCAAACCTGAGATCCTTCCTCTAACATGAAATGTGATATCCAACTCCTTCCCATTCCAATCCTGAAACCCTTCCTATAGCATGAGATGTGCTATATCAATGCTTATACCAAACCTGAGACCCTTCCTAAAGCTTGAGATGTGATATCCAACTCCTTCCCCTTCCAAACCTGAGAGCCTTCCTATAGCATGAGATATGATATCCAAGTCCTTCCCATTCCAATCCTGAGACCCTTCCTATAACATGAAATGTGATATCCAACTCCTTCCCATTCCAACCTGAGACCCTTCCTATAGCATGAGATGGGATATCCAACTCCTTCCAAATCCAATACTGATACCCTTCCAATAGCATGAGATGTGATATCCCAATGCTTCTACCAAACCTGAGACCCATACTATGGCATGAGATGTGATATCAAACTCCTTCCCATTCCAATCCTGAGACTCTTCCTATAGCTTGAGATGTGATATCCAACTCCTTCCCATTCCAATTCTGAGACCCTTCTTATGCCATGAGACTTGATATCTCAATGCTTCTAATACCAAACCTGAGACCCGTCCTATAACATGAGATGTGATATCCAAATCTTTCCCCTTCCAAACCTTAGACCCTTCCTTTATCATGAGATGTGATATCCAACTCCTTCCCATTCCAATCCTGAGACCCTTCCGATATCATGAGATTTGTTATCTCAATGCTTCTAATATCAAACTTGAGACCCTCCCTATAGCATGAGATTTGACATCCAAGTCCTCCCCATTCCAATCCTGAGACCCTTCCTATAGCATGAGATGTGATATCTCAATGCTTCTAATACCAAACCTGAGACTCTTCCTATAACATGAGATGGGATATCCAACTCCTTCCCATTCCAATCCTGAGACCCTTCCGATAGCAGAGATGTGATATCTCAATGCTTATACCAATCCTGAGACCCTTCCTATGGCCTGAGATGTCATATACAACTCCTTCCCAATCCAATCCTGAGACCCTTCCTATAGCATGAGATGTGATATCTCAATGCTTATACCAAATCTGAGACCCTTCCTATAGCATGAGATGGGATATCCAACTCCTTCCAAATCCAATACTGATACCCTTCCAATAGCATGAGATGTGATATCCCAATGCTTCTACCAAACCTGAGACCCATACTATAGCATGAGATGGGATATTCAACTCCTTCCAAATCCAATACTGATACCCTTCCAATAGCATGTGATGTGATATCCCAATGCTTCTACCAAACCTGAGACCCATACTATGGCATGAGATGTGATATCAAACTCATTCCCATTCCAATCCTGAGACTCTTCCTATAGCTTGAGATGTGATATCCAACTCCTTGCCATTCCAATTCTGAGACCCTACCTATGCCATGAGACTTGATATCTCAATGCTTCTAATACCAAACCTGAGACCCGTCCTATAACATGAGATGTGATATCCAAATCTTTCCCCTTCCAAACCTTAGACCCTTCCATTATCATGAGATATGATATCCAACTCCTTCCCATTCCAATCCTGAGACCCTTCCGATATCATGAGATTTGTTATCTCAATGCTTCTAATATCAAACTTGAGACCCTCCCTATAGCATGAGATGTGACATCCAAGTCCTCCCCATTCCAATCCTGAGACCCTTCCTATAGCATGAGATATGATATCCAACTCCTTGCCATTCAAATCCTGAGACCCTTCCAAACCTGAGACCCTTCCTATGGCATGAGATGTGATATCCAACTCCTTCCCAATCCAATCCTGAGACCCCTCCGATAGCAGAGACGTGATATCTCAATGCTTCTACCAATCCTGAGACCCTTCCTTTAGCATGAGATGTGATATCCAAATCCTTCACATTCCAATCCTCAGACCCTTCCTATAGCATGAGATGTGATATCTCAATGCTTCTAATACCAAACCTGAGATCCTTCCTATAACATGAGATGTGATATCCAATTCCTTCCCATTCCAAACCTGAGACCCTTCCTATTGGATGAGATGTGATATCCAACTCCTTCCCATTCCAACCCTGAGACCCTTCCTATAGCATGAGATGTGATGTCTCAATGCTTCTAATACCAAACCTGAGATCCTTCCTATAACATGAGATGTGATATCCAACTCCTTCCATTCCAATCCTGAGACCCGTCCTATAGCATGAGATGTGATATCTCAATGCTTATACCAAACCTGAGACCCTTCCTATAGCATGAGATGTGATATCCAACTACTTCCCATTCCAATCCTGAGACCCTTCCTATAGCATGAGATGTGATATCTCAATGCTTCTAATACCAAACCTGAGCTCCTTCCTCTAACATGAAATGTGATATCCAACTCCTTCCCTTTCCAAACCTAAGAGCCTATCTATAGCATGAGATGTGATATCCAAGTCCTTCCCGTTCCAATCCTTAGACCCTTCCTACAGCATGCAATATGATATCTCAATGATTCTAATAACAAACCTGAGACCTGTCCTATAGCATGAGATATGATATCCAAGTCCTTCCCATTCCAATCCTGAGACCCTTCCTATAACATGAAATGTGATATCCAACTCCTTCCCATTCCAACCTGAGACCCTTCCTATAGCATGAGATGGGATATCCAACTTCTTCCAAATCCAATACTGATACCCTTCCGATAGCATGAGATGTGATATCCCAATGCTTCTACCAAACCTGAGACCCATACTATGGCATGAGATGTGATATCAAACTCTTTCCCATTCCAATCCTGAGACCCTTCCTATAGCTTGAGGTGTGATATCCAACTCCTTCCCATTCCAATTCTGAGACCCTTCTTATACCATGAGACTTGATATCTCAATGCTTCTAATACCAAACCTGAGACCCGTCCTATAACATGAGATGTGATATCCAAATCCTTCCCCTTCCAAACCTTAGACCCTTCCTTTATCATGAGATGTGGTATCCAACTCCTTCCCATTCCAATCCTGAGACCCTTCCGATATCAAGAGATTTGTTATCTCAATGCTTCTAATATCAAACTTGAGACCCTCCCTATAGCATGAGATGTGACATCCAAGTCCTTCCCATTCCAATCCTGAGACCCTTCCTATAGCATGAGATGTGATATCTCTATGCGTCTAATACCAAACCTGAGACCCTTCCTATAACATGAGATGGGATATCCAACTCCTTCCCATTCCAATCCTGAGACCCTTCCGATAGCAGAGATGTGATATCTCAATGCTTATACCAAACATGAGACCCTTCCTATGGCCTGAGATGTCATATACAACTCCTTCCCATTCCAATCCTGAGACCCTTCCTTTAGCATGAGATGTGATATCTCAATGCTTATACCAAATCTGAGACCCTTCCTATAGCATGAGATGTGATATCCAAATCCTTCCCATTCCAATCCTGAGACCCTTCCTATAGCATGAGATGTGATATCTCAATGCTTATATCAAACCTGAGAGCCTACCTATAGCATGAGATGTGATATCCAAGTCCATCCCATTCCAATCCTTAGACCCTTCCTACAGCATGCAATGTGATATCTCAATGATTCTAATACCAAACCAGAGACTCTTACTATAACATGAGATGGGATATCCAACTCCTTCCCATTCCAATCCTGAGCCGCTTCCGATAGCAGAGATGTGATATCTCAATGCTTATAACAAACCTGAGACCCTTCCTATAACATGAGATGTGATATCCAACTCCTTCCCGTTCCAAACCTGAGACCCTCCCTTTAGCATGAGATGTGATATCCAACTCCTTCCCATTCCAATCCTGAGACCCTTCCTATAGCATGAGATGTGATATCTCAATGCTTCTAATACCAAACCTGAGATCCTTCCTCTAACATGAAATGTGATATCCAACTCCTTCCCTTTCCAAACCTAAGAGCCTATCTATAGCATGAGATGTGATATCCAAGTCCTTCCCATTCCAACCCTTAGACCCTTCCTACAGCATGCAATATGATATCTCAATGATTCTAATAACAAACCTGAGACCCGTCCTATAACATGAGATGGGATATCCAACTCCTTCCCATTCCAATCCTGAGACACTTCCGATAGCAGAGATGTGATATCTCAATGCTTATACCAAACCTGAGACCCTTCCTATAACATGAGATGTGATATCCAAATCCTTCCCGTTCCAAACCTGAGACCCTTCCTTTAGCATGAGATGTGATATCCAGCTCCTTCCCATTCCAATCCTGAGACACTTCCGATAGCATGAGATGTGATATCTCAATGCTTCTAATATCAAAACTGAGACCCTCCCTCTAGCATGATATGTGATATCTAAGTCCTTCCCATTCCAATCCTGAGACCCTTCCTATAGCATGAGATATGATATCTCAATACTTCTAATACCAAACGTGAGATCCTTCCGATAACATGAGATGTGATATCCAAATCCTTCCCCTTCCAAACCTGAGACCCTCCCTTTAGCATGAGATGTGATATCCAACTCCTTCCCATTCCAATCCTGAGACCCTTCTGATAGCATGAGATGTGATATCTCAATGCTTCTAATACCAAACCTGAGATCCTTCCGATAGCATGAGATGTGATATCTCAATGGTTCTAATACCAAACCTGAGATCCTTCCTATAACATGAGATGTGATATCCAAATCCTTCCCCTTCCAAACCTGAGACCCTCCCTTTAGCATGAGATGTGATATCCAACTCCTTCCCATTCCATTCCTGAGACCCTTCTGATAGCATGAGATGTGATATCTCAATGCCTCTAATACCAAACCTGAGATCCTACCTCTAACATGAAATGTGATATCCAACTCTTTCCCCTTCCAAACCTGAGAGCCTTCCTATAGCATGAGATGTGATATCCAAGTCCTTCCCATTCCAATCCTGAGACCCTTCCTATAGCTTGAGATGTGATATCCAACTCCTTCCCATTCCAATTCTGAGACCCTTCCTATACTCTGAGACTTGATATCTCAATGCTTCTAATACCAAACCTGAGACCCGTAATATAACATGAGATGTGATATCCAAATCCTTCCCCTTCCAAACCTTAGACCCTTCCTTTATCATGAGATGTGATATCCAACTCCTTCCCATTCCAATCCTGAGACCCTTCCGATATCATGAGATGTGATATCTCAAAGCTTCTAATATCAAACTTGAGACCCTCCCTATAGCATGAGATGTGATATCCAAGTCCTTCCCATTCCAATCCTGAGACCCTTCCTATAGCATGAGATGTGATATCTCAATGCTTCTAATACCAAACCTGAGACCCTTCCTATAACATGAGATGGGAATATCCAACTCCTTCCCATTCCAATCCTGAGACCCTTCCGATAGCAGAGATGTGATATCTCAATGCTTATACGAAACCTGAGACCCTTCCTATGGCATGAGATGTGATATCCAACTCCTTGCCATTCAAATCCTGAGACCCTTCCTATAGCATGAGAAGGGATATCCAACTCCTTCCCAATCCAATCCTGAGACCCCTCCGATAGCAGAGACGTGATATCTCAATGCTTCTACCAATCCTGAGACCCTTCCTTTAGCATGAGATGTGATATCCAAATCCTTCACATTCCAATCCTGAGACCCTTCCTATAGCATGAGATGTGATATCTCAATGCTTCTAATACCAAACCTGAGATCCTTCCTATAACATGAGATGTGATATCCAATTCCTTCCCATTCCAAACCTGAGACCCTTCCTATTGGATGAGATGTGATATCCAACTCCTTCCCATTCCAACCCTGAGACCCTTCCTATAGCATGAGATGTGATGTCTCAATGCTTCTAATACCAAACCTGAGATCCTTCCTATAACATGAGATGTGATATCCAACTCCTTCCATTCCAATACTGAGACCCGTCCTATAGCATGAGATGTGATATCTCAATGCTTATACCAAACCTGAGACCCTTCCTATAGCATGAGATGTGATATCCAACTACTTCCCATTCCAATCCTGAGACCCTTCCTATAGCATGAGATGTGATATCTCAATGCTTCTAATACCAAACCTGAGATCCTTCCTCTAACATGAAATGTGATATCCAACTCCTTCCCTTTCCAAACCTAAGAGCCTATCTATAGCATAATATGTGATATCCAAGTCCTTCCCGTTCCAATCCTTAGACCCTTCCTACAGCATGCAATATGATATCTCAATGATTCTAATAACAAACCTGAGACCTGTCCTGTAGCATGAGATATGATATCCAAGTCCTTCCCATTCCAATCCTGAGACCCTTCCTATAACATGAAATGTGATATCCAACTCCTTCCCATTCCAACCTGAGACCCTTCCTATAGCATGAGATGGGATATCCAACTTCTTCCAAATCCAATACTGATACCCTTCCGATAGCATGAGATGTGATATCCCAATGCTTCTACCAAACCTGAGACCCATACTATGGCATGAGATGTGATATCAAACTCCTTCCCATTCCAATCCTGAGACCCTTCCTATAGCTTGAGGTGTGATATCCAACTCCTTCCCATTCCAATTCTGAGACCCTTCTTATACCATGAGACTTGATATCTCAATGCTTCTAATACCAAACCTGAGACCCGTCCTATAACATGAGATGTGATATCCAAATCCTTCCCCTTCCAAACCTTAGACCCTTCCTTTATCATGAGATGTGGTATCCAACTCCTTCCCATTCCAATCCTGAGACCCTTCCGATATCATGAGATTTGTTATCTCAATGCTTCTAATATCAAACTTGAGACCCTCCCTATAGCATGAGATGTGACATCCAAGTCCTTCCCATTCCAATCCTGAGACCCTTCCTATAGCATGAGATGTGATATCTCTATGCTTCTAATACCAAACCTGAGACCCTTCCTATAACATGAGATGGGATATCCAACTCCTTCCCATTCCAATCCTGAGACCCTTCCGATAGCAGAGATGTGATATCTCAATGCTTATACCAAACATGAGACCCTTCCTATGGCCTGAGATGTCATATACAACTCCTTCCCATTCCAATCCTGAGACCCTTCCTTTAGCATGAGATGTGATATCTCAATGCTTATACCAAATCTGAGACCCTTCCTATAGCATGAGATGTGATATCCAAATCCTTCCCATTCCAATCCTGAGACCCTTCCTATAGCATGAGATGTGATATCTCAATGCTTATATCAAACCTGAGAGCCTACCTATAGCATGAGATGTGATATCCAAGTCCATCCCATTCCAATCCTTAGACCCTTCCTACAGCATGCGATGTGATATCTCAATGATTCTAATACCAAACCAGAGACTCTTACTATAACATGAGATGGGATATCCAACTCCTTCCCATTCCAATCCTGAGCCGCTTCCGATAGCAGAGATGTGATATCTCAATGCTTATACCAAACATGAGACCCTTCCTATAACATGAGATGTGATATCCAACTCCTTCCCGTTCCAAACCTGAGACACTAACTATAGCATATGTGATATCCAACTCCTTCCCATTCCAAACATGAGACCCTTCCTATAGCAAGAAAGTAATATCCAAATCCTTCCCATTCCAATCCTGAGACCCTTCCTATAACATGAGATGTGATATCCAACTCCTTCCCATTCAAATCCTGAGACCCTTCCTATAGCATGAGAAGGGATATCCAACTCCTTCCCAATCCAATCCTGAGACCCTTCCGATAGCAGAGATCTGATATCTCAATGCTTCTACCAAACCTGAGACCCTTCCTTTAGCATGAGATGTGATATCCAAATCCTTCACATTCCAATCCTGAGACCCTTCCTATAGCATGAGATGTGATATCTCAATGCCTCTAATACCAAACCTGAGATCCTACCTCTAACATGAAATGTGATATCCAACTCTTTCCCCTTCCAAACCTGAGAGCCTTCCTATAGCATGAGATGTGATATCCAAGTCCTTCCCATTCCAATCCTGAGACCCTTCCTATAGCTTGAGATGTGATATCCAACTCCTTCCCATTCCAATTCTGAGACCCTTCCTATACTCTGAGACTTGATATCTCAATGCTTCTAATACCAAACCTGAGACCCGTAATATAACATGAGATGTGATATCCAAATCCTTCCCCTTCCAAACCTTAGACCCTTCCTTTATCATGAGATGTGATATCCAACTCCTTCCCATTCCAATCCTGAGACCCTTCCGATATCATGAGATGTGATATCTCAAAGCTTCTAATATCAAACTTGAGACCCTCCCTATAGCATGAGATGTGATATCCAAGTCCTTCCCATTCCAATCCTGAGACCCTTCCTATAGCATGAGATGTGATATCTCAATGCTTCTAATACCAAACCTGAGACCCTTCCTATAACATGAGATGGGAATATCCAACTCCTTCCCATTCCAATCCTGAGACCCTTCCGATAGCAGAGATGTGATATCTCAATGCTTATACCAAACCTGAGACCCTTCCTATGGCATGAGATGTGATATCCAACTCCTTGCCATTCAAATCCTGAGACCCTTCCTATAGCATGAGAAGGGATATCCAACTCCTTCCCAATCCAATCCTGAGACCCCTCCGATAGCAGAGACGTGATATCTCAATGCTTCTACCAATCCTGAGACCCTTCCTTTAGCATGAGATGTGATATCCAAATCCTTCACATTCCAATCCTGAGACCCTTCCTATAGCATTAGATGTGATATCTCAATGCTTCTAATACCAAACCTGAGATCCTTCCTATAACATGAGATGTGATATCCAATTCCTTCCCATTCCAAACCTGAGACCCTTCCTATTGGATGAGATGTGATATCCAACTCCTTCCCATTCCAACCCTGAGACCCTTCCTATAGCATGAGATGTGATGTCTCAATGCTTCTAATACCAAACCTGAGATCCTTCCTATAACATGAGATGTGATATCCAACTCCTTCCATTCCAATCCTGAGACCCGTCCTATAGCATGAGATGTGATATCTCAATGCTTATACCAAACCTGAGACCCTTCCTATAGCATGAGATGTGATATCCAACTACTTCCCATTCCAATCCTGAGACCCTTCCTATAGCATGAGATGTGATATCTCAATGCTTCTAATACCAAACCTGAGATCCTTCCTCTAACATGAAATGTGATATCCAACTCCTTCCCTTTCCAAACCTAAGAGCCTATCTATAGCATGAGATGTGATATCCAAGTCCTTCCCGTTCCAATCCTTAGACCCTTCCTACAGCATGCAATATGATATCTCAATGATTCTAATAACAAACCTGAGACCTGTCCTATAGCATGAGATATGATATCCAAGTCCTTCCCATTCCAATCCTGAGACCCTTCCTATAACATGAAATGTGATATCCAACTCCTTCCCATTCCAACCTGAGACCCTTCCTATAGCATGAGATGGGATATCCAACTTCTTCCAAATCCAATACTGATACCCTTCCGATAGCATGAGATGTGATATCCCAATGCTTCTACCAAACCTGAGACCCATACTATGGCATGAGATGTGATATCAAACTCCTTCCCATTCCAATCCTGAGACCCTTCCTATAGCTTGAGGTGTGATATCCAACTCCTTCCCATTCCAATTCTGAGACCCTTCTTATACCATGAGACTTGATATCTCAATGCTTCTAATACCAAACCTGAGACCCGTCCTATAACATGAGATGTGATATCCAAATCCTTCCCCTTCCAAACCTTAGACCCTTCCTTTATCATGAGATGTGGTATCCAACTCCTTCCCATTCCAATCCTGAGACCCTTCCGATATCATGAGATTTGTTATCTCAATGCTTCTAATATCAAACTTGAGACCCTCCCTATAGCATGAGATGTGACATCCAAGTCCTTCCCATTCCAATCCTGAGACCCTTCCTATAGCATGAGATGTGATATCTCTATGCTTCTAATACCAAACCTGAGACCCTTCCTATAACATGAGATGGGATATCCAACTCCTTCCCATTCCAATCCTGAGACCCTTCCGATAGCAGAGATGTGATATCTCAATGCTTATACCAAACATGAGACCCTTCCTATGGCCTGAGATGTCATACACAACTCCTTCCCATTCCAATCCTGAGACCCTTCCTTTAGCATGAGATGTGATATCTCAATGCTTATACCAAATCTGAGACCCTTCCTATAGCATGAGATGTGATATCCAAATCCTTCCCATTCCAATCCTGAGACCCTTCCTATAGCATGAGATGTGATATCTCAATGCTTATATCAAACCTGAGAGCCTGCCTATAGCATGAGATGTGATATCCAAGTCCATCCCATTCCAATCCTTAGACCCTTCCTACAGCATGCGATGTGATATCTCAATGATTCTAATACCAAACCAGAGACTCTTACTATAACATGAGATGGGATATCCAACTCCTTCCCATTCCAATCCTTAGCCGCTTCCGATAGCAGAGATGTGATATCTCAATGCTTATACCAAACATGAGACCCTTCCTATAACATGAGATGTGATATCCAACTCCTTTCCGTTCCAAACCTGAGACACTAACTATAGCATATGTGATATCCAACTCCTTCCCATTCCAAACATGAGACCCTTCCTATAGCAAGAAAGTAATATCCAAATCCTTCCCATTCCAATCCTGAGACCCTTCCTATAACATGAGATGTGATATCCAACTCCTTCCCATTCAAATCCTGAGACCCTTCCTATAGCATGAGAAGGGATATCCAACTCCTTCCCAATCCAATCCTGAGACCCTTCCGATAGCAGAGATCTGATATCTCAATGCTTCTACCAAACCTGAGACCCTTCCTTTAGCATGAGATGTGATATCCAAATCCTTCACATTCCAATCCTGAGACCCTTCCTATAGCATGAGATGTGATATCTCAATGCTTCTAATACCAAACCTGAGATCCTTCCTATAACATGAGATGTGATATCCAATTCCTTCCCATTCCAAACCTGAGACCCTTCCTATTGGATGAAATGCGATATCCAACTCCTTCCCATTCCAACCCTGAGACCCTTCCTATAGCATGAGATGTGATGTCTCAATGCTTCTAATACCAAACCTGAGATCCTTCCTATAACATGAGATGTGATATCCAACTCCTTCCATTCCAATCCTGAGACCCGTCCTATAGCATGAGATGTGATATCTCAATGCTTATACCAAACCTGAGACCCTTCCTATAGCATGAGATGTGATATCCAACTACTTCCCATTCCAATCCTGAGACCCTTCCTATAGCATGAGATGTGATATCTCAATGCTTCTAATACCAAACCTGAGATCCTTCCTCTAACATGAAATGTGATATCCAACTCCTTCCCTTTCCAAACCTTAGACCCTTCCTACAGCATGCAATATGATATCTCAATGATTCTAATAACAAACCTGAGACCCGTCCTATAGCATGAGATATGATATCCAAGTCCTTCCCATTCCAATCCTGAGACCCTTCCTATAACATGAAATGTGATATCCAACTCCTTCCCATTCCAACCTGAGACCCTTCCTATAGCATGAGATGGGATATCCAACTTCTTCCAAATCCAATACTGATACCCTTCCGATAGCATGAGATGTGATGTCCCAATGCTTGTACCAAACCTGAGACCCATACTATGGCATGAGATGTGATATCAAACTCCTTCCCATTCCAATCCTGAGACCCTTCCTATAGCTTGAGGTGTGATATCCAACTCCTTCCCATTCCAATTCTGAGACCCTTCTTATACCATGAGACTTGATATCTCAATGCTTCTAATACCAAACCTGAGACCCGTCCTATAACATGAGATGTGATATCCAAATCCTTCCCCTTCCAAACCTTAGACCCTTCCTTTATCATGAGATGTGGTATCCAACTCCTTCCCATTCCAATCCTGAGACCCTTCCGATATCATGAGATTTGTTATCTCAATGCTTCTAATATCAAACTTGAGACCCTCCCTATAGCATGAGATGTGACATCCAAGTCCTTCCCATTCCAATCCTGAGACCCTTCCTATAGCATGAGATGTGATATCTCTATACTTCTAATACCAAACCTGAGACCCTTCCTATAACATGAGATGGGATATCCAACTCCTTCCCATTCCAATCCTGAGACCCTTCCGATAGCAGAGATGTGATATCTCAATGCTTATACCAAACCTGAGACCCTTCCTATGGCATGAGATGTCATATACAACTCCTTCCCATTCCAATCCTGAGACCCTTCCTTTAGCATGAGATGTGATATCTCAATGCTTATACCAAATCTGAGACCCTTCCTATAGCATGAGATGTGATATCCAAATCCTTCCCATTCCAATCCTGAGACCCTTCCTATAGCATGAGATGTGATATCTCAATGCTTATACCAAACCTGAGAGCATACAATCCTGAGACCCTTCCTTTAGCATGAAATGTGATATCTCAATGCTTATACCAAATCTGAGACCCTTCCTATAGCATGAGATGTGATATCCAAGTCCATCCCATTCCAATCCTTAGACCCTTCCTACAGCATGCGATGTGATATCTCAATGATTCTAATACCAAACCAGAGACTCTTACTATAACATGAGATGGGATATCCAACTCCTTCCCATTCCAATCCTGAGCCGCTTCCGATAGCAGAGATGTGATATCTCAATGCTTATACCAAACCTGAGACCCTTCCTATAACATGAGATGTGATATCCAACTCCTTCCCGTTCCAAACCTGCGACACTAACTATAGCATATGTGATATCCAAATCCTTCCCATTCCAAACATGAGACCCTTCCTATAGCAAGAAAGTAATATCCAACTCCTACCCATTCCAATCCTGAGACCCTTCCTATAGCAAGAGATGTGATATCCAAATCCTTCCCATTCCAATCCTGAGACCCTTCCTATAACATGAGATGTGATATCCAACTCCTTCCCATTCCAACCTGAGACACTTCCTATAGCATGAGAAGGGATATCCAACTCCTTCCCAATCCAATCCTGAGACCCTTCCGATAGCAGAGATGTGATATCTCAATGCTTATACCAAACCTGAGACCCTTCCTATGGCATGAGATGTGATATCCAACTCCTTGCCATTCAAATCCTGAGACCCTTCCTATAGCATGAGAAGGGATATCCAACTCCTTCCCAATCCAATCCTGAGACCCTTCCGATAGCAGAGACGTGATATCTCAATGCTTCTACCAAACCTGAGACCCTTCCTTTAGCATGAGATGTAATATCCAAATCCTTCACATTCCAATCCTGAGACCCTTCCTATAGCATGAGATGTGATATCTCAATGCTTCTAATACCAAACCTGAGACCCTTCCTATAACATGAGATGGGATATCCAACTCCTTCCCATTCCAATCCTGAGACCCTTCCGATAGCAGAGATGTGATATCTCAATGCTTATACCAAACCTGAGAACCTTCCTATGGCCTGAGATGTCATATACAACTCCTTCCCATTCCAATCCTGAGACCCTTCCTTTAGCATGAGATGTGATATCTCAATGCTTATACCAAATCTGAGACCCTTCCTATAGCATGAGATGTGATATCCAAGTCCATCCCATTCCAAACCTGAGACACTAACTATAGCATATGTGATATCCAACTCCTTCCCATTCCAAACATGAGACCCTTCCTATAGCAAGAAAGTAATATCCAACTCCTACCCATTCCAATCCTGAGACCCTTCCTATAGCAAGAGATGTGATATCCAAATCCTTCCCATTCCAATCCTGAGACCCTTCCTATAACAAGAGATGTGATATCCAACTCCTTCCCATTCCAACCTGAGACACTTCCTATAGCATGAGAAGGGATATCCAACTCCTTCCCAATCCAATCCTGAGACCCTTCCGATAGCAGAGATGTGATATCTCAATGCTTATACCAAACCTGAGACCCTTCCTATACTATGAGACTTGATATCTCAATGCTTCTAATACCAAACCTGAGACCCTTCCTATAGCATGAGATGTGATATCTCTATGCTTCTAATACCAAACCTGAGACCCTTCCTATAACATGAGATGGGATATCCAACTCCTTCCCATTCCAATCCTGAGACCCTTCCGATAGCAGAGATGTGATATCTCAATGCTTATACCAAACCTGAGAACCTTCCTATGGCCTGAGATGTCATATACAACTCCTTCCCATTCCAATCCTGAGACCCTTCCTTTAGCATGAGATGTGATATCTCAATGCTTATACCAAATCTGAGACCCTTCCTATAGCATGAGATGTGATATCCAATTCCTTCCCATTCCAATCCTGAGACCCTTCCTATAGCATGAGATGTGATATCTCAATGCTTATACCAAACCTGAGAGCCTACCTATAGCATGAGATGTGATATCCAAGTCCATCCCATTCCAATCCTTAGACCCTTCCTACAGCATGTGATGTGATATCTCAATGATTCTAATACCAAACCAGAGACTCTTCCTATAACATGAGATGGGATATCCAACTCCTTCCCATTCCAATCCTGAGCCGCTTCTGATAGCAGAGATGTGATATCTCAATGCTTATACCAAACCCGAGACCCTTCCTATAACATGAGATGTGATATCCAACTCCTTCCCGTTCCAAACCTGAGACACTAACTATAGCATATGTGATATCCAACTCCTTCCCATTCCAAACATGAGACCCTTCCTATAGCAAGAAAGTAATATCCAACTCCTACCCATTCCAATCCTGAGACCCTTCCTATAGCAAGAGATGTGATATCCAAATCCTTCCCATTCCAATCCTGAGACCCTTCCTATAACATGAGATGTGATATCCAACTCCTTCCCATTCCAACCTGAGACACTTCCTATAGCATGAGAAGGGATATCCAACTCCTTCCCAATCCAATCCTGAGACCCTTCCGATAGCAGAGATGTGATATCTCAATGCTTATACCAAACCTGAGACCCTTCCTATGGCATGAGATGTGATATCCAACTCCTTGCCATTCAAATCCTGAGACCCTTCCTATAGCATGAGATGTGATATCTCTATGCTTCTAATACCAAACCTGAGACCCTTCCTATAACATGAGATGGGATATCCAACTCCTTCCCATTCCAATCCTGAGACCCTTCCGATAGCAGAGATGTGATATCTCAATGCTTATACCAAACCTGAGAACCTTCCTATGGCCTGAGATGTCATATACAACTCCTTCCCATTCCAATCCTGAGACCCTTCCTTTAGCATGAGATGTGATATCTCAATGCTTATACCAAATCTGAGACCCTTCCTATAGCATGAGATGTGATATCCAATTCCTTCCCATTCCAATCCTGAGACCCTTCCTATAGCATGAGATGTGATATCTCAATGCTTATACCAAACCACCTGAGAGCCTACCTATAGCATGAGATGTGATATCCAAGTCCATCCCATTCCAATCCTTAGACCCTTCCTACAGCATGCGATGTGATATCTCAATGATTCTAATACCAAACCAGAGACTCTTCCTATAACATGAGATGGGATATCCAACTCCTTCCCATTCCAATCCTGAGCCGCTTCCGATAGCAGAGATGTGATATCTCAATGCTTATACCAAACCTGAGACCCTACCTATAACATGAGATGTGATATCCAACTCCTTCCCGTTGCAAACCTGAGACACTAACTATAGCATATGTGATATCCAACTCCTTCCCATTCCAAACATGAGACCCCTCCTATAGCAAGAAAGTAATATCCAACTCCTACCCATTCCAATCCTGAGACCCTTCCTATAGCAAGAGATGTGATATCCAAATCCTTCCCATTCCAATCCTGAGACCCTTCCTATAACATGAATGAGATGTGATATCCAACTCCTTCCCATTCCAACCTGAGACACTTCCTATAGCATGAGAAGGGATATCCAACTCCTTCCCAATCCAAACCTGAGACCCTTCCGATAGCAGAGATGTGATATCTCAATGCTTATACCAAACCTGAGACCCTTCCTATGGCATGAGATGTGATATCCAACTCCTTCCCAATCCAATCCTGAGACCCTTCCGATAGAAGAGGCGTGATATCTCAATGCTTCTACCAAACCTGAGACCCTTCCTTTAGCATGAGATGTGATATCCAAATCCTTCACATTCCAATCCTGAGACCCTTCCTATAGCATGAGATGTGATATCTCAATGCTTCTAATACCAAACCTGAGATCCTTCCTATAACATGAGATGTGATATCCAATTCCTTCCCATTCCAAACCTGAGGCCCTTCCTATTGGATGAGATGTGATATCCAACTCCTTCCCATTCCAACCCTGAGACCCTTCCTATAGCATGAGATGTGATGTCTCAATGCTTCTAATACCAAACCTGAGATCCTTCCTATAACATGAGATGTGATATCCAACTCCTTCCATTCCAATCCTGAGACCCGTCCTATAGCATGAGATGTGATATCTCAATGCTTATACCAAACCTGAGACCCTTCCTATAGCATGAGATGTGATATCCAATTGCTTCCCATTCCAATCCTGAGACCCTTCCTATAGCATGAGATGTGATATCTCAATGCTTCTAATACCAAACCTGAGATCATTCCTCTAACATGAAATGTGATATCCAACTCCTTCCCTTTCCAAACCTAAGAGCCTATCTATAGCATGAGATGTGATATCCAAGTCCTTCCCATTCCAACCCTTAGACCCTTCCAACAGCATGCAATATGATATCTCAATGATTCTAATAACAAACCTGAGACCCGTCCTATAACATGAGATGGGATATCCAACTCCTTCCCATTCCAATCCTGAGACACTTCCGATAGCAGAGATGTGATATCTCAATGCTTATACCAAACCTGAGAACCTTCCTATGGCCTGAGATGTCATATACAACTCCTTCCCATTCCAATCCTGAGACCCTTCCTTTAGCATGAGATGTGATATCTCAATGCTTATACCAAATCTGAGACCCTTCCTATAGCATGATGTGATATCCAATTCCTTCCCATTCCAATCCTGAGACCCTTCCTATAGCATGAGATGTGATATCTCAATGCTTATACCAAACCTGAGAGCCTACCTATAGCATGAGATGTGATATCCAAGTCCATCCCATTCCAATCCTTAGATCCTTCCTACAGCATGCGATGTGATATCTCAATGATTCTAATACCAAACCAGAGACTCTTCCTATAACATTAGATGGGATATCCAACTCCTTCCCATTCCAATCCTGAGCCGCTTCCGATAGCAGAGATGTGATATCTCAATGCTTATACCAAACCTGAGACCCTTCCTATAACATGAGATGTGATATCCAACTCCTTCCCGTACCAAACCTGAGACACTAACTATAGCATATGTGATATCCAACTCCTTCCCATTCCAAACATGAGACCCTTCCAATAGCAAGAAAGTAATATCCAACTCCTACCCATTCCAATCCTGAGACCCTTCCTATAGCAAGGGATGTGATATCCAAATCCTTCCCATTCCAATCCTGAGACCCTTCCTATAACGTGAGATGTGATATCCAACTCCTTCCCATTCCAACCTGAGACACTTCCTATAGCATGAGAAGGGATATCCAACTCCTTCCCAATCCAATCCTGAGACCCTTCCGATAGCAGAGATGTGATATCTCAATGCTTATAACAAACCTGAGACCCTTCCTATGGCATGAGATGTGATATCCAACTCCTTGCCATTCAAATCCTGAGACTCTTCCTATAGCATGAGAAGGGATATCCAACTCCTTCCCAATCCAATCCTGAGACCCTTCCGATAGCAGAGACGTGATATCTCAATGCTTCTACCAAACCTGAGACCCTTCCTTTAGCATGAGATGTGATATCCAAATCCTTCACATTCCAATCCTGAGACCCTTCCTATAGCATGAGATGTGATATCTCAATGCTTCTAATACCAAACCTGAGATCCTTCCTATAACATGAGATGTGATATCCAATTCCTTCCCATTCCAAACCTGAGACCCTTCCTATTGGATGAGATGTGATATCCAACTCCTTCCCATTCCAACCCTGAGACCCTTCCTATAGCATGAGATGTGATGTCTCAATGCTTCTAATACCAAACCTGAGATCCTTCCTTATAACATGAGATGTGATATCCAACTCCTTCCATTCCAATCCTGAGACCCGTCCTATAGCATGAGATGTGATATCTCAATGCTTATACCAAACCTGAGACCCTTCCTATAGCATGAGATGTGATATCCAACTGCTTCCCATTCCAATCCTGAGACCCTTCCTATAGCATGAGATGTGATATCTCAATGCTTCTAATACCAAACCTGAGATCTTTCCTATAACATGAGATGGGATATCCAACTCCTTCCCATTCCAATCCTGAGACACTTCCGATAGCAGAGATGTGATATCTCAATGCTTATACCAAACCTGAGACCCTTCCTATAACATGAGATGTGATATCCAAATCCTTCCCGTTCCAAACCTGAGACCCTTCCTTTAGCATGAGATGTGATATCCAGCTCCTTCCCATTCCAATCCTGAGACACTTCCGATAGCATGAGATGTGATATCTCAATGCTTCTAATATCAAAACTGAGACCCTCCCTATAGCATGATATGTGATATCTAAGTCCTTCCCATTCCAATCCTGAGACCCTCCCTATAGCATGAGATGTGATATCCAACTCCTTCCCATTCCAATCCTGAGACCCTTCCTATAGCATGAGATATGATATCTCAATACTTCTAATACCAAACGTGAGATCCTTCCGATAACATGAGATGTGATATCCAAATCCTTCCCCTTCCAAACCTGAGACCCTCCCTTTAGCATGAGATGTGATATCCAACTCCTTCCTATTCCAATCCTGAAACTCTTCTGATAGCATGAGATGTGATATCTCAATGCTTCTAATACCAAACCTGAGATCCTTCCGATAGCATGAGATGTGATATCTCAATGCTTCTAATACCAAACCTGAGATCCTTCCTATAACATGAGATGTGATATCCAAATCCTTCCCCTTCCAAACCTGAGACCCTCCCTTTAGCATGAGATGTGATATCCAACTCCTTCCCATTCCAATCCTGAGACCCTTCCGATATCATGAGATGTGATATCTCAAAGCTTCTAATATCAAACTTGAGACCCTCCCTATAGCGTGAGATGTGATATCCAAGTCCTTCCCATTCCAATCCTGAGACCCTTCCTATAGCATGAGATGTGATATCTCAATGCTTCTAATACCAAACCTGAGACCCTTCCTATAACATGAGATGGGAATATCCAACTCCTTCCCATTCCAATCCTGAGACCCTTCCGATAGCAGAGATGTGATATCTCAATGCTTATACCAAACCTGAGATCCTTCCTATAACATGAGATGTCCTGAGACACTTCCTATAGCATGAGATGTGATATCTCACTGCTTATACCAAACCTGAGACCCTTCCCATAGCATGAGATGTGATATCCAAGTCCTTCCCATTCCAATCCTGAGACACTTCCTATAGCATGAGATGTGATATCTCAATGCTTCTAATACCAAACCTGAGACTCTTCCTATAACATGAGATGGGGAATCCAACTCCTTCCCATTCCAATCCTGAGACCCTTTTGATAGCAGAGATGTGATATCTCAATGTTTATACCAAACCTGAGACCCTTCCTACGGCATGAGTTGTCATATTCAACTCCTTCCCATTCCAATCCTGAGACCCTTCCTATAGCATGAGATGTGATATCCAACTCCTTCCCATTCCAATCCTGAGACCCTTCCTATAGCATGAGATGTGATGTCTCAATGCTTCTAATACCAAACCTGATATCCTTCCTATAACATGAGATGTGATATCCAACTCCTTCCATTCCAATCCTGAGACCCTTCCTATAGCATGAGATGTGATATCTCAATGGTTCTACCAAACCTGAGACCCTTCCTATAGCATGAGATGTGATATCCAACTCCTTCCCATTCCAATCCTGAGACCCTTCCTATAGCCTGAGATGTGATATCTCAATGCCCCTAATACCAAACCTGAGATCCTTCCTCTAACATGAAATGTGATATCCAACTCCTTCACTTTCCAAACCTGAGAGCCTATCTATAGCATGAGATGTGAGATCTAAGTCCTTCCCATTCCAATCCTTAGACCCTTCCTACATCATGCAATATGATATCTCAATGATTCTAATAAAAAACCTGAGACCCATCCTATAACATGAGATGGGATATTCAACTCCTTCCCATTCCAATCTGAGACACTTCCGATAGCAGAGATGTGATATCTCAATGTTTATACCAAACCTGAGACCCTTCCTATAACATGAGATGTGATATCCAACTCCTTCCCGTTCCAAACCTGAGACCCTTCCTTTAGCATGAGATGTTATATCCAGCTCCTTCCCATTCCAATCCTGAGACACTTCCGATAGCATGAGATGTGATATCTCAATGCTTCTAATATCAAAACCGAGACCCTCCCTATAGCATGATATGTGATATCTAAGTCCTTCCCATTCCAATCCTGAGAGCCTTCCTATAGCATGAGATGTGATACCTCAATGCTTCTACCAAACCTGAGACCCTTCCTTTAGCATGAGATGTGATATCCAAAACCTTCCCATTCCAATCCTGAGACCCTTCCTATAGCATGAGATGTGATATCTCAATACTTCTAATACCAAACCTGAGATCCTTCCGATAACATGAGATGTGATATCTCAATACTTCTAATACCAAACCTGAGATCCATCCTATAACATGAGATGTGATATCCAAATCCTTCCCCTTCCAAACCTGAGACCCTCCCTTTAGCATGAGATGTGATATCCAACTCCTTCCCATTCCAATCCTGAGACCCTTCTGATAGCATAAGATATATCTCAATGCTTCTATACCAAACCTGAGATCCTTCCGATAGCATGAGATGTGATATCTCAATACTTCTAATACCAAACCTGAGATCCTTCCTATAACATGAGATGTGATATCCAAATCCTTATCTTCCAAACCTTAGACCCTTCCTTTACCATGAGATGTGATATCCAACTCCTTCCCATTCCAATCCTGAGACTCTTCTGATAGCATAAGATATGATATCTCAATGCTTCTATACCAAACCTGAGATCCTTCTGATAGCATGAGATGTGATATCTAAATACTTCTAATACCAAACCTGAGATCCTACCTCTAACATGAAATGTGATATCCAACTCTTTCCCCTTGCAAACCTGAGAGCCTTCCTATAGCATGAGATGTGATATCCAAGTCCTTCCCATTCCAATCCTGAGACCCGTCCTATAACATGAGATGTGATATCCAACTCCTTCCCATTCCAACCTGAGACCCTTCCTATAGCATGAGATGGGATATCCAACTCCTTCCAAATCCAATCCTGATAACCTTCCGATAGCATGAGATGTGATATCCCAATGCTTCTACCAAACCTGAGACCCATACTATGGCATGAGATGTGATATCAAACTCCTTCCCATTCTAATCCTGAGACCCTTCCTATAGCTTGAGATGTGATAGCCAACTCCTTCCCATTCCAATTCTGAGACCCTTCCTATACCATGAGACTTGATATCTCAATGCTTCTAATACCAAACCTGAGACCCGTCCTATAACATGAGATGTGATATCCAAATCCTTCCCCTTCCAAACCTTAGACCCTTCCTTTATCATGAGATGTGATATCCAACTCCTTCCCATTCCAATCTTGAGACCCTTCCGATATCATGAAATGTGATATCTCAATGCTTCTAATATCAAACTTGAGACCCTCCTTATAGCATGAGATGTGATATCCAAGTCCTTCCCATTCCAATCCTGAGACCCTTCCTATAGCATGAGATGTGATATCTCAATGCTTCTAATACCAAACCTGAGATCCTTCCTATAACATGAGATGGGAATATCCAATGTGATATCCAACTCCTTCCCATTCCAATCCTGAGACCCTTCCTATAGCATGAGATGTGATATCCAACTCCTTCCCATTCCAATCCTGAGACCCTTCCTATAGCCTGGGATGTGATATCTCAATGTTTATACCAAACCTGAGACCCTTCCTATAACATGAGATGTGATATCCAACTCCTTCCCGTTCCAAACCTGAGACCCTTCCTTTAGCATGAGATGTGATATCCAGCTCCTTTCCATTCCAATCCTGAGACCCTTCCGATAGCAGCGACGTGATATCTCAATGCTTCTACCAAACCTGAGACCCTTCCTTTAGCATGAGATGTGATATCCAAATCATTCACATTCCAATCCTGAGACCCTTCCTATAGCATGAGATGTGATATCTAAATACTTCTAATACCAAACCTGAGATCCTTCCGATAACATGAGATGTGATATCTCAATACTTCTAATACCAAACCTGAGATCCATCCTATAACATGAGATGTGATATCCAAATCCTTCCCCTTCCAAACCTGAGACCCTCCCATTAGCATGAGATGTGATATCCAACTCCTTCCCATTCCAATCCTGAGACCCTTCTGATAGCATAAGATATGATATCTCAATGCTTCTATACCAAACCTGAGATCCTTCCGATAGCATGAGATGTGATATCTCAATACTTCTAATACCAAACCTGAGATCCTTCCTATAACATGAGATGTGATATCCAAATCCTTATCTTCCAAACCTGAGACCCTCCCTTTACCATGAGATGTGATATCCAACTCCTTCCCATTCCAATCCTGAGACTCTTCTGATAGCATAAGATATGATATCTCAATGCTTCTATACCAAACCTGAGATCCTTCTGATAGCATGAGATGTGATATCTCAATGCTTCTAATACCAAACCTGAGATCCTACCTCTAACATGAAATGTGATATCCAACTCTTTCCCCTTGCAAACCTGAGAGCCTTCCTATAGCATGAGATGTGATATCCAAGTCCTTCCCATTCCAATCCTGAGACCCTTCCTATAACATGAGATGTGATATCCAACTCCTTCCCATTCCAACCTGAGACCCTTCCTATAGCATGAGATGGGATATCTAACTCCTTCCAAATCCAATCCCGATACCCTTCCGATAGCATGAGATGTGATAACCCAATGCTTCTACCAAACCTGAGACCCATATTATGGCATGAGATGTGATATCAAACTCCTTCCCATTCTAATCCTGAGACCCTTCCTATAGCTTGAAATGTGATATCCAACTCCTTCCCATTCCAATTCTGAGACCCTTCCTATACCATGAGACTTGATATCTCAATGCTTCTAATACCAAACCTGAGACCCGTCCTATAACATGAGATGTGATATCCAAATCCTTCCCCTTCCAAACCTTAGACCCTTCCTTTATCATGAGATGTGATATCCAACTCCTTCCCATTCCAATCTTGAGACCCTTCCGATATCATGAAATGTGATATCTCAATGCTTCTATCAAACTTGAGACCCTCCCTATAGCATGAGATGTGATATCCAACTCCTTCCCATTCCAATCCTGAGACCCTTCTGATAGCATAAGATATGATATCTCAATGCTTCTATACCAAACCTGAGATCCTTCCGATAGCATGAGATGTGATATCTCAATACTTCTAATACCAAACCTGAGATCCTTCCTATAACATGAGATGTGATATCCAAATCCTTATCTTCCAAACCTGAGACCCTCCCTTTACCATGAGATGTGATATCCAACTCCTTCCCATTCCAATCCTGAGACTCTTCTGATAGCATAAGATATGATATCTCAATGCTTCTATACCAAACCTGAGATCCTTCTGATAGCATGAGATGTGATATCTCAATGCTTCTAATACCAAACCTGAGATCCTACCTCTAACATGAAATGTGATATCCAACTCTTTCCCCTTGCAAACCTGAGAGCCTTCCTATAGCATGAGATGTGATATCCAAGTCCTTCCCATTCCAATCCTGAGACCCTTCCTATAACATGAGATGTGATATCCAACTCCTTCCCATTCCAACCTGAGACCCTTCCTATAGCATGAGATGGGATATCCAACTCCTTCCAAATCCAATCCCGATACCCTTCCGATAGCATGAGATGTGATAACCCAATGCTTCTACCAAACCTGAGACCCATATTATGGCATGAGATGTGATATCAAACTCCTTCCCATTCTAATCCTGAGACCCTTCCTATAGCTTGAAATGTGATATCCAACTCCTTCCCATTCCAATTCTGAGACCCTTCCTATACCATGAGACTTGATATCTCAATGCTTCTAATACCAAACCTGAGACCCGTCCTATAACATGAGATGTGATATCCAAATCCTTCCCCTTCCAAACCTTAGACCCTTCCTTTATCATGAGATGTGATATCCAACTCCTTCCCATTCCAAACACACGTCTAAACCAGAGAGCAGGGAAGCGAGCATTTCAGCAGTATAAATTCAGCCTGTGAACAACACATTTTGACCCTCCCTTGTATGGGAGAAGAGTGGTTCAAAAGACCAGGATTCGACTGAACAAACGCACGAACAGAGTACAAAATGGGAATCCACCAGAATTCGCATTTACCAAAACGCGAGGAAAGTACATGTTCTAGCTGTTTCTGCTCGTTTTTAGCACGTTTCAATACGTCTAGCGGGTTACAGCTATATGTTGAATAATGGGTGTTATAAAGCATTCTGAACACTGTATCTTGTGGAGCTCATTGGAAGGCTGTAGGAAGAGGAGAGAAGGCAGGGAACACGCATCTAAACCAGAGAGCTGGGAAGCGAGTACATGCAACGCGAAACGGTGCAGGGAGCAGGGACAGAAAGGATGAACGCCTATGAGGAGGAGCAGCTGGTAGTCAGCCTGCTCTGGAGAGGAGAATGTGATCACCAGGGGAGTGCAGCCTGTAAAGTAGAAGGGACTATGAACACAGGGCGACTGCATTAACAGATGGCAAATACACGTTCCAAAACAGTCAGGAAAGCTGATAATGCCTTGAAGATTTCAGCCGTATACATTCAGCCTATGAACAGCAGTAGACGTTGACCCCCCCCCCCCTTGTATGGGAGAACAGTGGTTAAAAACTTCAGCATTCGACAACAAACGCACGGACAGTATACATGGGAACCCATCAGAATTAGCATTTACAAAAACGCGAGGAAAGTACATTTTCTAGCTGTTTTTGCTAGTTTACAGCACGTATCAATACGTCTAGCGGGTTACGGCTATATGTTTAATAATGGGTGTTATAGAGCATTCTGAGCACTGTGTATCTTTTGGAGCTCATTTTTTGATTTGAAGGCAGCGGGAAGAGGAGAGAAGGCAGGGAACACGCGTCTAAACCAGAGAGCTGGGAAGCGAGTACTTGCAACGCGAAAAGGGCAGAAAGCAAGAAGGCCTCTGAGAAGGAAAAGCGTCTAAACAAGAGAGCAGGGAAGCGAGTGTTTGCAACGCGAAACGGTGCAGGGAGCAGGGACAGAAAGGGAGAACTCCTCTGAGGAGGAACAGCTGGCAGTTAGCCTTCTTTGAAGATGAGAACTTGATCACCACGGGAGAGGATTGTTGAGAGGGTTACAGAGGGGGAGGTCTGAGATCAGAAAATCCTGAGTATTCCCTGCAGTGTGTAGGGCCAGCGACATGAAGTGTTGCAGATCTCGTAAAAGTCCAGGTCAGGAAGCATACAGGTTCATGTTGAATTCTCCAAGTAGGCGGAGTTGAGTGGTAGGAGGCTAGGACGGAGAAGTCCATCCACTGAGAGAGGAAGGGGGTAGGCAAATAGCCACGGTGAGAGAATGGCCAGGAGAGAATGCATGCAGACAAGGCATTCGTGACAGGAGTCGGCCTGCAAAGGAAATCAATTTACTACAGGAATCAAGGCTAAGCATTGAGATATCACATCTCATGCTATAGGAAGGGTCTCAGGATTGGAATGGGAAGGACTTAGATATCACATATCATGCTATAGGGAGGGTCTCAGTTTAGATATTAGAAGCATTGAGATATCACATCTCATGCTATCGGAAGTGTCTCAGGATTGGAATGGGAAGGAGCTGGATATCACATCTCATGCTAAAGGAAGGGTCTCAGGTTTGGAACGGGAAGGAGTTGGATATCACATCTCATGTTATAGGAAGGGTCTCAGGTTTGGTATAAACATTGAGATATCACATCTCAGGCTATAGGAAGGGTCTCAGGATTGGAATGGGAAGGAGTTGGATATCACATCTCATGCTATAGGAAGGGTCTCAGGATTGGAATGGGAAGGAGTTGGATATCACATTGGATATTCCCATCTCATGTTATAGGAAGGATCTCAGGTTTGGTATTAGAAGCATTGAGATATCACATCTCATGCTTTAGGAAGGGTCTCAGGATTGGAATGGGAAGGACTTGGATATCACATCTCATGCTATAAGGAGGGTCTCAAGTTTGATATTAGAAGCATTGAGATATCACATTTCATGATATCGGAAGGGTCTCAAGATTGGAATGGGAAGGAGTTGGATATCACATCTCATGATAAAGGAAGGGTCTAAGGTTTGGAAGGGGAAGGATTTGGATATCACATCTCATGTTATAGGACGGGTCTCAGGTTTGGTATTAGAAGCATTGAGATATCAAGTCTCATGGTATAGGAAGGGTCTCAGAATTGGAATGGGAAGGAGTTGGATATCACATCTCAAGCTATAGGAAGGGTCTCAGGATTAGAATGGGAAGGAGTTTGATATCACATCTCATGCCATAGTATGGGTCTCAGGTTTGGTAGAAGCATTGGGATATCACATCTCATGCTATCGGAAGGTTATCAGGATTGGATTTGGAAGGAGTTGGATATCCCATCTCATGCTATAGGAAGGGTCTCAGGTTGGAATGGGAAGGAGTTGGATATCACATCTCATGTTATAGGACGGGTCTCAGGATTGGAATGGGAAGGACTTGGATATCACATCTCATGCTATAGGAAGGCTCTCAGGTTTGCAAGGGGAAAGAGTTGGATATCACATTTCATGTTAGAGGTAGGATCTCAGGTTTGGTATTAGAAGTATTGAGATATCACATCTCATGCTATCAGAAGGATCTCAGGTTTGGTATAGAAGCATTGAGATATCATATCTTATGCTATCAGAAGAGTCTCAGGATTGGAATGGGAAGGAGTTGGATATCACATCTCATGGTAAAGGAAGGGTCTCAGGTTTGGAAGATAAGGATTTGGATATCACATCTCATGTTATAGGAAGGATCTCAGGTTTGGTATTAGAAGTATTGAGATATCACATCTCATGCTATCGGAAGGATCTCAGGTTTGGTATAGAAGCATTGAGATATATCTTATGCTATCAGAAGGGTCTCAGGATTGGAATGGGAAGGAGTTGGATATCACATCTCATGCTAAAGGGAGGGTCTCAGGTTTGGAAGGGGAAGGATTTGGATATCACATCTCATGTTATAGGATGGATCTCGGGTTTGGTATTAGAAGTATTGAGATATCACATCTCATGTTATCGGAAGGATCTCAGGTTTGGTATTAGAAGTATTGAGATATCACATCTCATGCTATAGGAAGGGTCTCAGGATTGGAATGGGAAGGAGTTGGATATCACATCTCATGCTAAAGAAAGGGTCTCAGGTTTGGTAGAAGCATTGAGGTATCACATCTCATGCTATAGGAAGGCTCTCAGGATTGGAATGGGAAGGACTTAGATATCACATATCATGCTATAGGGAGGGTCTCGGTTTTGATATTAGAAGCATTGAGATATCACATCTCATGCTATCGGAAGTGTCTCAGGATTGGAATGGGAAGGAGCTGGATATAACATCTCATGCTAAAGGAAGGGTCTCAGGTTTGGAACGGGAAGGAGTTGGATATCACATCTCATGTTATAGGAAGGGTCTCAGGTTTGGTATAAACATTGAGATATCACATCTCTTCTATCGGAAGTGTCTCAGGATTGGAATGGGAAGGAGTTGAATATCCCATCTCATGTTATAGGACGGGTCTCAGGTTTTTTATTAGAATCATTGAGATATCATATTGCATGATGTAGGAAGGGTCTAAGGATTGGAATGGGAAGGACTTAGATCTCACATCTCATGCTATAGATAGGCTCTCAGGTTTGGAAAGTGAAGGAGTTGGATATCACATTTCATGTTAGAGGAAGGATCTCAGGTTTGGTATTAGGGGCATTGAGATATCACATCTCAGGCTATAGGAAGGGTCTCAGGATTGGAATGGGAAGGAGTTGGATATCACATCTCATGCTATAGGAAGGGTCTCAGGTTTGGTAGAACCATTGAGATATCAAATCTCATGCTATAGGAAGGGTCTCAGGATTGGAATGGAAGGAGTTGGATATCACATCTCATGTTATAGGAAGGATATCAGGTTTGGTATTAGAAGCATTGAGACATCACATCTCATGCTATAGGAAGGGTCTCAGGATTGGAATGGGAAGGAGTTGGATATCACATCTCATGCTATAGGAAGGGTCTCAGGATTGGAATGGGAAGGAGTTGAATATGACAACTCATGCCGTAGGAAGGGTCTCAGGTTTGGTATAAACATTGAGATATCACATCTCTGCTATCAAAAGGGTCTCAGGATTGGAATGGGAACGAGTTGGATTCCCCATCTCATGTTATAGGAAGAGTCTCAGGTTTGGTATTAGAAGCATTGAGATATCACATCTCATGCTATAGGAAGTGTCTCAGGATTGGAATGGGAAGGACTTGGATATCACATCTCATGCTATGGGAAGGGTCTCAGGTTTGGTATAAGCAGTGAGATATCACATCTCATGCTATAGGAAGTGTCTCAGGACATCTCATGTTATAGGAAGGATCTCAGGTTTGGTATAAGCATTGAGATATCACATCTCTGCTATCGGAAGGGTCTCAGGATTGGAATGGGAAGGAGTTGGATATTCCCATCTCATGTTATAGGAAGGGTCTCAGGTTTGGTATTAGAAGCATTGAGATATCACATCTCATGCTATAGGAAGGGTCTCAGGATTGGAATGGGAAGGACTTGGATATCACATCTCACGCTATAGGGAGGGTCTCAAGTTTGATATTAGAAGCTTTGAGATATCACATCTCATGATATCGGAAGGGTCTCAGGATTGGAATGGGAAGGAGTTGGATATCACATCTCATGCTAAAGGGAGGATCTCAGGTTTGGAAGGGGAAGGATTTGGATATCACATCTCATGTTATAGGAAGGATCTCAGGTTTGGTATTAGAAGCATTGAGATATCACATCTCATGCTATCGGAAGGATCTCAGGTTTGGTATTAGAAGCATTGAGATATCACATCTCATGCTATCAGAAGAGTCTCAGGATTGGAATAGGAAGGAGTTGGATATCACATCTCATGCTAAAGGGAGGGTCTCAGGTTTGGAAGGGGAAGGATTTGGATATCACATCTCATGTTATCGGAAGGATCTCACGTTTGGTATTAGAAGTATTGAGATATCATATCTCATGCTATAGGAAGGGTCTCAGGATTGGAATGGGAAGGAGTTGGATATCACATCTCATGCTATAGGGAGGGTCTCAGGATTGGAATGGGAAGGACTTAGATATCACATATCATGCTATAGGGAGGGTCTCAGTTTTGATATTAGAAGCATTGAGATATCACATCTCATGATATCGGAAGGGTCTCAGGATTGGAATGGGAAGGAGTTGGATATCACATCTCATGCTAAAGGGAGGGTCTCAGGTTTGGAAGGGGAAGGATTTGGATATCACATCTCATGTTATAGGAAGGATCTCAGGTTTGGTATTAGAAGCATTGAGATATCACATCTCATGCTATCGGAAGGATCTCAGGTTTGGTATTAGAAGCATTGAGATATCACATCTCATGCTATCAGAAGAGTCTCAGGATTGGAATAGGAAGGAGTTGGATATCACATCTCATGCTAAAGGGAGGGTCTCAGGTTTGGAAGGGGAAGGATTTGGATATCACATCTCATGTTATCGGAAGGATCTCACGTTTGGTATTAGAAGTATTGAGATATCATATCTCATGCTATAGGAAGTGTCTCAGGATTGGAATGGGAAGGAGCTGGATATCACATCTCATGCTAAAGGAAGGGTCTCAGGTTTGGAACGGGAAGGATTTGGATATCACATCTCATGTTATAGGAAGGGTCTCAGGTTTGGTATAAGCATTGAGATATCACATCTCTGCTATCGGAAGTGTCTCAGGATTGGAATGGGAAGGAGTTGGATATCCCATCTCATGTTATAGGACGGGTCTCAGGTTTGTTATTAGAATCATTGAGATATCATATTGCATGCTGTAGGAAGGGTCTAAGGGTTGGAATGTGAAGGACTTGGATATCACATCTCATGCTATAGATAGGCTCTTAGGTTTGGAAAGGGAAGGAATTGGATATCACATTTCATGTTAGAGGAAGGATCTCAGGTTTGGTATTAGAAGCATTGAGATATCACATCTCATGCTATAGGAAGGGTCTCAGGATTGGAATGGGAAGCAGTTGGATATCACATCTCATGCTATAGGAAGGGTCTCAGGTTTGGTATAAGCATTGAGATATCACATCTCATGCTATAGGACGGGTCTCAGGATTGGAATGGAAGGAGTTGGATATCACATCTCATGTTATAAGGAAGGATCTCAGGTTTGGTATTAGAAGCATTGAGACATCACATCTCATGCTATCGGAAGGGTCTCAGGATTGGAATGGGAAGGAGTTGGATATCACATCTCATCCAATAGGAAGGGTCTCAGGTTTGGAATGGGAAGGAATTGGATATCACATCTCATGTTATAGGAAGGATCTCAGGTTTGGTATAAGAAGCATTGAGATATCACATCTCATGCTATAGGAAGGGTCTCAGGATTGGAATGTGAAGGATTTGGATATCACATCTCATGCTAAAGGAAGGGTCTCAGGTTTGGTAGAAGCATTGAGATATCACGTCTCTGCTATCGGAAGGGTCTCAGGATTGGATTGGGAAGGAGTTGGATATCCCTTCTCATGCTATAGGAAGAGTCTCAGGATTTGAATGGCAAGGAGTTGGATATCACATCTCATGCCATAGGAAGGGTCTCAGGTTTGTTATAAGCATTGAGATATCACATCTCTGCTATCAGAAGGGTCTCAGGATTGGATTGGGAAGGAGTTGGATATCCCTTCTCATGCTATAGGAAGTATCTCAGGTTGGAATGGGAAGGAGTTGGATATCACATCTCATGTTATAGGAAGGGTCTCAGGATTGGAATGGGAAGGATTTGGATATCACATCCCTTGCTATAGGAAGGGTCTCAGGATTGGAATGGGTAGGAGTTGGATATTACTTTCTTGCTATTGGAAGGGTCTCATGTTTGGAATAGGAAGGAGTTGGATATCACATATGCTATAGTTAGTGTCTCAGGTTTGGAACGGGAAGGAGTTGGATATCACATCTCATGTTATAGGAAGGGTCTCAGGTTTGGTATAAGCATTGAGATATCACATCTCTGCTATCGGAAGCGGCTCAGGATTGGAATGGGAAGGAGTTGGATATCCCATCTAATGTTATAGGAAGAGTCTCTGGTTTGGTATTAGAATCATTGAGATATCACATCGCATGCTGTAGGAAGGGTCTAAGGATTGGAATGGGATGGACTTGGATATCACATCTCATGCTATAGGTAGGCTCTCAGGTTTGGTATAAGCATTGAGATATCACATCTCATGCTATAGGAAGGGTCTCAGGATTGGAATGGGAAGGAATTGGATATCACATCATGCTATAGGAAGGGTCTCAGATTTGGTATAAGCATTGAGATATCACATCTCATGCTAAAGGAAGGGTCTCAGGATTGGAATGGGAAGGAGTTGTATATGACATCTCAGGCCATAGGAAGGTTCTCAGGTTTGGTATAAGCATTGAGATATCACATCTCTGCTATCGGAAGTGTCTCAGGATTGGAATGGGAAGGAGTTGGATATCACATCTCATCCAATAGGAAGGGCCTCAGGTTTGGAATGGGAAGGAATTGGATATCACATCTCATGTTATAGGAAGGGTCTCAGGTTTGGTATAAACATTGAGATATCACATCTCTGCTATCGGAAGTGTCTCAGGATTGGAATGGGAAGGAGTTGGATATCCCATCTCATGTTATAGGACGGGTCTCAGGTTTGTTATTAGAATCATTGAGATATCATATTGCATGCTGTTGGAAGGGTCTAAGGGTTGGAATGGGAAGGACTTGGATATCACATCTCATGCTATAGATAGGCTCTTAGGTTTGGAAAGGGAAGGAGTTGGATATCACATTTCATGTTAGAGGAAGGATCTCAGGTTTGGTATTAGAAGCATTGAGATATCACATCTCATGCTATAGGAAGGGTCTCAGGATTGGAATGGGAAGCAATTGGATATCACATCTCATGCTATAGGAAGGGTCTCAGGTTTGGTATAAGCATTGAGATATCACATCTCATGCTATAGGACGGGTCTCAGGATTGGAATGGAAGGAGTTGGATATCACATCTCATGTTATAGGAAGGATTTCAGGTTTGGTATTAGAAGCATTGAGACATCACATCTCATGCTATAGGAAGGGTCTCAGGGTTGGAATGGGAAGGAGTTGGATATCACATCTCATCCAATAGGAAGGGCCTCAGGTTTGGAATGGGAAGGAATTGGATATCACATCTCATGTTATAGGAAGGATCTCAGGTTTGGTATTAGAAGCATTGAGATATCACATCTCATGCTATAGGAAGGGTCTCAGGATTGGAATGTGAAGGATTTGGATATCACATCTCATGCTAAAGGAAGGGTCTCAGGTTTGGTAGAAGCATTGAGATATCACGCCTCTGCTATCGGAAGGGTCTCAGGATTGGATTGGGAAGGAGTTGGATATCACATCTCATGCCATAGGAAGGGTCTCAGGTTTGGTATAAGCATTGAGATATCACATCTCTGCTATCGGAAGGGTCTCAGGTTTGGATTGGGAAGGAGTTGGATATCCCTTCTCATGCTATAGGAAGTGTCTCAGGTTGGAATGGGAAGGAGTTGGATATCACATCTCATTCATGTTATAGGAAGGGTCTCAGGATTGGAATGGGAAGGATTTGGATATCACATCTCTTGCTATAGGAAGGGTCTCAGGATTGGAATGGGTAGGAGTTGGATATTACTTTCTTGCTATAGGAGGGGTCTCATGTTTGGAATGGGAAGGAGTTGGATATCACATATGCTATAGTTAGTGTCTCAGGTTTGCAACGGGAAGGAGTTGGATATCACATCTCATGTTATAGGAAGGGTCTCAGGTTTGGTATAAGCATTGAGATATCACATCTCTGCTATCGGAAGCGGCTCAGGATTGGAATGGGAAGGAGTTGGATATCCCATCTCATGTTATAGGAAGAGTCTCTGGTTTGGTATTAGAATCATTGAGATATCACATCGCATGCTGTAGGAAGGGTCTAAGGATTGGAATGGGATGGACTTGGATATCACATCTCATGCTATAGGTAGGCTCTCAGGTGGTTTGGTATAAGCATTGAGATATCACATCTCATGCTATAGGAAGGGTCTCAGGATTGGAATGGGAAGGAATTGGATATCACATCTCATGCTATAGGAAGGGTCTCAGATTTGGTATAAGCATTGAGATATCACATCTCATGCTAAAGGAAGGGTCTCAGGATTGGAATGGGAAGGAGTTGTATATGACATCTCAGGCCATAGGAAGGTTCTCAGGTTTGGTATAAGCATTGAGATATCACATCTCTGCTATCGGAAGGGTCTCAGGATTGGAATGGGAAGGAGTTGGATATCCCATCTCATGTTATAGGAAGGGTCTCAGGTTTGGTATTAGAAGCATAGAGATATCACATCTCATGCTATAGGAAGGGTCTCAGGATTTGAATGGCAAGGAGTTGGATATCACATCTCATGCCATAGGAAGGGTCTCAGGTTTGGTATAAGCATTGAGATATCACATCTCTGCTATCGGAAGGGTCTCAGGATTGGATTGGGAAGGAGTTGGATATCCCTTCTCATGCTATAGGAAGTGTCTCAGGTTGGAATGGGAAGGAGTTGGATATCACATCTCATGTTATAGGAAGGGTCTCAGGATTGGAATGGGAAGGATTTGGATATCACATCTCTTGCTATAGGAAGGGTCTCAGGATTGGAATGGGTAGGAGTTGGATATTACTTTCTTGCTATAGGAAGGGTCTCATGTTTGGAATGGGAAGGAGTTGGATATCACATATGCTATAGTTAGTGTCTCAGGTTTGGAACGGGAAGGAGTTGGATATCACATCTCATGTTATAGGAAGGGTCTCAGGTTTGGTATAAGCATTGAGATATCACATCTCTGCTATCAGAAGCGGCTCAGGATTGGAATGGGAAGGAGTTGGATATCCCATCTCATGTTATAGGAAGAGTCTCTGGTTTGGTATTAGAATCATTGAGATATCACATCGCATGCTGTAGGAAGGGTCTAAGGATTGGAATGGAATGGACTTGGATATCACATCTCATGCTATAGGTAGGCTCTCAGGTTTGGTATAAGCATTGAGATATCACATCTCATGCTATAGGAAGGGTCTCAGGATTGGAATGGGAAGGAATTGGATATCACATCTCATGCTATAGGAAGGGTCTCAGATTTGGTATAAGCATTGAGATATCACATCTCATGCTAAAGGAAGGGTCTCAGGATTGGAATGGGAAGGAGTTGTATATGACATCTCAGGCCATAGGAAGGTTCTCAGGTTTGGTATAAGCATTGAGATATCACATCTCTGCTATCGGAAGGGTCTCAGGATTGGAATGGGAAGGAGTTGGATATCCCATCTCATGTTATAGGAAGGGTCTCAGGTTTGGTATTAGAAGCATAGAGATATCACATCTCATGCTATAGGAAGGGTCTCAGGATTTGAATGGCAAGGAGTTGGATATCACATCTCATGCCATAGGAAGGGTCTCAGGTTTGGTATAAGCATTGAGATATCACATCTCTGCTATCGGAAGGGTCTAAGGATTGGATTGGGAAGGAGTTGGATATCCCTTCTCATGCTATAGGAAGTGTCTCAGGTTGGAATGGGAAGGAGTTGGATATCACATCTCATGTTATAGGAAGGGTCTCAGGATTGGAATGGGTAGTAGTTGGATATTACTTACTTGCTATAGGAAGGGTCTCATGTTTGGAATGGGAAGGAGTTGGATATCACATATGCTATAGTTAGTGTCTCAGGTTTGGAATGGTATGGACTTGGATATCACATCTCATGCTATAGGAAGGGTCTCAGGATTGGAATGGGAAGGAGTTGTATATGACATCTCAGGCCATAGGAAGGTTCTCAGGTTTGGTATAAGCATTGAAATATCACATCTCTGCTATCGGAAGGGTCTCAGGATTGGAATGGGAAGGAGTTGGATATCCCATCTCATGTTATAGGAAGGGTCTCAGGTTTGGTATTAGAAGCATTGAGATATCACGTCTCTGCTATCGGAAGGGTCTCAGGATTGGATTGGGAAGGAGTTGGATATCCCTTCTCATGCTATAGGAAGGGTCTCAGGATTTGAATGGCAAGGAGTTGGATATCACATCTCATGCCATAGGAAGGGTCTCAGGTTTGGTATAAGCATTGAGATATCACATCTCTGCTATCGGAAGGGTCTCAGGATTGGATTGGGAAGGAGTTGGATATCCCTTCTCATGCTATAGGAAGTGTCTCAGGTTGGAATGGGAAGGAGTTGGATATCACATCTCATGTTATAGGAAGGGTCTCAGGATTGGAATGGGAAGGATTTGGATATCACATCTCTTGCTATAGGAAGGGTCTCAGGATTGGAATGGGTAGTAGTTGGATATTACTTACTTGCTATAGGAAGGGTCTCATGTTTGGAATGGGAAGGAGTTGGATATCACATATGCTATAGTTAGTGTCTCAGGTTTGGAATGGGATGGACTTGGATATCACATCTCATGCTATAGGAAGGGTCTCAGATTTGGTATAAGCATTGAGATATCACATCTCATGCTAAAGGAAGGGTCTCAGGATTGGAATGGGAAGGAGTTGTATATGACATCTCAGGCCATAGGAAGGTTGTCAGGTTTGGTATAAGCATTGAAATATCACATCTCTGCTATCGGAAGGGTCTCAGGATTGGAATGGGAAGGAGTTGGATATCCCATCTCATGTTATAGGAAGGGTCTCAGGTTTGGTATTAGAAGCATTGAGATATCACATCTCATGCTATAGGAAGGGTCTCAGGATTGGAATGTGAAGGATTTGGATATTACATCTCATGCTAAAGGAAGGGTCTCAGGTTTGGTAGAAGCATTGAGATATCACGTCTCTGCTATCGGAAGGGTCTCAGGATTGGATTGGGAAGGAGTTGGATATCCCTTCTCATGCTATAGGAAGGGTCTCAGGATTTGAATGGCAAGGAGTTGGATATCACATCTCATGCCATAGGAAGGGTCTCAGGTTTGGTATAAGCATTGAGATATCACATCTCTGCTATCGGAAGGGTCTCAGGATTGGATTGGGAAGGAGTTGGATATCCCTTCTCATGCTATAGGAAGTGTCTCAGGTTGGAATGGGAAGGAGTTGGATATCACATCTCATGTTATAGGAAGGGTCTCAGGATTGGAATGGGAAGGATTTGGATATCACATCTCTTGCTATAGGAAGGGTCTCAGGATTGGAATGGGTAGGAGTTGGATATTACTTTCTTGCTATAGGAAGGGTCTCATGTTTGGAATGGGAAGGATTTGGATATCACATATGCTATAGTTAGTGTCTCAGGTTTGGAACGGGAAGGAGTTGGATATCACATCTCATGTTATAGGAAGGGTCTCAGGTTTGGTATAAGCATTGAGATATCACATCTCTGCTATCGGAAGCGGCTCAGGATTGGAATGGGAAGGAGTTGGATATCCCATCTCATGTTATAGTAAGAGTCTCTGGTTTGGTATTAGAATCATTGAGATATCACATCGCATGCTGTAGGAAGGGTCTAAGGATTGGAATGGGATGGACTTGGATATCACATCTCATGCTATAGGAAGGGTCTCAGATTTGGTATAAGCATTGAGATATCACATTTCATGCTAAAGGAAGGGTCTCAGGATTGTAGGCTCTCAGGTTTGGTATAAACATTGAGATATCACATCTCATGCTATAGGAAGGGTCTCAGGATTGGAATGGGAAGGATTTGGATATCACATCTCATGCTATAGGAAGGGTCTCAGATTTGGTATAAGCATTGAGATATCACACCTTATGCTAAAGGAAGGGTCTCAGGATTGGAATGGGAAGGAGTTGTATATGACATCTCAGGCCATAGGAAGGGTCTCAGGTTTGGTATAAGCATTGAGATATCACATCTCTGCTATCGGAAGGGTCTCAGGATTGGAATGGGAAGGAGTTGGATATCCCATCTCATGTTATGGGAAGGGTCTCAGGTTTGGTATTAGAAGTATAGAGATATCACATCTCATGCTATAGGAAGGGTCTCAGGATTGGAATGGGAAGGACTTGGATGTCACATCTCATGCTATAGGGAGGGTCTCAAGTTTGATATTAGAAGCATTGAGATAACAAATCTCATGATATCGGAAGGGTCTCAGGATTGGAATGGGAAGGAGTTGGATACCACATCTCATGATAAAGGAAGGGTCTAAGGTTTGGAAGGGGAAGGATTTGGATATCACATCTCATGTTATAGGACGGGTCTCAGGTTTGGTATTAGAAGCATTGAGATATCAAGTCTCATGGTATAAGAAGGGTCTCAGAATTGGAATGGGAAGGAGTTGGATATCACACCTCAAGCTATAGGAAGGGTCTCAGGATTGGAATGGGAAGGAGTTTGATATCACATCTCATGCCATAGTATGGGTCTCAGGTTTGGTAGAAGCATTGGGACATCACATCTCATGCTATCGGAAGGGTATCAGTATTGGATTTGGCAGAAGTTGGATATCCCATCTCATGCTATAGGAAGGGTCTCAGGTTGGAATGGGAAGGAGTTGGATATCACATTTCATGTTATAGGAAGGGTCTCAGGATTGGAATGGGAAGGACTTGGATATCATATCTCATGCTATAGGACGGGTCTCAGGTTTGTTATTAGAATCATTGAGATATCATATTGCATGCTGTAGGAAGGGTCTAAGGTTTGGAAAGGGAAGGAGTTGGATATCACATTTCATGTTAGAGGAAGGATCTCAGGTTTGGTATTAGAAGCATTGAGATATCACATCTCATGCTATAGGAAGGGTCTCAGGATTGGAATGGGAAGTAGTTGGATATCACATCTCATGCTATAGGAAGGGTCTCAGGTTTGGTATAAGCATTGAGATATCACATCTCATGCTATAGGACGGGTCTCAGGATTGGAATGGAAGGAGTTGGATATCACATCTCATGTTATAGGAAGGATCTCAGGTTTGGTATTAGAAGCATTGAGACATCACATCTCATGCTATAGGAAGGGTCTCAGGGTTGGAATGGGAAGGAGTTGGATATCGCATCTCATCCAATAGGAAGGGTCTCAGGTTTGGAATGGGAAGGAATTGGATATCACATCTCATGTTATAGGAAGGATCTCAGGTTTGGTATTAGAAGCATTGAGATATCACATCTCATGCTATAGGAAGGGTCTCAGGATTGGAATGTGAAGGATTTGGATATCACATCTCATGCTAAAGGAAGGGTCTCTGGTTTGGTAGAAGCATTGAGATATCAGATCTCTTCTATCGGAAGGGTCTCAGGATTGGATTGGGAAGGAGTTGGATATCCCTTCTCATGCTATAGGAAGGGTCTCAGGATTTGAATGGGAAGGAGTTGGATATCACATCTCATGTTATAGGAAGGGTCTCAGGATTGGAATGGGAAGGATTTGGATATTACTTTCTTGCTATAGGAAGGGTCTCATGTTTGGAATGGGAAGGAGTTGGATATCAATATGCTATAGTTAGTGTCTCCGGTTTGGAACGGGAAGGAGTTGGATATCACATCTCATGTTATAGGAAGGGTCTCATGTTTGGTATAAGCATTGAGATATCACATCTCTGCTATCGGAAGCGGCTCAGGATTGGAATGGGAAGGAGTTGGATATCCCATCTCATGTTATAGTAAGAGTCTCTGGTTTGGTATTAGAATCATTGAGATATCACATCGCATGCTGTAGGAAGGGTCTAAGGATTGGAATGGGATGGACTTGGATATCACATCTCATGCTATAGGTAGGCTCTCAGGTTTGATATAAGCATTGAGATATCACATCTCATGCTATAGGAAGGGTCTCAGGATTGGAATGGGAAGGATTTGGATATCACATCTCATGCTATAGGAAGGGTCTCAGATTTGGTATAAGCATTGAGATATCACATCTCATGCTAAAGGAAGGGTCTCAGGATTGGAATGGGAAGGAGTTGTATATGACATCTCAGGCCATAGGAAGGGTCTCATGTTTGGTATAAGCATTGAGATATCACATCTCTGCTATCGGAAGGGTCTCAGGATTGGAATGGGAAGGAGTTGGATATCCCATCTCATGTTATATGAAGGGTCTCAGGTTTGGTATTAGAGGCATAGAGATATCACATCTCATGCTATAGGAAGGGTCTCAGGATTGGAATGGGAAGGACTTGGATGTCACATCTCATGCTATAGGGAGGGTCTCAAGTTTGATATTAGAAGCATTGAGATAACAAATCTCATGATATCGGAAGGGTCTCAGGATTGGAATGGGAAGGAGTTGGATACCACATCTCATGATAAAGGAAGGGTCTAAGGTTTGGAAGGGGAAGGATTTGGATATCACATCTCATGTTATAGGACGGGTCTCAGGTTTGGTATTAGAAGCATTGAGATATCAAGTCTCATGGTATAAGAAGGGTCTCAGAATTGGAATGGGAAGGAGTTGGATATCACACCTCAAGCTATAGGAAGGGTCTCAGGATTGGAATGGGAAGGAGTTTGATATCACATCTCATGCCATAGTATGGGTCTCAGGTTTGGTAGAAGCATTGGGATATCACATCTCATGCTATCGGAAGGGTATCAGTATTGGATTTGGAAGAAGTTGGATATCCCATCTCATGCTATAGGAAGGGTCTCAGGTTGGAATGGGAAGGAGTTGGATATCACATTTCATGTTATAGGAAGGGTCTCAGGATTGGAATGGGAAGGACTTGGATATCACATCTCATGCTATAGGACAGGTCTCAGGTTTGTTATTAGAATCATGGAGATATCATATTGCATGCTGTAGGAAGGGTCTAAGGATTGGAACGGGAAGGACTTGGATATCACATCTCATGCTATAGATAGGCTCTTAGGTTTGGAAAGGGAAGGAGTTGGATATCACATTTCATGTTAGAGGAAGGATCTCAGGTTTGGTATTAGAAGCATTGAGATATCACATCTCATGCTATAGGAAGGGTCTCAGGATTGGAATGGGAAGTAGTTGGATATCACATCTCATGCTATAGGAAGGGTCTCAGGTTTGGTATAAGCATTGAGATATCACATCTCATGCTATAGGACGGGTCTCAGGATTGGAATGGAAGGAGTTGGATATCACATCTCATGTTATAGGAAGGATCTCAGGTTTGGTATTAGAAGCATTGAGACATCACATCTCATGCTATAGGAAGGGTCTCAGGGTTGGAATGGGAAGGAGTTGGATATCACATCTCATCCAATAGGAAGGGTCTCAGGTTTGGAATGGGAAGGAATTGGATATCACATCTCATGTTATAGGAAGGATCTCAGGTTTGGTATTAGAAGCATTGAGATATCACATCTCATGCTATAGGAAGGGTCTCAGGATTGGAATGTGAAGGATTTGGATATCACATCTCATGCTAAAGGAAGGGTCTCAGGATTGGTAGAAGCATTGAGATATCACGTCTCTGCTATCGGAGGGGTCTCAGGATTGGATTGGGAAGGAGTTGGATATCCCTTCTCATGCTATAGGAAGGGTCTCAGGATTTGAATGGCAAGGAGTTGGATATCACATCTCATGCCATAGGCAGGGTCTCAGGTTTGGTATAAGCATTGAGATATCACATCTCTGCTATCGGAAGGGTCTCAGGATTGGAATGGGAAGGAGTTGGATATTCCCATCTCATGTTATAGGAAGGGTCTCAGGTTTGGTATTAGAAGCATTGAGATATCACATCTCATGCTATAGGAAGGGTCTCAGGATTGGAATGGGAAGGACTTGGATATCACATCTCATGCTATAGGGAGGGTCTCAAGTTTGATATTAGAAGCTTTGAGATATCACATCTCATGATATCGGAAGGGTCTCAGGATTGGAATGGGAAGGAGTTGGATATCACATCTCATGATAAAGGAAGGGTCTAAGGTTTGGAAGGGGAAGGATTTGGATATCACATCTCATGTTATATTACGGGTCTCAGGTTTGGTATTAGAAGCATTGAGATATCAAGTCTCAGAGTATAGGAAGGGTCTCAGAATTGGAATGGGAAGGAGTTGGATATCACATCTCAAGCTATAGGAAGGGTCTCAGGATTGGAATGGGAAGGACTTGGATATCACATCTCATGCTATAGGACGGCTCTCAGGTTTGGAAGGGGAAAGAGTTGGATATCACATTTCATGTTAGAGGTAGGATCTCAGGTTTGGTATTAGAGGCATTGAGATATCACATCTCATGCTATCAGAAGGGTCTCATGAATGGAATGGGAAGGAGTTGGATATCACATCTCATGCTAAAGGGAGGGTCTCAGGTTTGGAAGGGGAAGGATTTGGATATCACATCTCATGTTATAGGAAGGATCTCAGGTTTGGTATTAGAACCATTGAGATATCACATCTCATGCTATCGGAAGGATCTCAGGTTTGGTATTAGAAGCATTGAGATATCACATCTCATGCTATCAGAAGGGTCTCAGGATTGGAATGGGAAGGAGTTGGATATCACATCTCATGCTAAAGGGAGGGTCTCAGGTTTGGAAGGGGAAGGATTTGGATATCACATCTCATGTTATCGGAAGGATCTCACGTTTGGTATTAGAAGTATTGAGATATCATATCTCATGCTATAGGAAGGGTCTCAGGATTGGAATGGGAAGGACTTAGATATCACATATCATGCTATAGGGAGGGTCTCAGTTTTGATATTAGAAGCATTGAGATATCACATCTCATGCTATCGGAAGTGTCTCAGGATTGGAATGGGAAGGAGCTGGATATCACATCTCATGCTAAAGGAAGGGTCTCAGGTTTGGAACGGGAAGGATTTGGATATCACATCTCATGTTATAGGAAGGGTCTCAGGTTTGGTATAAGCATTGAGATATCACATCTCTGCTATCGGAAGTGTCTCAGGATTGGAATGGGAAGGAGTTGGATATCCCATCTCATGTTATAGGACGGGTCTCAGGTTTGTTATTAGAATCATTGAGATATCATATTGCATGCTGTAGGAAGGGTCTAAGGGTTGGAATGGGAAGGACTTGGATATCACATCTCATGCTATAGATAGGCTCTTAGGTTTGGAAAGGGAAGGAGTTGGATATCACATTTCATGTTAGAGGAAGGATCTCAGGTTTGGTATTAGAAGCATTGAGATATCACATCTCATGCTATAGGAAGGGTCTCAGGATTGGAATGGGAAGGAGTTGGATATCACATCTCATGCTAAAGGGAGGGTCTCAGGTTTGGAAGGGGAAGGATTTGGATATCACATCTCATGTTATAGGAAGGATCTCAGGTTTGGTATTAGAACCATTGAGATATCACATCTCATGCTATCGGAAGGATCTCAGGTTTGTATTAGAAGCATTGAGATATCACATCTCATGCTATCAGAAGGGTCTCAGGATTGGAATGGGAAGGAGTTGGATATCACATCTCATGCTAAAGGGAGGGTCTCAGGTTTGGAAGGGGAAGGATTTGGATATCACATCTCATGTTATCGGAAGGATCTCACGTTTGGTATTAGAAGTATTGAGATATCATATCTCATGCTATAGGAAGGGTCTCAGGATTGGAATGGGAAGGACTTAGATATCACATATCATGCTATAGGGAGGGTCTCAGTTTTGATATTAGAAGCATTGAGATATCACATCTCATGCTATCGGAAGTTTCTCAGGATTGGAATGGGAAGGAGCTGGATATCACATCTCATGCTAAAGGAAGGGTCTCAGGTTTGGAACGGGAAGGATTTGGATATCACATCTCATGTTATAGGAAGGGTCTCAGGTTTGGTATAAGCATTGAGATATCACATCTCTGCTATCGGAAGTGTCTCAGGATTGGAATGGGAAGGAGTTGGATATCCCATCTCATGTTATAGGACGGGTCTCAGGTTTGTTATTAGAATCATTGAGATATCATATTGCATGCTGTAGGAAGGGTCTAAGGGTTGGAATGGGAAGGACTTGGATATCACATCTCATGCTATAGATAGGCTCTTAGGTTTGGAAAGGGAAGGAGTTGGATATCACATTTCATGTTAGAGGAAGGATCTCAGGTTTGGTATTAGAAGCATTGAGACATCACATCTCATGCTATAGGAAGGGTCTCAGGATTGGAATGGGAAGTAGTTGGATATCACATTTCATGCTATAGGAAGTGTCTCAGGTTTGGTATAAGCATTGAGATATCACATCTCATGCTATAGGACGGGTCTCAGGATTGGAATGGAAGGAGTTGGATATCACATCTCATGTTATAGGAAGGATCTCAGGTTTGGTATTAGAAGCATTGAGACATCACATCTCATGCTATAGGAAGGGTCTCAGGGTTGGAATGGGAAGGAGTTGGATATCACATCTCATCCAATAGGAAGGGTCTCAGGTTTGGAATGGGAAGGAATTGGATATCACATCTCATGTTATAGGAAGGATCTCAGGTTTGGTATTAGAAGCATTGAGATATCACATCTCATGCTATAGGAAGGGTCTCAGGATTGGAATGTGAAGGATTTGGATATCACATCTCATGCTAAAGGAAGGGTCTCTGGTTTGGTAGAAGCATTGAGATATCACGTCTCTGCTATCGGAAGGGTCTCAGGATTGGATTGGGAAGGAGTTGGATATCCCTTCTCATGCTATAGGAAGGGTCTCAGGATTTGAATGGCAAGGAGTTGGATATCACATCTCATGCCATAGGAAGGGTCTCAGGTTTGGTATAAGCATTGAGATATCACATCTCTGCTATCGGAAGGGTCTCAGGATTGGATTGGGAAGGAGTTGGATATCCCTTCTCATGCTATAGGAAGTGTCTCAGGTTGGAATGGGAAGGAGTTGGATATCACATCTCATGTTATAGGAAGGGTCTCAGGATTGGAATGGGAAGGATTTGGATATTACTTTCTTGCTATAGGAAGGGTCTCAGGATTGGAATGGGTAGGAGTTGGATATTACTTTCTTGCTATAGGAAGGGTCTCATGTTTGGAATGGGAATGAGTTGGATATCACATATGCTATAGTTAGTGTCTCAGGTTTGGAACGGGAAGGAGTTGGATATCACATCTCATGTTATAGGAAGGGTCTCAGGTTTGTTATAAGCATTGAGATATCACATCTCTGCTATCGGAAGCGGCTCAGGATTGGAATGGGAAGGAGTTGGATATCCCATCTCATGTTATAGTAAGAGTCTCTGGTTTGGTATTAGAATCATTGAGATATCACATCGCATGCTGTAGGAAGGGTCTAAGGATTGGAATGGGATGGACTTGGATATCACATCTCATGCTATAGGTAGGCTCTCAGGTTTGATATAAGCATTGAGATATCACATCTCATGCTATAGGAAGGGTCTCAGGATTGGAATGGGAAGGATTTGGATATCACATCTCATGCTATAGGAAGGGTCTCAGATTTGGTATAAGCATTGAGATATCACATCTCATGCTAAAGGGAGGGTCTCAGGATTGGAATGGGAAGGAGTTGTATATGACATCTCAGGCCATAGGAAGGGTCTCATGTTTGGTATAAGCATTGAGATATCACATCTCTGCTATCGGAAGGGTCTCAGGATTGGAATGGGAAGGAGTTGGATATCCCATCTCATGTTATAGGAAGGGTCTCAGGTTTGGTATTAGAAGCATAGAGATATCACATCTCATGCTATAGGAAGGGTCTCAGGATTGGAATGGGAAGGACTTGGATGTCACATCTCATGCTATAGGGAGGGTCTCAAGTTTGATATTAGAAGCATTGAGATAACAAATCTCATGATATCGGAAGGGTCTCAGGATTGGAATGGGAAGGAGTTGGATACCACATCTCATGATAAAGGAAGGGTCTAAGGTTTGGAAGGGGAAGGATTTGGATATCACATCTCATGTTATAGGACGGGTCTCAGGTTTGGTATTAGAAGCATTGAGATATCAAGTCTCATGGTATAAGAAGGGTCTCAGAATTGGAATGGGAAGGAGTTGGATATCACACCTCAAGCTATAGGAAGGGTCTCAGGATTGGAATGGGAAGGAGTTTGATATCACATCTCATGCCATAGTATGGGTCTCAGGTTTGGTAGAAGCATTGGGATATCACATCTCATGCTATCGGAAGGGTATCAGTATTGGATTTGGAAGAAGTTGGATATCCCATCTCATGCTATAGGAAGGGTCTCAGGATTGGAATGGGAAGGATTTGGATATCACATCTCATGCTATAGGAAGGGTCTCAGATTTGGTATAAGCATTGAGATATCACATCTCATGCTAAAGGAAGGGTCTCAGGATTGGAATGGGAATGAGTTGTATATGACATCTCAGGCCATAGGAAGGGTCTCATGTTTGGTATAAGCATTGAGATATCACATCTCTGCTATCGGAAGGGTCTCAGGATTGGAATGGGAAGGAGTTGGATATCCCATCTCATGTTATAGGAAGGGTCTCAGGTTTGGTATTAGAAGCATAGAGATATCACATCTCATGCTATAGGAAGGGTCTCAGGATTGGAATGGGAAGGACTTGGATGTCACATCTCATGCTATAGGGAGGGTCTCAAGTTTGATATTAGAAGCATTGAGATAACAAATCTCATGATATCGGAAGGGTCTCAGGATTGGAATGGGAAGGAGTTGGATACCACATCTCATGATAAAGGAAGGGTCTAAGGTTTGGAAGGGGAAGGATTTGGATATCACATCTCATGTTATAGGACGGGTCTCAGGTTTGGTGTTAGAAGCATTGAGATATCAAGTCTCATGGTATAAGAAGGGTCTCAGAATTGGAATGGGAAGGAGTTGGATATCACACCTCAAGCTATAGGAAGGGTCTCAGGATTGGAATGGGAAGGAGTTTGATATCACATCTCATGCCATAGTATGGGTCTCAGGTTTGGTAGAAGCATTGGGATATCACATCTCATGCTATCGGAAGGGTATCAGTATTGGATTTGGAAGAAGTTGGATATCCCATCTCATGCTATAGGAAGGGTCTCAGGTTGGAATGGGAAGGAGTTGGATATCACATTTCATGTTATAGGAAGGGTCGCAGGATTGGAATGGGAAGGACTTGGATATCATATCTCATGCTATAGGACAGGTCTCAGGTTTGTTATTAGAATCATTGAGATATCATATTGCATGCTGTAGGAAGGGTCTAAGGATTGGAACGGGAAGGACTTGGATATCACATCTCATGCTATAGATAGGCTCTTAGGTTTGGAAAGGGAAGGAGTTGGATATCACATTTCATGTTAGAGGAAGGAGCTCAGGTTTGGTATTAGAAGCATTGAGATATCACATCTCATGCTATAGGAAGGGTCTCAGGATTGGAATGGGAAGTAGTTGGATATCACATCTCATGCTATAGGAAGGGTCTCAGGTTTGGTATAAGCATTGAGATATCACATCTCATGCTATAGGACGGGTCTCAGGATTGGAATGGAAGGAGTTGGATATCACATCTCATGTTATAGGAAGGATTTCAGGTTTGGTATTAGAAGCATTGAGACATCACATCTCATGCTATAGCAAGGGTCTCAGGGTTGGAATGGGAAGGAGTTGGATATCACATCTCATCCAATAGGAAGGGTCTCAGGTTTGGAATGGGAAGGAATTGGATATCACATCTCATGTTATAGGAAGAATCTCAGGTTTGGTATTAGAAGCATTGAGATATCACATCTCATGCTATAGGAAGGGTCTCAGGATTGGAATGTGAAGGATTTGGATATCACATCTCATGCTAAAGGAAGGGTCTCAGGATTGGTAGAAGCATTGAGATATCACGTCTCTGCTATCGGAGGGGTCTCAGGATTGGATTGGGAAGGAGTTGGATATCCCTTCTCATGCTATAGGAAGGGTCTCAGGATTTGAATGGCAAGGAGTTGGATATCACATCTCATGCCATAGGAAGGGTCTCAGGTTTGGAAGGGTCTCAGGATTGGAATGGGAAGGAGTTGGATATCACATCTCATGATAAAGGAAGGGTCTAGGTTTGGAAGGGGAAGGATTTGGATATCACATCTCATGTTATATTATGGGTCTCAGGTTTGGTATTAGAAGCATTGAGATATCAAGTCTCATAGTATAGGAAGGGTCTCAGAATTGGAATGGGAAGGAGTTGGATATCCCATCTCATGTTATAGGAAGAGTCTCTGGTTTGGTATTAGAATCATTGAGATATTCACATCGCATGCTGTAGGAAGGGTCTAGGGATTGGAATGGGATGGACTTGGATATCACATCTCATGCTATAGGTAGGCTCTCAGGTTTGGTATAAGCATTGAGATATCACATCTCATGCTATAGGAAGGGTCTCAGAATTGGAATGGGAAGGAGTTGGATATCACACCTCAAGCTATAGGAAGGGTCTCAGTATTGGAATGGGAAGGACTTGGATATCACATCTCATGCTATAGGAAGGCTCTCAGGTTTGGAAGGGGAAAGAGTTGGATATCTCATTTCATGTTAGAGGTAGGATCTCAGGTTTGGTATTAGAGTCATTGAGATATCACATCTCATGCAATCAGAAGGGTCTCAGGAATGGAATGGGAAGGAGTTAGATATCACATCTCATGCTAAAGGGAGGGTCTCAGGTTTGGAAGGGGAAGGATTTGGATATCACATCTCATGTTATAGGAAGGATCTCAGGTTTGGTATTAGAAGCATTGAGATATCACATCTCATGCTATCGGAAGGATCTCAGGTTTGGTATTAGAAGCATTGAGATATCACATCTCATGCTATCAGAAGAGTCTCAGGATTGGAATAGGAAGGAGTTGGATATCACATTTCATGCTAAAGGGAGGGTCTCAGGTTTGGAAGGGGAAGGATTTGGATATCACATCTCATGTTATCGGAATGATCTCACGTTTGGTATTAGAAGTATTGAGATATCATATCTCATGCTATAGGAAGGGTCTCAGGATTGGAATGGGAAGGAGTTGGATATCACATCTCATGCTATAGGGAGGGTCTCAGGATTGGAATGGGAAGGACTTAGATATCACATATCATGCTATAGGGAGGGTCTCAGTTTTGATATTAGAAGCATTGAGATATCACATCTCATGCTATCGGAAGTGTCTCAGGATTGGAATGGGAAGGAGCTGGATATCACATCTCATGCTAAAGGAAGGGTCTCAGGTTTGGAACGAGAAGGATTTGGATATCACATCTCATGTTATAGGAAGGGTCTCAGGTTTGGTATAAGCATTGAGATATCACATCTCTGCTATCGGAAGTGTCTCAGGATTGGAATGGGAAGGAGTTGGATATCCCATCTCATGTTATAGGACGGGTCTCAGGTTTGTTATTAGAATCATTGAGATATCATATTGCATGCTGTAGGAAGGGTCTAAGGGTTGGAATGTGAAGGACTTGGATATCACATCTCATGCTATAGATAGGCTCTTAGGTTTGGAAAGGGAAGGAGTTGGATATCAGATTTCATGTTAGAGGAAGGATCTCAGGTTTGGTATTAGAAGTATTGAGATATCACATCTCATGCTATAGGAAGGGTCTCAGGATTGGAATGGGAAGCAGTTGGATATGACATCTCATGCTATAGGAAGGGTCTCAGGTTTGGTATAAGCATTGAGATATCACATCTCATGCTATAGGACGGGTCTCAGGATTGGAATGGAAGGAGTTGGATATCACATCTCATGTTATAGGAAGGATCTCAGGTTTGGTATTAGAAGCATTGAGACATCACATCTCATGCTATAGGAAGGGTCTCAGGGTTGGAATGGGAAGGAGTTGGATATCACATCTCATCCAATAGGAATGGTCTCAGGTTTGGAATGGGAAGGAATTGGATATCACATCTCATGTTATAGGAAGGATCTCAGGTTTGGTATTAGAAGCATTGAGATATCACATCTCATGCTATAGGAAGGGTCTCAGGATTGGAATGTGAAGGATTTGGATATCACATCTCATGCTAAAGGAAGGGTCTCAGGTTTGGTAGAAGCATTGAGATATCACGTCGCTGCTATCGGAAGGGTCTCAGGATTGGATTGGGAAGGAGTTGGATATCCCTTCTCATGCTATAGGAAGGGTCTCAGGATTTGAATGGCAAGGAGTTGGATATCACATCTCATGCCATAGGAAGGGTCTCAGGTTTGGTATAAGCATTGAGATATCACATCTCTGCTATCGGAAGGGTCTCAGGATTGGATTGGGAAGGAGTTGGATATCCCTTCTCATGCTATAGGAAGTGTCTCAGGTTGGAATGGGAAGGAGTTGGATATCACATCTCATGTTATAGGAAGGGTCTCAGGATTGGAATGGGAAGGATTTGGATATCACATCTCTTGCTATAGGAAGGGTCTCAGGATTGGAATGGGTAGGAGTTGGATATTACTTTCTTGCTATAGGAAGGGTCTCATGTTTGGAATGGGAAGGAGTTGGATATCACATATGCTATAGTTAGTGTCTCAGGTTTAGAACGGGAAGGAGTTGGATATCACATCTCATGTTATAGGAAGGGTCTCAGGTTTGGTATAAGCATTGAGATATCACATCTCTGCTATCGGAAGCGGCTCAGGATTAGAATGGGAAGGAGTTGGATATCCCATCTCATGTTATAGGAAGAGTCTCTGGTTTGGTATTAGAATCATTGAGATATCACATCGCATGCTGTAGGAAGGGTCTAAGGATTGGAATGGGATGGACTTGGATATCACATCTCATGTTATAGGTAGGCTCTCAGGTTTGGTATAAGCATTGAGATATCACATCTCATGCTATAGGAAGGGTCTCAGGATTGGAATGGGAAGGAATTGGATATCACATCTCAGGCTATAGGAAGGGTCTCAGGATTGGAATGGGAAGGAGTTGGATATCACATCTCATGCTATAGGAAGGGTCTCAGGCTTGGTATAAGCATTGAGATATCACATCTCATGCTATAGGAAGGGTCTCAGGATTGGAATGGAAGGAGTTGGATATCACATCTCATGTTATAGGAAGGATCTCAGGTTTGGTATTAGAAGCATTGAGACATCACATCTCATGCTATAGGAAGGGTCTCAGGATTGGAATGGGAAGGAGTTGGATATCAAATCTCATGCTATAGGAAGGGTCTCAGGATTGGAATGGGAAGGAGTTGAATATGACATCTCATGCCGTAGGAAGGGTCTCAGGTTTGGTATAAACATTGAGATATCACATCTCTGCTATCAAAAGGGTCTCAGGATTGGAATTGGAAGGAGTTGGATATCCCATCTCATGTTATAGGAAGAGTCTCAGGTTTGGTATTAGAAGCATTGAGATATCACATCTCATGCTATAGGAAGTGTCTCAGGATTGGAATGGGAAGGACTTGGATATCACATCTCATGCTATAGGTAGGGTCTCAAGTTTGACATTAGAAGCATTGAGATATCACATCTCATGCTATAGGAAGGGTCTGAGGATTGGAATGGGAAGGAGTTGGATATCACATCTCCTGCTATGGGAAGGGTCTCAGGTGTGGTATAAGCATTGAGATATCACATCTCTGCTATCGGAAGGGTCTCAAGATTGGAATGGGAAGGGGTTGGATATTCCCATCTCATGTTATAGGAAGGGTCTCAGGTTTGGTATTAGAAGCATTGAGATATCACATCTCATGCTATAGGAAGGGTCTCAGGATTGGAATGGGAAGGACTTGGATATCACATCTCATGCTATAGGGAGGGTCTCAAGTTTGATATTAGAAGCTTTGAGATATCACATCTCATGATATCGGAAGGGTCTCAGGATTGGAATGGGAAGGAGTTGGATATCACATCTCATGATAAAGAACGGGTCTAAGGTTTGGAAGGGGAAGGATTTGGATATCACATCTCATGTTATATTACGGGTCTCAGGTTTGGTATTAGAAGCATTGAGATATCAAGTCTCATAGTATAGGAAGGGTCTCAGAATTGGAATGGGAAGGAGTTGGATATCCCATCTCATGTTATAGGAAGAGTCTCTGGTTTGGTAATAGAATCATTGAGATATTCACATCGCATGCTGTAGGAAGGGTCTAAGGATTGGAATGGGATGGACTTGGATATCACATCTCATGCTATAGGTAGGCTCTCAGTTTTGGTATAAGCATTGAGATATCACATCTCATGCTATAGGAAGGGTCTCAGAATTGGAATGGGAAGGAGTTGGATATCACATCTCAAGCTATAGGAAGGGTCTCAGTATTGGAATGGGAAGGACTTGGATATCACATCTCATGCTATAGGAAGGCTCTCAGGTTTGGAAGGGGAAAGAGTTGGATATCTCATTTCATGTTAGAGGTAGGATCTCAGGTTTGGTATTAGAGGCATTGAGATATCACATCTCATGCTATCAGAAGGGTCTCAGGAATGGAATGGGAAGGATTTGGATATCACATCTCATGTTATAGGAAGGATCTCAGGTTTGGTATTAGAAGCATTGAGATATCACATCTCATGCTATCGGAAGGATCTCAGGTTTGGTATTAGAAGCATTGAGATATCACATCTCATGCTATCAGAAGAGTCTCAGGATTGGAATAGGAAGGAGTTGGATATCACATTTCATGCTAAAGGGAGGGTCTCAGGTTTGGAAGGGGAAGGATTTGGATATCACATCTCATGTTATCGGAAGGATCTCACGTTTGGTATTAGAAGTATTGAGATATCATATCTCATGCTATAGGAAGGGTCTCAGGATTGGAATGGGAAGGACTTAGATATCACATATCATGCTATAGGGAGGGTCTCAGTTTTGATATTAGAAGCATTGAGATATCACATCTCATGCTATCGGAAGTGTCTCAGGATTGGAATGGGAAGGAGCTGGATATCACATCTCATGCTAAAGGAAGGGTCTCAGGTTTGGAACGAGAAGGATTTGGATATCACAACTCATGTTATAGGAAGGGTCTCAGGTTTGGTATAAGCATTGAGATATCACATCTCTGCTATCGGAAGTGTCTCAGGATTGGAATGGGAAGGAGTTGGATATCCCATCTCATGTTATAGGACGGGTCTCAGGTTTGTTATTAGAATCATTGAGATATCATATTGCATGCTGTAGGAAGGGTCTAAGGGTTGGAATGTGAAGGACTTGGATATCACATCTCATGCTATAGATAGGCTCTTAGGTTTGGAAAGGGAAGGAGTTGGATATCACATTTCATGTTAGAGGAAGGATCTCAGGTTTGGTATTAGAAGCATTGAGATATCACATCTCATGCTATAGGAAGGGTCTCAGGATTGGAATGGGAAGCAGTTGGATATCACATCTCATGCTATAGGAAGGGTCTCAGGTTTGGTATAAGCATTGAGATATCACATCTCATGCTATAGGACGGGTCTCAGGATTCGAATGGAAGGAGTTGGATATCACATCTCATGTTATAGGAAGGATCTCAGGTTTGGTATTAGAAGCATTGAGACATCACATCTCATGCTATAGGAAGGGTCTCAGGGTTGGAATGGGAAGGAGTTGGATATCACATCTCATGATATAGGGAGGGTCTCAGGATTGGAATGGGAAGGACTTAGATATCACATATCATGCTATAGGGAGGGTCTCAGTTTTGATATTAGAAGCATTGAGATATCACATCTCATGCTATCGGAAGTGTCTCAGGATTGGAATGGGAAGGAGCTGGATATCACATCTCATGCTAAAGGAAGGGTCTCAGGTTTGGAACGAGAAGGATTTGGATATCACATCTCATGTTATAGGAAGGGTCTCAGGTTTGGTATAAGCATTGAGATATCACATCTCTGCTATCGGAAGTGTCTCAGGATTGGAATGGGAAGGAGTTGGATATCCCATCTCATGTTATAGGACGGGTCTCAGGTTTGTTATTAGAATCATTGAGATATCATATTGCATGCTGTAGGAAGGGTCTAAGGGTTGGAATGTGAAGGACTTGGATATCACATCTCATGCTATAGATAGGCTCTTAGGTTTGGAAAGGGAAGGAGTTGGATATCACATTTCATGTTAGAGGAAGGATCTCAGGTTTGGTATTAGAAGCATTGAGATATCACATCTCATGCTATAGGAAGGGTCTCAGGATTGGAATGGGAAGCAGTTGGATATCACATCTCATGCTATAGGAAGGGTCTCAGGTTTGGTATAAGCATTGAGATATCACATCTCATGCTATAGGACGGGTCTCAGGATTCGAATGGAAGGAGTTGGATATCACATCTCATGTTATAGGAAGGATCTCAGGTTTGGTATTAGAAGCATTGAGACATCACATCTCATGCTATAGGAAGGGTCTCAGGGTTGGAATGGGAAGGAGTTGGATATCACATCTCATCCAATAGGAAGGGTCTCAGGTTTGGAATGGGAAGGAATTGGATATCACATCTCATGTTATAGGAAGGATCTCAGGTTTGGTATTAGAAGCATTGAGATATCACATCTCATGCTATAGGAAGGGTCTCAGGATTGCAATGTGAAGGATTTGGATATCACATCTCATGCTAAAGGAAGGGTCTCAGGTTTGGTAGAAGCATTGAGATATCACGTCGCTGCTATCGGAAGGGTCTCAGGATTGGATTGGGAAGGAGTTGGATATCCCTTCTCATGCTATAGGAAGGGTCTCAGGATTTGAATGGCAAGGAGTTGGATATCACATCTCATGCCATAGGAAGGGTCTCAGGTTTGGTATAAGCATTGAGATATCACATCTCTGCTATCGGAAGTGTCTCAGGTTGGAATGGGAAGGAGTTGGATATCACATCTCATGTTATAGGAAGGGTCTCAGGATTGGAATGGGAAGGATTTGGATATCACATCTCTTGCTATAGGAAGGGTCTCAGGATTGGAATGGGTAGGAGTTGGATATTACTTTCTTGCTATAGGAAGGGTCTCATGTTTGGAATGGGAAGGAGTTGGATATCACATATGCTATAGTTAGTGTCTCAGGTTTGGAACGGGAAGGAGTTGGATATCACATCTCATGTTATAGGAAGGGTCTCAGGTTTGGTATAAGCATTGAGATATCACATCTCTGCTATCGGAAGCGGCTCAGGATTGGAATGGGAAGGAGTTGGATATCCCATCTCATGTTATAGGAAGAGTCTCTGGTTTGGTATTAGACTCATTGAGATATCACATCGCATGCTGTAGGAAGGGTCTAAGGATTGGAATGGGATGGACTTGGATATCACATCTCATGTTATAGGTAGGCTCTCAGGTTTGGTATAAGCATTGAGATATCACATCTCATGCTATAGGAAGGGTCTCAGGATTGGAATGGGAAGGAATTGGATATCACATCTCAGGCTATAGGAAGGGTCTCAGGATTGGAATGGGAAGGAGTTGGATATCACATCTCATGCTATAGGAAGGGTCTCAGGTTTGGTATAAGCATTGATATATCACATCTCATGCTATAGGAAGGGTCTCAGGATTGGAATGGAAGGAGTTGGATATCACATCTCATGTTATAGGAAGGATCTCAGGTTTGGTATTAGAAGCATTGAGACATCACATCTCATGCTATAGGAAGGGTCTCAGGATTGGAATGGGAAGGAGTTGGATATCAAATCTCATGCTATAGGAAGGGTCTCAGGATTGGAATGGGAAGGAGTTGAATATGACATCTCATGCCGTAGGAAGGGTCTCAGGTTTGGTATAAACATTGAGATATCACATCTCTGCTATCAAAAGGGTCTCAGGATTGGAATTGGAAGGAGTTGGATATCCCATCTCATGTTATAGGAAGAGTCTCAGGTTTGGTATTAGAAGCATTGAGATATCACATCTCATGCTATAGGAAGTGTCTCAGGATTGGAATGGGAAGGACTTGGATATCACATCTCATGCTATAGGTAGGGTCTCAAGTTTGACATTAGAAGCATTGAGATATCACATCTCATGCTATAGGAAGGGTCTGAGGATTGGAATGGGAAGGAGTTGGATATCACATCTGCTATGGGAAGGGTCTCAGGTTTGGTATAAGCAGTGAGATATCACATCTCATGCTATAGGAAGTGTCTCAGGATTGGAATGGGAAGGAGTTGGATATCACATCTCATGTTATAGGAAGGATCTCAGGTGTGGTATAAGCATTGAGATATCACATCTCTGCTATCGGAAGGGTCTGAAGATTGGAATGGGAAGGAGTTGGATATTCCCATCTCATGTTATAGGAAGGGTCTCAGGTTTGGTATTAGAAGCATTGAGATATCACATCTCATGCTATAGGAAGGGTCTCAGGATTGGAATGGGAAGGACTTGGATATCACATCTCATGCTATAGGGAGGGTCTCAAGTTTGATATTAGAAGCTTTGAGATATCACATCTCATGATATCGGAAGGGTCTCAGGATTGGAATGGGAAGGAGTTGGATATCACATCTCATGATAAAGGAAGGGTCTAAGGTTTGGAAGGGGAAGGATTTGGATATCACATCTCATGTTATATTACGGGTCTCAGGTTTGGTATTAGAAGCATTGAGATATCAAGTCTCATAGTATAGGAAGGGTCTCAGAATTGGAATGGGAAGGAGTTGGATATCCCATCTCATGTTATAGGAAGAGTCTCTGGTTTGGTATTAGAATCATTGAGATATCATATCGCATGCTGTAGGAAGGGTCTAAGGATTGGAATGGGATGGACTTGGATATCACATCTCATGCTATAGGTAGGCTCTCAGGTTTGGTATAAGCATTGAGATATCACATCTCATGCTATAGGAAGGGTCTCAGAATTGGAATGGGAAGGAGTTGGATATCACATCTCAAGCTATAGGAAGGGTCTCAGTATTGGAATGGGAAGGACTTGGATATCACATCTCATGCTATAGGAAGGCTCTCAGGTTTGGAAGGGGAAAGAGTTGGATATCTCATTTCATGTTAGAGGTAGGATCTCAGGTTTGGTATTAGAGGCATTGAGATATCACATCTCATGCTATCAGAAGGGTCTCAGGAATGGAATGGGAAGGAGTTAGATATCACATCTCATGCTAAAGGGAGGGTCTCAGGTTTGGAAGGGGAAGGATTTGGATATCACATCTCATGTTATAGGAAGGATCTCAGGTTTGGTATTAGAAGCATTGAGATATCACATCTCATGCTATCGGAAGGATCTCAGGTTTGGTATTAGAAGCATTGAGATATCACATCTCATGCTATCAGAAGAGTCTCAGGATTGGAATAGGAAGGAGTTGGATATCACATTTCATGCTAAAGGGAGGGTCTGAGGATTGGAATGGGAAGGACTTGGATATCACATCTCATGCTATAGGTAGGGTCTCAAGTTTGACATTAGAAGCATTGAGATATCACATCTCATGCTATAGGAAGGGTCTGAGGATTGGAATGGGAAGGAGTTGGATATCACATCTCCTGCTATGGGAAGGGTCTCAGGTTTGGTATAAGCAGTGAGATATCACATCTCATGCTATAGGAAGTGTCTCAGGATTGGAATGGGAAGGAGTTGGATATCACATCTCATGTTATAGGAAGGATCTCAGGTGTGGTATAAGCATTGAGATATCACATCTCTGCTATCGGAAGGGTCTGAAGATTGGAATGGGAAGGAGTTGGATATTCCCATCTCATGTTATAGGAAGGGTCTCAGGTTTGGTATTAGAAGCATTGATATATCACATCTCATGCTATAGGAAGGGTCTCAGGATTGGAATGGGAAGGACTTGGATATCACATCTCATGCTATAGGGAGGGTCTCAAGTTTGATATTAGAAGCTTTGAGATATCACATCTCATGATATCGGAAGGGTCTCAGGATTGGAATGGGAAGGAGTTGGATATCACATCTCATGATAAAGAACGGGTCTAAGGTTTGGAAGGGGAAGGATTTGGATATCACATCTCATGTTATATTACGGGTCTCAGGTTTGGTATTAGAAGCATTGAGATATCAAGTCTCATAGTATAGGAAGGATCTCAGAATTGGAATGGGAAGGAGTTGGATATCCCATCTCATGTTATAGGAAGAGTCTCTGGTTTGGTAATAGAATCATTGAGATATTCACATCGCATGCTGTAGGAAGGGTCTAAGGATTGGAATGGGATGGACTTGGATATCACATCTCATGCTATAGGTAGGCTCTCAGTTTTGGTATAAGCATTGAGATATCACATCTCATGCTATAGGAAGGGTCTCAGAATTGGAATGGGAAGGAGTTGGATATCACATCTCAAGCTATAGGAAGGGTCTCAGTATTGGAATGGGAAGGACTTGGATATCACATCTCATGCTATAGGAAGGCTCTCAGGTTTGGAAGGGGAAAGAGTTGGATATCTCATTTCATGTTAGAGGTAGGATCTCAGGTTTGGTATTAGAGGCATTGAGATATCACATCTCATGCTATCAGAAGGGTCTCAGGAATGGAATGGGAAGGATTTGGATATCACATCTCATGTTATAGGAAGGATCTCAGGTTTGGTATTAGAAGCATTGAGATATCACATCTCATGCTATCGGAAGGATCTCAGGTTTGGTATTAGAAGCATTGAGATATCACATCTCATGCTATCAGAAGAGTCTCAGGATTGGAATAGGAAGGAGTTGGATATCACATTTCATGCTAAAGGGAGGGTCTCAGGTTTGGAAGGGGAAGGATTTGGATATCACATCTCATGTTATCGGAAGGATCTCACGTTTGGTATTAGAAGTATTGAGATATCATATCTCATGCTATAGGAAGGGTCTCAGGATTGGAATGGGAAGGACTTAGATATCACATATCATGCTATAGGGAGGGTCTCAGTTTTGATATTAGAAGCATTGAGATATCACATCTCATGCTATCGGAAGTGTCTCAGGATTGGAATGGGAAGGAGCTGGATATCACATCTCATGCTAAAGGAAGGGTCTCAGGTTTGGAACGAGAAGGATTTGGATATCACATCTCATGTTATAGGAAGGGTCTCAGGTTTGGTATAAGCATTGAGATATCACATCTCTGCTATCGGAAGTGTCTCAGGATTGGAATGGGAAGGAGTTGGATATCCCATCTCATGTTATAGGACGGGTCTCAGGTTTGTTATTAGAATCATTGAGATATCATATTGCATGCTGTAGGAAGGGTCTAAGGGTTGGAATGTGAAGGACTTGGATATCACATCTCATGCTATAGATAGGCTCTTAGGTTTGGAAAGGGAAGGAGTTGGATATCACATTTCATGTTAGAGGAAGGATCTCAGGTTTGGTATTAGAAGCATTGAGATATCACATCTCATGCTATAGGAAGGGTCTCAGGATTGGAATGGGAAGCAGTTGGATATCACATCTCATGCTATAGGAAGGGTCTCAGGTTTGGTATAAGCATTGAGATATCACATCTCATGCTATAGGACGGGTCTCAGGATTCGAATGGAAGGAGTTGGATATCACATCTCATGTTATAGGAAGGATCTCAGGTTTGGTATTAGAAGCATTGAGACATCACATCTCATGCTATAGGAAGGGTCTCAGGGTTGGAATGGGAAGGAGTTGGATATCACATCTCATGATATAGGGAGGGTCTCAGGATTGGAATGGGAAGGACTTAGATATCACATATCATGCTATAGGGAGGGTCTCAGTTTTGATATTAGAAGCATTGAGATATCACATCTCATGCTATCGGAAGTGTCTCAGGATTGGAATGGGAAGGAGCTGGATATCACATCTCATGCTAAAGGAAGGGTCTCAGGTTTGGAACGAGAAGGATTTGGATATCACATCTCATGTTATAGGAAGGGTCTCAGGTTTGGTATAAGCATTGAGATATCACATCTCTGCTATCGGAAGTGTCTCAGGATTGGAATGGGAAGGAGTTGGATATCCCATCTCATGTTATAGGACGGGTCTCAGGTTTGTTATTAGAATCATTGAGATATCATATTGCATGCTGTAGGAAGGGTCTAAGGGTTGGAATGTGAAGGACTTGGATATCACATCTCATGCTATAGATAGGCTCTTAGGTTTGGAAAGGGAAGGAGTTGGATATCACATTTCATGTTAGAGGAAGGATCTCAGGTTTGGTATTAGAAGCATTGAGATATCACATCTCATGCTATAGGAAGGGTCTCAGGATTGGAATGGGAAGCAGTTGGATATCACATCTCATGCTATAGGAAGGGTCTCAGGTTTGGTATAAGCATTGAGATATCACATCTCATGCTATAGGACGGGTCTCAGGATTCGAATGGAAGGAGTTGGATATCACATCTCATGTTATAGGAAGGATCTCAGGTTTGGTATTAGAAGCATTGAGACATCACATCTCATGCTATAGGAAGGGTCTCAGGGTTGGAATGGGAAGGAGTTGGATATCACATCTCATCCAATAGGAAGGGTCTCAGGTTTGGAATGGGAAGGAATTGGATATCACATCTCATGTTATAGGAAGGATCTCAGGTTTGGTATTAGAAGCATTGAGATATCACATCTCATGCTATAGGAAGGGTCTCAGGATTGGAATGTGAAGGATTTGGATATCACATCTCATGCTAAAGGAAGGGTCTCAGGTTTGGTAGAAGCATTGAGATATCACGTCGCTGCTATCGGAAGGGTCTCAGGATTGGATTGGGAAGGAGTTGGATATCCCTTCTCATGCTATAGGAAGGGTCTCAGGATTTGAATGGCAAGGAGTTGGATATCACATCTCATGCCATAGGAAGGGTCTCAGGTTTGGTATAAGCATTGAGATATCACATCTCTGCTATCGGAAGTGTCTCAGGTTGGAATGGGAAGGAGTTGGATATCACATCTCATGTTATAGGAAGGGTCTCAGGATTGGAATGGGAAGGATTTGGATATCACATCTCTTGCTATAGGAAGGGTCTCAGGATTGGAATGGGTAGGAGTTGGATATTACTTTCTTGCTATAGGAAGGGTCTCATGTTTGGAATGGGAAGGAGTTGGATATCACATATGCTATAGTTAGTGTCTCAGGTTTGGAACGGGAAGGAGTTGGATATCACATCTCATGTTATAGGAAGGGTCTCAGGTTTGGTATAAGCATTGAGATATCACATCTCTGCTATCGGAAGCGGCTCAGGATTGGAATGGGAAGGAGTTGGATATCCCATCTCATGTTATAGGAAGAGTCTCTGGTTTGGTATTAGAATCATTGAGATATCACATCGCATGCTGTAGGAAGGGTCTAAGGATTGGAATGGGATGGACTTGGATATCACATCTCATGTTATAGGTAGGCTCTCAGGTTTGGTATAAGCATTGAGATATCACATCTCATGCTATAGGAAGGGTCTCAGGATTGGAATGGGAAGGAATTGGATATCACATCTCAGGCTATAGGAAGGGTCTCAGGATTGGAATGGGAAGGAGTTGGATATCACATCTCTTGCTATAGGAAGGGTCTCAGGTTTGGTATAAGCATTGATATATCACATCTCATGCTATGGGAAGGGTCTCAGGATTGGAATGGAAGGAGTTGGATATCACATCTCATGTTATAGGAAGGATCTCAGGTTTGGTATTAGAAGCATTGAGACATCACATCTCATGCTATAGGAAGGGTCTCAGGATTGGAATGGGAAGGAGTTGGATATCAAATCTCATGCTATAGGAAGGGTCTCAGGATTGGAATGGGAAGGAGTTGAATATGACATCTCATGCCGTAGGAAGGGTCTCAGGTTTGGTATAAACATTGAGATATCACATCTCTGCTATCAAAAGGGTCTCAGGATTGGAATTGGAAGGAGTTGGATATCCCATCTCATGTTATAGGAAGAGTCTCAGGTTTGGTATTAGAAGCATTGAGATATCACATCTCATGCTATAGGAAGTGTCTCAGGATTGGAATGGGAAGGACTTGGATATCACATCTCATGCTATAGGTAGGGTCTCAAGTTTGACATTAGAAGCATTGAGATATCACATCTCATGCTATAGGAAGGGTCTGAGGATTGGAATGGGAAGGAGTTGGATATCACATCTGCTATGGGAAGGGTCTCAGGTTTGGTATAAGCAGTGAGATATCACATCTCATGCTATAGGAAGTGTCTCAGGATTGGAATGGGAAGGAGTTGGATATCACATCTCATGTTATAGGAAGGATCTCAGGTGTGGTATAAGCATTGAGATATCACATCTCTGCTATCGGAAGGGTCTGAAGATTGGAATGGGAAGGAGTTGGATATTCCCATCTCATGTTATAGGAAGGGTCTCAGGTTTGGTATTAGAAGCATTGAGATATCACATCTCATGCTATAGGAAGGGTCTCAGGATTGGAATGGGAAGGACTTGGATATCACATCTCATGCTATAGGGAGGGTCTCAAGTTTGATATTAGAAGCTTTGAGATATCACATCTCATGATATCGGAAGGGTCTCAGGATTGGAATGGGAAGGAGTTGGATATCACATCTCATGATAAAGGAAGGGTCTAAGGTTTGGAAGGGGAAGGATTTGGATATCACATCTCATGTTATATTACGGGTCTCAGGTTTGGTATTAGAAGCATTGAGATATCAAGTCTCATAGTATAGGAAGGGTCTCAGAATTGGAATGGGAAGGAGTTGGATATCCCATCTCATGTTATAGGAAGAGTCTCTGGTTTGGTATTAGAATCATTGAGATATCATATCGCATGCTGTAGGAAGGGTCTAAGGATTGGAATGGGATGGACTTGGATATCACATCTCATGCTATAGGTAGGCTCTCAGGTTTGGTATAAGCATTGAGATATCACATCTCATGCTATAGGAAGGGTCTCAGAATTGGAATGGGAAGGAGTTGGATATCACATCTCAAGCTATAGGAAGGGTCTCAGTATTGGAATGGGAAGGACTTGGATATCACATCTCATGCTATAGGAAGGCTCTCAGGTTTGGAAGGGGAAAGAGTTGGATATCTCATTTCATGTTAGAGGTAGGATCTCAGGTTTGGTATTAGAGGCATTGAGATATCACATCTCATGCTATCAGAAGGGTCTCAGGAATGGAATGGGAAGGAGTTAGATATCACATCTCATGCTAAAGGGAGGGTCTCAGGTTTGGAAGGGGAAGGATTTGGATATCACATCTCATGTTATAGGAAGGATCTCAGGTTTGGTATTAGAAGCATTGAGATATCACATCTCATGCTATCGGAAGGATCTCAGGTTTGGTATTAGAAGCATTAAGATATCACATCTCATGCTATCAGAAGAGTCTCAGGATTGGAATAGGAAGGAGTTGGATATCACATTTCATGCTAAAGGGAGGGTCTCAGGTTTGGAAGGGGAAGGATTTGGATATCACATCTCATGTTATCGGAAGGATCTCACGTTTGGTATTAGAAGTATTGAGATATCATATCTCATGCTATAGGAAGGGTCTCAGGATTGGAATGGGAAGGAGTTGGATATCACATCTCATGCTATAGGGAGGGTCTCAGGATTGGAATGGGAAGGACTTAGATATCACATATCATGCTATAGGAAGGGTCTCAGTTTTGATATTAGAAGCATTGAGATATCACATCTCATGCTATCGGAAGTGTCTCAGGATTGGAATGGGAAGGAGCTGGATATCACATCTCATGCTAAAGGAAGGGTCTCAGGTTTGGAACGGGAAGGATTTGGATATCACATCTCATGTTATAGGAAGGGTCTCAGGTTTGGTATAAGCATTGAGATATCACATCTCTGCTATCGGAAGTGTCTCAGGATTGGAATGGGAAGGAGTTGGATATCCCATCTCATGTTATAGGACGTGTCTCAGGTTTGTTATTAGAATCATTGAGATATCATATTGCATGCTGTAGGAAGGGTCTAAGGGTTGGAATGTGAAGGACTTGGATATCACATCTCATGCTATAGATAGGCTCTTAGGTTTGGAAAGGGAAGGAGTTGGATCTCACATTTCATGTTAGAGGAAGGATCTCAGGTTTGGTATTAGAAGCATTGAGATATCACATCTCATGCTATAGGAAGGGTCTCAGGATTAGAATGGGAAGGAGTTGGATATCACATCTCATGCTATAGGAAGGGTCTCAGGTTTGGTATAAGCATTGAGATATCACATCTCATGCTATAGGAAGGGTCTCAGGATTGGAATGGAAGGAGTTGGATATCAGATCTCATGTTATAGGAAGGATCTCAGGTTTGGTATTAGAAGCATTGAGACATCACATCTCATGCTATAGGAAGGGTCTCAGGATTGGAATGGGAAGGAGTTGGATATCAAATCTCATGCTATAGGAAGGGTCTCAGGATTGGAATGGGAAGGAGTTGAATATGACATCTCATGCCGTAGGAAGGGTCTCAGGTTTGGTATAAACATTGAGATATCACATCTCTGGTATCAAAAGGGTCTCAGGATTGGAATGGGAAGGACTTGGATATCACATCTCATGCTATAGGTAGGGTCTCAAGTTTGACATTAGAAGCATTGAGATATCACATCTCATGCTATAGGAAGGGTCTGAGGATTGGAATGGGAAGGAGTTGGATATCACATCTCCTGCTATGGGAAGGGTCTCAGGTTTGGTATAAGCAGTGAGATATCACATCTCATGCTATAAGAAGTGTCTCAGGATTGGAATGGGAAGGAGTTGGATATCACATCTCATGTTATAGGAAGGATCTCAGGTTTGGTATAAGCATTGAGATATCACATCTCTGCTATCGGAAGGGTCTCAAGATTGGAATGGGAAGGAGTTGGATATTCCCATCTCATGTTATAGGAAGGGTCTCAGGTTTGGTATTAGAAGCATTGAGATATCACATCTCATGCTATAGGAAGGGTCTCAGGATTGGAATGGGAAGGACTTGGATATCACATCTCATGCTATAGGGAGGGTCTCAAGTTTGATATTAGAAGCTTTGAGATATCACATCTCATGATATCGGAAGGGTCTCAGGATTGGAATGGGAAGGAGTTGGATATCACATCTCATGATAAAGGAAGGGTCTAAGGTTTGGAAGGGGAAGGATTTGGATATCACATCTCATGTTATATTACGGGTCTCAGGTTTGGTATTAGAAGCATTGAGATATCAAGTCTCATAGTATAGGAAGGGTCTCAGAATTGGAATGGGAAGGAGTTGGATATCCCATCTCATGTTATAGGAAGAGTCTCTGGTTTGGTATTAGAATCATTGAGATATCACATCGCATGCTGTAGGAAGGGTCTAAGGGTTGGAATGTGAAGGACTTGGATATCACATCTCATGCTATAGATAGGCTCTTAGGTTTGGAAAGGGAAGGAGTTGGATATCACATTTCATGTTAGAGGAAGGATCTCAGGTTTGGTATTAGAAGCATTGAGATATCACATCTCATGCTATAGGAAGGGTCTCAGGATTGGAATGGGAAGCAGTTGGATATCACATCTCATGCTATAGGAAGGGTCTCAGGTTTGGTATAAGCATTGAGATATCACATCTCATGCTATAGGACGGGTCTCAGGATTTGAATGGAAGGAGTTGGATATCACATCTCATGTTATAGGAAGGATCTCAGGTTTGGTATTAGAAGCATTGAGACATCACATCTCATGCTATAGGAAGGGTCTCAGGGTTGGAATGGGAAGGAGTTGGATATCACATCTCATCCAATAGGAAGGGTCTCAGGTTTGGAATGGGAAGGAATTGGATATCACATCTCATGTTATAGGAAGGATCTCAGGTTTGGTATTAGAAGCATTGAGATATCACATCTCATGCTATAGGAAGGGTCTCAGGATTGGAATGTGAAGGATTTGGATATCACATCTCATGCTAAAGGAAGGGTCTCAGGTTTGGTAGAAGCATTGAGATATCACGTCGCTGCTATCGGAAGGGTCTCAGGATTGGATTGGGAAGGAGTTGGATATCCCTTCTCATGCTATAGGAAGGGTCTCAGGATTTGAATGGCAAGGAGTTGGATATCACATCTCATGCCATAGGAAGGGTCTCAGGTTTGGTATAAGCATTGAGATATCACATCTCTGCTATCGGAAGGGTCTCAGGATTGGATTGGGAAGAAGTTGGATATCCCTTCTCATGCTATAGGAAGTGTCTCAGGTTGGAATGGGAAGGAGTTGGATATCACATCTCATGTTATAGGAAGGGTCTCAGGATTGGAATGGAAAGGATTTGGATATCACATCTCTTGCTATAGGAAGGGTCTCAGGATTGGAATGGGTAGGAGTTGGATATAACTTTCTTGCTATAGGAAGGGTCTCATGTTTGGAATGGGAAGGAGTTGGATATCACATATGCTATAGTTAGTGTCTCAGGTTTGGTACGGGAAGGAGTTGGATATCACATCTCATGTTATAGGAAGGGTCTCAGGTTTGGTATAAGCATTGAGATATCACATCTCTGCTATCGGAAGCGGCTCAGGATTGGAATGGGAAGGAGTTGGATATCCCATCTCATGTTATAGGAAGAGTCTCTGGTTTGGTATTAGAATCATTGAGATATCACATAGCATGCTGTAGGAAGGGTCTAAGGATTGGAATGGGATGGACTTGGATATCACATCTCATGTTATAGGTAGGCTCTCAGGTTTGCTATAAGCATTGAGATATCACATCTCATGCTATAGGAAGGGTCACAGGATTGGAATGGGAAGGAATTGGATATCACATCTCATGCTATAGGAAGGGTCTCAGATTTGGTATAAGCATTGAGATATCACATCTCATGCTAAAGGAAGGGTCTCAGGATTGGAATGGGAAGGAGTTGTATATGACATCTCAGGCCATAGGAAGGTTCTCAGGTTTGGTATAAGCATTGAGATATCACATCTCTGCTATCGGAAAGGTCTCAGGATTGGAATGGGAAGGAGTTGGATATCCCATCTCATGTTATAGGAAGGGTCTCAGGTTTGGTATTAGAAGCATAGAGATATCACATCTCATGCTATAGGAAGGGTCTCAGGATTGGAATGGGAAGGACTTGGATGTCACATCTCATGCTATAGGTAGGGTCTCAAGTTTGATATTAGAAGCATTGAGATAACAAATCTCATGATATCGGAAGGGTCTCAGGATTGGAATGGGAAGGAGTTGGATATCACATCTCATGATAAAGGAAGGGTCTAAGGTTTGGAAGGGGAAGGATTTGGATATCACATCTCATGTTATAGGACGGGTCTCAGGTTTAATATTAGAAGCATTGAGATATCAAGTCTCATGGTATAAGAAGGGTCTCAGAATTGGAATGGGAAGGAGTTGGATATCACACCTCAAGCTATAGGAAGGGTCTCAGGATTGGAATGGGAAGGAGTTTGATATCACATCTCATGCCATAGTATGGGTCTCAGGTTTGGTAGAAGCATTGGGATATCACATCTCATGCTATCGGAAGGGTATCAGTATTGAATTTGGAAGAAGTTGGATATCCCATCTCATGCTATAGGAAGGGTCTCAGGTTGGAATGGGAAGGAGTTGGATATCACATTTCGTGTTATAGGAAGGGTCTCAGGATTGGAATGGGAAGGACTTGGATATCATATCTCATGCTATAGGATGGGTCTCAGGTTTGTTATTAGAATCATTGAGATATCATATTGCATGCTGTAGGAAGGGTCTAAGGATTGGAATGGGAAGGACCTGGTTATCACATCTCATGCTATAGAACGGCTCTCAGGTTTGGAAAGGGAAGGAGTTGGATATCACATCTCATGTTATAGGATGGATCTCAGGTTTGGTATTAGAAGTATTGAGATATCACATCTCATGTTATCGGAAGGATCTCAGGTTTGGTATTAGAAGTATTGAGATATCACATCTCATGCTATAGGAAGGGTCTCAGGATTGGAATGGGAAGGAGTTGGATATCACATCTCATGCTAAAGGAAGGGTCTCAGGTTTGGTAGAAGCATTGAGATATCACATCTCATGCTATAGGAAGGGTCTCAGGATTGGAATGGGAAGGACTTAGATATCACATATCATGCTATAGGGAGGGTCTCAGTTTTGATATTAGAAGCATTGAGATATCACATCTCATGCTATCAGAAGTGTCTCAGGATTGGAATGGGAAGGAGCTGGATATCACATCTCATGCTAAAGGAAGGGTCTCAGGTTTGGAACGGGAAGGAGTTGGATATCACATCTCATGTTATAGGAAGGGTCTCAGGTTTGGTATAAACATTGAGATATCACATCTCTGCTATCGGAAGTGTCTCAGGATTGGAATGGGAAGGAGTTGGATATCCCATCTCATGTTATAGGATGGGTCTCAGGTTTGTTATTGGAATCATTGAGATATCATATTGCATGCTGTAGGAAGGGTCTAAGGGTTGGAATGTGAAGGACTTGGATATCACATCTCATGCTATAGATAGGCTCTTAGGTTTGGAAAGGGAAGGAGTTGGATCTCACATTTCATGTTAGAGGAAGGATCTCAGGTTTGGTATTAGAAGCATTGAGATATCACATCTCATGCTATAGGAAGGGTCTCAGGATTAGAATGGGAAGGAGTTGGATATCACATCTCATGCTATAGGAAGGGTCTCAGGTTTGGTATAAGCATTGAGATATCACATCTCATGCTATAGGAAGGGTCTCAGGATTGGAATGGAAGGAGTTGGATATCAGATCTCATGTTATAGGAAGGATCTCAGGTTTGGTATTAGAAGCATTGAGACATCACATCTCATGCTATAGGAAGGGTCTCAGGATTGGAATGGGAAGGAGTTGGATATCAAATCTCATGCTATAGGAAGGGTCTCAGGATTGGAATGGGAAGGAGTTGAATATGACATCTCATGCCGTAGGAAGGGTCTCAGGTTTGGTATAAACATTGAGATATCACATCTCTGCTATCAAAAGGGTCTCAGGATTGGAATGGGAAGGAGTTGGATATCCCATCTCATGTTATAGGAAGAGTCTCAAGTTTGGTATTAGAAGCAGTGAGATATCACATCTCATGCTATAGGAAGTGTCTCAGGATTGGAATGGGAAGGACTTGGATATCACATCTCATGCTATAGGTAGGGTCTCAAGTTTGACATTAGAAGCATTGAGATATCACATCTCATGCTATAGGAAGGGTCTGAGGATTGGAATGGGAAGGAGTTGGATATCACATCTCCTGCTATGGGAAGGGTCTCAGGTTTGGTATAAGCAGTGAGATATCACATCTCATGCTATAAGAAGTGTCTCAGGATTGGAATGGGAAGGAGTTGGATATCACATCTCATGTTATAGGAAGGATCTCAGGTTTGGTATAAGCATTGAGATATCACATCTCTGCTATCGGAAGGGTCTCAAGATTGGAATGGGAAGGAGTTGGATATTCCCATCTCATGTTATAGGAAGGGTCTCAGGTTTGGTATTAGAAGCATTGAGATATCACATCTCATGCTATAGGAAGGGTCTCAGGATTGGAATGGGAAGGAGTTGGATATCACATCTCATGCTATAGGGAGGGTCTCAGGATTGGAATGGGAAGGACTTAGATATCACATATCATGCTATAGGAAGGGTCTCAGTTTTGATATTAGAAGCATTGAGATATCACATCTCATGCTATCGGAAGTGTCTCAGGATTGGAATGGGAAGGAGCTGGATATCACATCTCATGCTAAAGGAAGGGTCTCAGGTTTGGAACGGGAAGGATTTGGATATCACATCTCATGTTATAGGAAGGGTCTCAGGTTTGGTATAAGCATTGAGATATCACATCTCTGCTATCGGAAGTGTCTCAGGATTGGAATGGGAAGGAGTTGGATATCCCATCTCATGTTATAGGACGGGTCTCAGGTTTGTTATTAGAATCATTGAGATATCATATTGCATGCTGTAGGAAGGGTCTAAGGGTTGGAATGTGAAGGACTTGGATATCACATCTCATGCTATAGATAGGCTCTTAGGTTTGGAAAGGGAAGGAGTTGGATATCACATTTCATGTTAGAGGAAGGATCTCAGGTTTGGTATTAGAAGCATTGAGATATCACATCTCATGCTATAGGAAGGGTCTCAGGATTGGAATGGGAAGCAGTTGGATATCACATCTCATGCTATAGGAAGGGTCTCAGGTTTGGTATAAGCATTGAGATATCACATCTCATGCTATAGGACGGGTCTCAGGATTTGAATGGAAGGAGTTGGATATCACATCTCATGTTATAGGAAGGATATCAGGTTTGGTATTAGAAGCATTGAGACATCACATCTCATGCTATAGGAAGGGTCTCAGGGTTGGAATGGGAAGGAGTTGGATATCACATCTCATCCAATAGGAAGGGTCTCAGGTTTGGAATGGGAAGGAATTGGATATCACATCTCATGTTATAGGAAGGATCTCAGGTTTGGTATTAGAAGCATTGAGATATCACATCTCATGCTATAGGAAGGGTCTCAGGATTGGAATGTGAAGGATTTGGATATCACATCTCATGCTAAAGGAAGGGTCTCAGGTTTGGTAGAAGCATTGAGATATCACGTCGCTGCTATCGGAAGGGTCTCAGGATTGGATTGGGAAAGAGTTGGATATCCCTTCTCATGCTATAGGAAGGGTCTCAGGATTTGAATGGCAAGGAGTTGGATATCACATCTCATGCCATAGGAAGGGTCTCAGGTTTGGTATAAGCATTGAGATATCACATCTCTGCTATCGGAAGGGTCTCAGGATTGGATTGGGAAGAAGTTGGATATCCCTTCTCATGCTATAGGAAGTGTCTCAGGTTGGAATGGGAAGGAGTTGGATATCACATCTCATGTTATAGGAAGGGTCTCAGGATTGGAATGGAAAGGATTTGGATATCACATCTCTTGCTATAGGAAGGGTCTCAGGATTGGAATGGGTAGGAGTTGGATATAACTTTCTTGCTATAGGAAGGGTCTCATATTTGGAATGGGAAGGAGTTGGATATCACATATGCTATAGTTAGTGTCTCAGGTTTGGTACGGGAAGGAGTTGGATATCACATCTCATGTTATAGGAAGGGTCTCAGGTTTGGTATAAGCATTGAGATATCACATCTCTGCTATCGGAAGCGGCTCAGGATTGGAATGGGAAGGAGTTGGATATCCCATCTCATGTTATAGGAAGAGTCTCTGGTTTGGTATTAGAATCATTGAGATATCACATAGCATGCTGTAGGAAGGGTCTAAGGATTGGAATGGGATGGACTTGGATATCACATCTCATGTTATAGGTAGGCTCTCAGGTTTGCTATAAGCATTGAGATATCACATCTCATGCTATAGGAAGGGTCACAGGATTGGAATGGGAAGGAATTGGCTATCACATCTCATGCTATAGGAAGGGTCTCAGATTTGGTATAAGCATTGAGATATCACATCTCATGCTAAAGGAAGGGTCTCAGGATTGGAATGGGAAGGAGTTGTATATGACATCTCAGGCCATAGGAAGGTTCTCAGGTTTGGTATAAGCATTGAGATATCACATCTCTGCTATCGGAAAGGTCTCAGGATTGGAATGGGAAGGAGTTGGATATCCCATCTCATGTTATAGGAAGGGTCTCAGGTTTGGTATTAGAAGCATAGAGATATCACATCTCATGCTATAGGAAGGGTCTCAGGATTGGAATGGGAAGGACTTGGATGTCACATCTCATGCTATAGGTAGGGTCTCAAGTTTGATATTAGAAGCATTGAGATAACAAATCTCATGATATCGGAAGGGTCTCAGGATTGGAATGGGAAGGAGTTGGATATCACATCTCATGATAAAGGAAGGGTCTAAGGTTTGGAAGGGGAAGGATTTGGATATCACATCTCATGTTATAGGACGGGTCTCAGGTTTAATATTAGAAGCATTGAGATATCAAGTCTCATGGTATAAGAAGGGTCTCAGAATTGGAATGGGAAGGAGTTGGATATCACACCTCAAGCTATAGGAAGGGTCTCAGGATTGGAATGGGAAGGAGTTTGATATCACATCTCATGCCATAGTATGGGTCTCAGGTTTGGTAGAAGCATTGGGATATCACATCTCATGCTATCGGAAGGGTATCAGTATTGGATTTGGAAGAAGTTGGATATCCCATCTCATGCTATAGGAAGGGTCTCAGGTTGGAATGGGAAGGAGTTGGATATCACATTTCGTGTTATAGGAAGGGTCTCAGGATTGGAATGGGAAGGACTTGGATATCATATCTCATGCTATAGGACGGGTCTCAGGTTTGTTATTAGAATCATTGAGATATCATATTGCATGCTGTAGGAAGGGTCTAAGGATTGGAATGGGAAGGACCTGGTTATCACATCTCATGCTATAGAACGGCTCTCAGGTTTGGAAAGGGAAGGAGTTGGATATCACATCTCATGTTATAGGATGGATCTCAGGTTTGGTATTAGAAGTATTGAGATATCACATCTCATGTTATCGGAAGGATCTCAGGTTTGGTATTAGAAGTATTGAGATATCACATCTCATGCTATAGGAAGGGTCTCAGGATTGGAATGGGAAGGAGTTGGATATCACATCTCATGCTAAAGGAAGGGTCTCAGGTTTGGTAGAAGCATTGAGATATCACATCTCATGCTATAGGAAGGGTCTCAGGATTGGAATGGGAAGGACTTAGATATCACATATCATGCTATAGGGAGGGTCTCAGTTTTGATATTAGAAGCATTGAGATATCACATCTCATGCTATCAGAAGTGTCTCAGGATTGGAATGGGAAGGAGCTGGATATCACATCTCATGCTAAAGGAAGGGTCTCAGGTTTGGAACGGGAAGGAGTTGGATATCACATCTCATGTTATAGGAAGGGTCTCAGGTTTGGTATAAACATTGAGATATCACATCTCTGCTATCGGAAGTGTCTCAGGATTGGAATGGGAAGGAGTTGGATATCCCATCTCATGTTATAGGATGGGTCTCAGGTTTGTTATTGGAATCATTGAGATATCATATTGCATGCTGTAGGAAGGGTCTAAGGGTTGGAATGTGAAGGACTTGGATATCACATCTCATGCTATAGATAGGCTCTTAGGTTTGGAAAGGGAAGGAGTTGGATCTCACATTTCATGTTAGAGGAAGGATCTCAGGTTTGGTATTAGAAGCATTGAGATATCACATCTCATGCTATAGGAAGGGTCTCAGGATTAGAATGGGAAGGAGTTGGATATCACATCTCATGCTATAGGAAGGGTCTCAGGTTTGGTATAAGCATTGAGATATCACATCTCATGCTATAGGAAGGGTCTCAGGATTGGAATGGAAGGAGTTGGATATCAGATCTCATGTTATAGGAAGGATCTCAGGTTTGGTATTAGAAGCATTGAGACATCACATCTCATGCTATAGGAAGGGTCTCAGGATTGGAATGGGAAGGAGTTGGATATCAAATCTCATGCTATAGGAAGGGTCTCAGGATTGGAATGGGAAGGAGTTGAATATGACATCTCATGCCGTAGGAAGGGTCTCAGGTTTGGTATAAACATTGAGATATCACATCTCTGCTATCAAAAGGGTCTCAGGATTGGAATGGGAAGGAGTTGGATATCCCATCTCATGTTATAGGAAGAGTCTCAAGTTTGGTATTAGAAGCATTGAGATATCACATCTCATGCTATAGGAAGTGTCTCAGGATTGGAATGGGAAGGACTTGTATATCACATCTCATGCTATAGGTAGGGTCTCAAGTTTGACATTAGAAGCATTGAGATATCACATCTCATGCTATAGGAAGGGTCTGAGGATTGGAATGGGAAGGAGTTGGATATCACATCTCCTGCTATGGGAAGGGTCTCAGGTTTGGTATAAGCAGTGAGATATCACATCTCATGCTATAAGAAGTGTCTCAGGATTGGAATGGGAAGGAGTTGGATATCACATCTCATGTTATAGGAAGGATCTCAGGTTTGGTATAAGCATTGAGATATCACATCTCTGCTATCGGAAGGGTCTCAAGATTGGAATGGGAAGGAGTTGGATATTCCCATCTCATGTTATAGGAAGGGTCTCAGGTTTGGTATTAGAAGCATTGAGATATCACATCTCATGCTATAGGAAGGGTCTCAGGATTGGAATGGGAAGGACTTGGATATCACATCTCATGCTATAGGGAGGGTCTCAAGTTTGATATTAGAAGCTTTGAGATATCACATCTCATGATATCGGAAGGGTCTCAGGATTGGAATGGGAAGGAGTTGGATATCACATCTCATGATAAAGGAAGGGTCTAAGGTTTGGAAGGGGAAGGATTTGGATATCACATCTCATGTTATATTACGGGTCTCAGGTTTGGTATTAGAAGCATTGAGATATCAAGTCTCATAGTATAGGAAGGGTCTCAGAATTGGAATGGGAAGGAGTTGGATATCCCATCTCATGTTATAGGAAGAGTCTCTGGTTTGGTATTAGAATCATTGAGATATCACATTGCATGCTGTAGGAAGGGTCTAAGGATTGGAATGGGATGGACTTGGATATCACATCTCATGTTATAGGTAGGCTCTCAGGTTTGGTATAAGCATTGAGATATCACATCTCATGCTATAGGAAGGGTCTCAGAATTGGAATGGGAAGGAGTTGGATATCACATCTCAAGCTATAGGAAGGGTCTCAGTATTGGAATGGGAAGGACTTGGATATCACATCTCATGCTATAGGAAGGCTCTCAGGTTTGGAAGGGGAAAGAGTTGGATATCTCATTTCATGTTAGAGGTAGGATCTCAGGTTTGGTATTAGAGGCATTGAGATATCACATCTCATGCTATCAGAAGGGTCTCAGGAATGGAATGGGAAGGAGTTAGATATCACATCTCATGCTAAAGGGAGGGTCTCAGGTTTGGAAGGGGAAGGATTTGGATATCACATCTCATGTTATAGGAAGGATCTCAGGTTTGGTATTAGAAGCATTGAGATATCACATCTCATGCTATCGGAAGGATCTCAGGTTTGGTATTAGAAGCATTGAGATATCACATCTCATGCTATCAGAAGAGTCTCAGGATTGGAATAGGAAGGAGTTGGATATCACATTTCATGCTAAAGGGAGGGTCTCAGGTTTGGAAGGGGAAGGATTTGGATATCACATCTCATGTTATCGGAAGGATCTCACGTTTGGTATTAGAAGTATTGAGATATCATATCTCATGCTATAGGAAGGGTCTCAGGATTGGAATGGGAAGGAGTTGGATATCACATCTCATGCTATAGGGAGGGTCTCAGGATTGGAATGGGAAGGACTTAGATATCACATATCATGCTATAGGGAGGGTCTCAGTTTTGATATTAGAAGCATTGAGATATCACATCTCATGCAATCGGAAGTGTCTCAGGATTGGAATGGGAAGGAGCTGGATATCACATCTCATGCTAAAGGAAGGGTCTCAGGTTTGGAACGGGAAGGATTTGGATATCACATCTCATGTTATAGGAAGGGTCTCAGGTTTGGTATAAGCATTGAGATATCACATCTCTGCTATCGGAAGTGTCTCAGGATTGGAATGGGAAGGAGTTGGATATCCCATCTCATGTTATAGGACGGGTCTCAGGTTTGGTATTAGAATCATTGAGATATCATATTGCATGCTGTAGGAAGGGTCTAAGGGTTGGAATGTGAAGGACTTGGATATCACATCTCATGCTATAGATAGGCTCTTAGGTTTGGAAAGGGAAGGAGTTGGATATCACATTTCATGTTAGAGGAAGGATCTCAGGTTTGGTATTAGAAGCATTGAGATATCACATCTCATGCTATAGGAAGGGTCTCAGGATTGGAATGGGAAGCAGTTGGATATCACATCTCATGCTATAGGAAGGGTCTCAGGTTTGGTATAAGCCTTGAGATATCACATCTCATGCTATAGGACGGGTCTCAGGATTGGAATGGAAGGAGTTGGATATCACCTCTCATGTTATAGGAAGGATCTCAGGTTTGGTATTAGAAGCATTGAGACATCACATCTCATGCTATAGGAAGGGTCTCAAGGTTGGAATGGGAAGGAGTTGGATATCACATCTCATCCAATAGGAAGGGTCTAAGGATTGGAATGGGATGGACTTGGATATCACATCTCATGTTATAGGTAGGCTCTCAGGTTTGGTATAAGCATTGAGATATCACATCTCATGCTATAGGAAGGGTCTCAGAATTGGAATGGGAAGGAGTTGGATATCACATCTCAAGCTATAGGAAGGGTCTCAGTATTGGAATGGGAAGGACTTGGATATCACATCTCATGCTATAGGAAGGCTCTCAGGTTTGGAAGGGGAAAGAGTTGGATATCTCATTTCATGTTAGAGGTAGGATCTCCGGTTTGGTATTAGAGGCATTGAGATATCACATCTCATGCTATCAGAAGGGTCTCAGGAATGGAATGGGAAGGAGTTAGATATCACATCTCATGCTAAAGGGAGGGTCTCAGGTTTGGAAGGGGAAGGATTTGGATATCACATCTCATGTTATAGGAAGGATCTCAGGTTTGGTATTAGAAGCATTGAGATATCACATCTCATGCTATCGGAAGGATCTCAGGTTTGGTATTAGAAGCATTGAGATATCACATCTCATGCTATCAGAAGAGTCTCAGGATTGGAATAGGAAGGAGTTGGATATCACATTTCATGCTAAAGGGAGGGTCTCAGGTTTGGAAGGGGAAGGATTTGGATATCACATCTCATGTTATCGGAAGGATCTCACGTTTGGTATTAGAAGTATTGAGATATCATATCTCATGCTATAGGAAGGGTCTCAGGATTGGAATGGGAAGGAGTTGGATATCACATCTCATGCTATAGGGAGGGTCTCAGGATTGGAATGGGAAGGACTTAGATATCACATATCATGCTATAGGGAGGGTCTCAGTTTTGATATTAGAAGCATTGAGATATCACATCTCATGCTATCGGAAGTGTCTCAGGATTGGAATGGGAAGGAGCTGGATATCACATCTCATGCTAAAGGAAGGGTCTCAGGTTTGGAACGGGAAGGATTTGGATATCACATCTCATGTTATAGGAAGGGTCTCAGGTTTGGTATAAGCATTGAGATATCACATCTCTGCTATCGGAAGTGTCTCAGGATTGGAATGGGAAGGAGTTGGATATCCCATCTCATGTTATAGGACGGGTCTCAGGTTTGTTATTAGAATCATTGAGATATCATATTGCATGCTGTAGGAAGGGTCTAAGGGTTGGAATGTGAAGGACTTGGATATCACATCTCATGCTATAGATAGGCTCTTAGGTTTGGAAAGGGAAGGAGTTGGATATCACATTTCATGTTAGAGGAAGGATCTCAGGTTTGGTATTAGAAGCATTGAGATATCACATCTCATGCTATAGGAAGGGTTTCAGGATTGGAATGGGAAGCAGTTGGATATCACATCTCATGCTATAGGAAGGGTCTCAGGTTTGGTATAAGCCTCGAGATATCACATCTCATGCTATAGGACGGGTCTCAGGATTGGAATGGAAGGAGTTGGATATCACATCTCATGTTATAGGAAGGATCTCAGGTTTGGTATTAGAAGCATTGAGACATCACATCTCATGCTATAGGAAGGGTCTCAAGGTTGGAATGGGAAGGAGTTGAATATCACATCTCATCCAATAGGAAGGGTCTCAGGTTTGGAATGGGAAGGAATTGGATATCACATCTCATGTTATAGGAAGGATCTCAGGTTTGGTATTAGAAGCATTGAGATATCACATCTCATGCTATAGGAAGGGTCTCAGGATTGGAATGTGAAGGATTTGGATATCACATCTCATGCTAAAGGAAGGGTCTCAGGTTTTGTTGAAGCATTGAGATATCACGTCGCTGCTATCGGAAGGGTCTCAGGATTGGATTGGGAAGGAGTTGGATATCCCTTCTCATGCTATAGGAAGGGTCTCAGGATTTGAATGGCAAGGAGTTGGATATCACATCTCATGCCATAGGAAGGGACTCAGGTTTGGTATAAGCATTGAGATATCACATCTCTGCTATCGGAAGGGTCTCAGGATTGGATTGGGAAGGAGTTGGATATCCCTTCTCATGCTATAGGAAGTGTCTCAGGTTGGAATGGGAAGGAGTTGGATATCACATCTCATGTTATAGGAAGGGTCTCAGGATTGGAATGGGAAGGATTTGGATATCACATCTCATGTTATAGGAAGGGTCTCAGGATTGGAATGGGAAGGATTTGGATATCACATCTCTTGCTATAGGAAGGGTCGCAGGATTGGAATGGGTAGGAATTGGATATCACATCTCATGTTATAGGAAGGATCTCAGGTTTGGTATTAGAAGCATTGAGACATCACATCTCATGCTATAGGAAGGGTCTCAAGGTTGGAATGGGAAGGAGTTGAATATCACATCTCATCCAATAGGAAGGGTCTCAGGTTTGGAATGGGAAGGAATTGGATATCACATCTCATGTTATAGGAAGGATCTCAGGTTTGGTATTAGAAGCATTGAGATATCACATCTCATGCTATAGGAAGGGTCTCAGGATTGGAATGTGAAGGATTTGGATATCACATCTCATGCTAAAGGAAGGGTCTCAGGTTTTGTTGAAGCATTGAGATATCACGTCGCTGCTATCGGAAGGGTCTCAGGATTGGATTGGGAAGGAGTTGGATATCCCTTCTCATGCTATAGGAAGGGTCTCAGGATTTGAATGGCAAGGAGTTGGATATCACATCTCATGCCATAGGAAGGGACTCAGGTTTGGTATAAGCATTGAGATATCACATCTCTGCTATCGGAAGGGTCTCAGGATTGGATTGGGAAGGAGTTGGATATCCCTTCTCATGCTATAGGAAGTGTCTCAGGTTGGAATGGGAAGGAGTTGGATATCACATCTCATGTTATAGGAAGGGTCTCAGGATTGGAATGGGAAGGATTTGGATATCACATCTCTTGCTATAGGAAGGGTCGCAGGATTGGAATGGGTAGGAGTTGGATATTACTTTCTTGCTATAGGAAGGGTCTCATGTTTGGAATGGGAAGGAGTTGGATATCACATATGCTATAGTTAGTGTCTCAGGTTTGGAACGGGAAGGAGTTGGATATCACATCTCATGTTATAGGAAGGGTCTCAGGTTTGGTATAAGCATTGAGATATCACATCTCTGCTATCGGAAGCGGCTCAGGATTGGAATGGGAAGGAGTTGGATATCCCATCTCATGTTATAGGAAGAGTCTCTGGTTTGGTATTAGAATTATTGAGATATCACATCGCATGCTGTAGGAAGGGTCTAAGGATTGGAATGGGATAGACTTGGATATCACATCTCATGTTATAGGTAGGCTCTCAGGTTTGGTATAAGCATTGAGATATCACATCTCATGCTATAGGAAGGGTCTCAGGATTGGAATGGGAAGGAATTGGATATCACATCTCATGCTATAGGAAGGGTCTCAGATTTGGTATAAGCATTGAGATATCACATCTCATGCTAAAGGAAGGGTCTCAGGATTGGAATGGGAAGGAGTTGTATATGACATCTCAGGCCATAGGAAGGTTCTCAGGTTTGGTATAAGCATTGAGATATCACATCTCTGCTATCGGAAAGGTCTCAGGATTGGAATGGGAAGGAGTTGGATATCCCATCTCATGTTATAGGAAGGGTCTCAGGTTTGGTATTAGAAGCATAGAGATATCACATCTCATGCTATAGGAAGGGTCTCAGGATTGGAATGGGAAGGACTTGGATGTCACATCTCATGCTATAGGGAGGGTCTCAAGTTTGATATTAGAAGCATTGAGATAACAAATCTCATGATATCGGAAGGGTCTCAGGATTGGAATGGGAAGGAGTTGGATATCACATCTCATGATAAAGGAAGGGTCTAAGGTTTGGAAGGGGAAGGATTTGGATATCATATCTCATGTTATAGGACGGGTCTCAGGTTTAATATTAGAAGTATTGAGATATCAAGTCTCATGGTATAAGAAGGGTCTCAGAATTGGAATGGGAAGGAGTTGGATATCACACCTCAAGCTATAGGAAGGGTCTCAGGATTGGAATGGGAAGGAGTTTGATATCACATCTCATGCCATAGTATGGGTCTCAGGTTTGGTAGAAGCATTGGGATATCACATCTCATGCTATCGGAAGGGTATCAGTATTGGATTTGGAAGAAGTTGGATATCCCATCTCATGCTATAGGAATGGTCTCAGGTTGGAATGGGAAGGAGTTGGATATCACATTTCATGTTATAGGAAGGGTCTCAGGATTGGAATGCGAAGGACTTGGATATCATATCTCATGCTATAGGACGGGTCTCAGGTTTGTTATTAGAATCATTGAGATATCATATTGCATGCTATAGGAAGGGTCTCAGGATTGGAATGGGAAGCAGTTGGATATCACATCTCATGCTATAGGAAGGGTCTCAGGTTTGGTATAAGCCTTGAGATATCACATCTCATGCTATAGGAAGGGTCTCAAGGTTGGAATGGGAAGGAGTTGGATATCACATCTCATCCAATAGGAAGGGTCTCAGGTTTGGAATGGGAAGGAATTGGATATCACATCTCATGTTATAGGAAGGATCTCAGGTTTGGTATTAGAAGCATTGAGATATCACATCTCATGCTATAGGAAGGGTCTCAGGATTGGAATGTGAAGGATTTGGATATCACATCTCATGCTAAAGGAAGGGTCTCAGGTTTGGTAGAAGCACTGAGATATCACGTCGCTGCTATCGGAAGGGTCTCAGGATTGGATTGGGAAGGAGTTGGATATCCCTTCTCATGCTATAGGAAGGGTCTCAGGATTTGAATGGCAAGGAGTTGGATATCACATCTCATGCCATAGGAAGGGTCTCAGGTTTGGTATAAGCATTGAGATATCACATCTCTGCTATCGGAAGGGTCTCAGGATTGGATTGGGAAGGAGTTGGATATCCCTTCTCATGCTATAGGAAGTGTCTCAGGTTGGAATGGGAAGGAGTTGGATATCACATCTCATGTTATAGGAAGGGTCTCAGGATTGGAATGGGAAGGATTTGGATATCACATCTCTTGCTATAGGAAGGGTCTCAGGATTGGAATGGGTAGGAGTTGGATATTACTTTCTTGCTATAGGAAGGGTCTCATGTTTGGAATGGGAAGGAGTTGGATATCACATATGCTATAGTTAGTGTCTCAGGTTTGGAACGGGAAGGAGTTGGATATCACATCTCATGTTATAGGAAGGGTCTCAGGTTTGGTATAAGCATTGAGATATCACATCTCTGCTATCGGAAGCGGCTCAGGATTGGAATGGGAAGGAGTTGGATATCCCATCTCATGTTATAGGAAGAGTCTCTGGTTTGGTATTAGAATTATTGAGATATCACATCGCATGCTGTAGGAAGGGTCTAATGATTGGAATGGGATAGACTTGGATATCACATCTCATGTTATAGGTAGGCTCTCAGGTTTGGTATAAGCATTGAGATATCACATCTCATGCTATAGGAAGGGTCTCAGGATTGGAATGGGAAGGAATTGGATATCACATCTCATGCTATAGGAAGGGTCTCAGATTTGGTATAAGCATTGAGATATCACATCTCATGCTAAAGGAAGGGTCTCAGGATTGGAATGGGAAGGAGTTGTATATGACATCTCAGGCCATAGGAAGGTTCTCAGGTTTGGTATAAGCATTGAGATATCACATCTCTGGTATCGGAAAGGTCTCAGGATTGGAATGGGAAGGAGTTGGATATCCCATCTCATGTTATAGGAAGGGTCTCAGGTTTGGTATTAGAAGCATAGAGATATCACATCTCATGCTATAGGAAGGGTCTCAGGATTGGAATGGGAAGGACTTGGATGTCACATCTCATGCTATAGGGAGGGTCTCAAGTTTGATATTAGAAGCATTGAGATAACAAATCTCATGATATCGGAAGGGTCTCAGGATTGGAATGGGAAGGAGTTGGATATCACATCTCATGATAAAGGAAGGGTCTAAGGTTTGGAAGGGGAAGGATTTGGATATCACATCTCATGTTATAGGACGGGTCTCAGGTTTAATATTAGAAGCATTGAGATATCAAGTCTCATGGTATAAGAAGGGTCTCAGAATTGGAATGGGAAGGAGTTGGATATCACACCTCAAGCTATAGCAAGGGTCTCAGGATTGGAATGGGAAGGAGTTGGATATCACATTTCATGTTATAGGAAGGGTCTCAGGATTGGAATGGGAAGGACTTGGATATCATATCTCATGCTATAGGACGGGTCTCAGGTTTGTTATTAGAATCATTGAGATATCATATTGCATGCTGTAGGAAGGGTTAAGGATTGGAATGGGAAGGACCTGGATATCACATATCATGCTATAGAACGGCTCTCAGGTTTGGAAAGGGAAGGAGTTGGATATCACATCTCATGTTATAGGATGGATCTCAGGTTTGGTATTAGAAGTATTGAGATATCACATCTCATGTTATCGGAAGGATCTCAGGTTTGGTATTAGAAGTATTGAGATATCACAACTCATGCTATAGGAAGGGTTTCAGGATTGGAATGGGAAGGAGTTGGATATCACATCTCATGCTAAAGGAAGGGTCTCAGGTTTGGTAGAAGCATTGAGATATCACATCTCATGCTATAGGAAGGGTCTCAGGATTGGAATGGGAAGGACTTAGATATCACATATCATGCTATAGGGAGGGTCTCAGTTTTGATATTAGAAGCATTGAGATATCACATCTCATGCTATCGGAAGTGTCTCAGGATTGGAATGGGAAGGAGCTGGATATCACATCTCATGCTAAAGGAAGGGTGTCAGGTTTGGAACGGGAAGGAGTTGGATATCACATCTCATGTTATAGGAAGGGTCTCAGGTTTGGTATAAACATTGAGATATCACATCTCTGCTATCGGAAGTGTCTCTAGATTGGAATGGGAAGGAGTTGGATATCCCATCTCATGTTATAGGACGGGTCTCAGGTTTGTTATTAGAATCATTGAGATATCATATTGCATGCTGTAGGAAGGGTCTAAGGGTTGGAATGTGAAGGACTTGGATATCACATCTCATGCTATAGATAGGCTCTTAGGTTTGGAAAGGGAAGGAGTTGGATCTCACATTTCATGTTAGAGGAAGGATCTCAGGTTTGGTATTAGAAGCATTGAGATATCACATCTCATGCTATAGGAAGGGTCTCAGGATTGGAATGGGAAGGAGTTGGATATCACATCTCATGCTATAGGAAGGGTCTCAGGTTTGGTATAAGCATTGAGATATCACATCTCATGCTATAGGAAGGGTCTCAGGATTGGAATGGGAAGGAGTTGGATATCAAATCTCATGCTATAGGAAGCGTCTCAGGATTGGAATGGGAAGGAGTTGAATATGACATCTCATGCCGTAGGAAGGGTCTCAGGTTTGGTATAAACATTGAGATATCACATCTCTGCTATCAAAAGGGTCTCAGGATTGGAATGGGAAGGAGTTGGATATCCCATCTCATGTTATAGGAAGAGTCTCAGGTTTGGTATTAGAAGCATTGAGATATCACATCTCATGCTATAGGAAGTGTCTCAGGATTGGAATGGGAAGGAGTTGGATATCACATCTCATGTTATAGGAAGGGTCTCAGGATTGGAATGGGAAGGATTTGGATATCACATCTCTTGCTATAGGAAGGGTCTCAGGATTGGAATGGGTAGGAGTTGGATATTACTTTCTTGCTATAGGAAGGGTCTCATGTTTTAAATGGGAAGGAGTTGGATATCACATATGCTATAGTTAGTGTCTCAGGTTTGGAACGGGAAGGAGTTGGATATCACATCTCATGTTATAGGAAGGGTCTCAGGTTTGGTATAAGCATTGAGATATCACATCTCTGCTATCGGAAGCGGCTCAGGATTGGAATGGGAAGGAGTTGGATATCCCATCTCATGTTATAGGAAGAGTCTCTGGTTTGGTATTAGAATCATTGAGATATCACATCGCATGCTGTAGGAAGGGTCTAAGGATTGGAATGGGATGGACTTGGATATCACATCTCATGTTATAGGTAGGCTCTCAGGTTTGGTATAAGCATTGAGATATCACATCTCATGCTATAGGAAGGGTCTCAGGATTGGAATGGGAAGGAATTGGATATCACATCTCATGCTATAGGAAGGGTCTCAGATTTGGTATAAGCATTGAGATATCACATCTCATGCTAAAGGAAGGGTCTCAGGATTGGAATGGGAAGGAGTTGTATATGACATCTCAGGCCATAGGAAGGTTCTCAGGTTTGGTATAAGCATTGAGATATCACATCTCTGCTATCGGAAAGGTCTCAGGATTGGAATGGGAAGGAGTTGGATATCCCATCTCATGTTATAGGAAGGGTCTCATGTTTGGTATTAGAAGCATAGAAATATCACATCTCATGCTATAGGAAGGGTCTCAGGATTGGAATGGGAAGGACTTGGATGTCACATCTCATACTATAGGGAGGGTCTCAAGTTTGATATTAGAAGCATTGAGATAACAAATCTCATGATATCGGAAGGGTCTCAGGATTGGAATGGGAAGGAGTTGGATATCACATCTCATGATAAAGGAAGGGTCTAAGGTTTGGAAGGGGAAGGATTTGGATATCACATCTCATGTTATAGGACGGGTCTCAGGTTTAATATTAGAAGCATTGAGATATCAAGTCTCATGGTATAAGAAGGGTCTCAGAATTGGAATGGGAAGGAGTTGGATATCACACCTCAAGCTATAGGAAGGGTCTCAGGATTGGAATGGGAAGGAGTTTGATATCACATCTCATGCCATAGTATGGGTCTCAGGTTTGGTAGAAGCATTGGGATATCACATCTCATGCTATCGGAAGGGTATCAGTATTGGATTTGGAAGAAGTTGGATATCCCATCTCATGCTATAGGAAGGGTCTCAGGTTGGAATGGGAAGGAGTTGGATATCACATTTCATGTTATAGGAAGGGTCTCAGGATTGGAATGGGAAGGACTTGGATATCATATCTCATGCTATAGGACAGGTCTCAGGTTTGTAATTAGAATCATTGAGATATCATATTGCATGCTGTAGGAAGGGTCTAAGGATTGGAATGGGAAGGACCTGGATATCACATCTCATGCTATAGAACGGCTCTCAGGTTTGGAAAGGGAAGGAGTTGGATATCACATCTCATGTTATAGGATGGATCTCAGGTTTGGTATTAGAAGTATTGAGATATCACATCTCATGCTATAGGAAGGGTCTCAGGATTGGAATGGGAAGGAGTTGGATATTACATCTCATGCTAAAGGAAGGGTCTCAGGTTTGGTAGAAGCATTGAGATATCACATCTCATGCTATAGGAAGGGTCTCAGGATTGGAATGGGAAGGACTTAGATATCACATATCATGCTATAGGGAGGGTCTCAGTTTTGATATTAGAAGCATTGAGATATCACATCTCATGCTATAGGAAGGGTCTCAGGTTTGGAAAGGGAAGGAGTTGGATATCACATCTCATGTTATAGGATGGATCTCAGGTTTGGTATTAGAAGTATTGAGATATCACATCTCATGCTATAGGAAGGGTCTCAGGATTGGAATGGGAAGGAGTTGGATATTACATCTCATGCTAAAGGAAGGGTCTCAGGTTTGGTAGAAGCATTGAGATATCACATCTCATGCTATAGGAAGGGTCTCAGGATTGGAATGGGAAGGAGCTGGATATCACATCTCATGCTAAAGGAAGGGTCTCAGGTTTGGAACGGGAAGGAGTTGGATATCACATCTCATGTTATAGGAAGGGTCTCAGGTTTGGTATAAACATTGAGATATCACATCTCTGCTATCGGAAGTGTCTCAGGATTGGAATGGGAAGGAGTTGGATATCCCATCTCATGTTATAGGACGGGTCTCAGGTTTGTTATTAGAATCATTGAGATATCATATTGCATGCTGTAGGAAGGGTCTAAGGGTTGGAATGTGAAGGACTTGGATATCACATCTCATGCTATAGATAGGCTCTTAGGTTTGGAAAGGGAAGGAGTTGGATCTCACATTTCATGTTAGAGGAAGGATCTCAGGTTTGGTATTAGAAGCATTGAGATATCACATCTCATGCTATAGGAAGGGTCTCATGATTGGAATGGGAAGGAGTTGGATATCACATCTCATGCTATAGGAAGGGTCTCAGGTTTGGTATAAGCATTGAGATATCACATCTCATGCTATAGGAAGGGTCTCAGGATTGGAATGGAAGGAGTTGGATATCACATCTCATGTTATAGGAAGGATCTCAGGTTTGGTATTAGAAGCATTGAGACATCACATCTCATGCTATAGGAAGGGTCTCAGGATTGGAATGGGAAGGAGTTGGATATCAAATCTCATGCTATAGGAAGGGTCTCAGGATTGGAATGGGAAGGAGTTGAATATGACATCTCATGCCGTAGGAAGGGTCTCAGGTTTGGTATAAACATTGAGATATCACATCTCTGGTATCAAAAGGGTCTCAGGATTGGAATGGGAAGGAGTTGGATATCCCATCTCATGTTATAGGAAGAGTCTCAGGTTTGGTATTAGAAGCATTGAGATATCACATCTCATGCTATAGGAAGTGTCTCAGGATTGGAATGGGAAGGACTTGGATATCACATCTCATGCTATAGGTAGGGTCTCAAGTTTGACATTAGAAGCATTGAGATATCACATCTCATGCTATAGGAAGGGTCTGAGGATTGGAATGGGAATGAGTTGGATATCACATCTCCTGCTATGGGAAGGGTCTCAGGTTTGGTATAAGCAGTGAGATATCACATCTCATGCTATAGGAAGTGTCTCAGGATTGGAATGGGAAGGAGTTGGATATCACATCTCATGTTATAGGAAGGATCTCAGGTTTGGTATAAGCATTGAGATATCACATCTCTGCTATCGGAAGGGTCTCAAGATTGGAATGGGAAGGAGTTGGATATTCCCATCTCATGTTATAGGAAGGGTCTCAGGTTTGGTATTAGAAGCATCGAGATATCACATCTCATGCTATAGGAAGGGTCTCAGGATTGGAATGGGAAGGACTTGGATATCACATCTCATGCTATAGGGAGGGTCTCAAGTTTGATATTAGAAGCTTTGAGATATCACATCTCATGATATCGGAAGGGTCTCAGGATTGGAATGGGAATGAGTTGGATATCACATCTCATGATAAAGGAAGGGTCTAAGGTTTGGAAGGGGAAGGATTTGGATATCACATCTCATGTTATATTACGGGTCTCAGGTTTGGTATTAGAAGCATTGAGATATCAAGTCTCATAGTATAGGAAGGGTCTCAGAATTGGAATGGGAAGGAGTTGGATATCCCATCTCATGTTATAGGAAGAGTCTCTGGTTTGGTATTAAAATCATTGAGATATCACATCGCATGCTGTAGGAAGGGTCTAAGGATTGGAATGGGATGGACTTGGATATCACATCTCATGTTATAGGTAGGCTCTCAGGTTTGGTATAAGCATTGAGATATCACATCTCATGCTATAGGAAGGGTCTCAGAATTGGAATGGGAAGGAGTTGGTTATCACATCTCAAGCTATAGGAAGGGTCTCAGTATTGAAATGGGAAGGACTTGGATATCACATCTCATGCCATAGGAAGGCTCTCAGGTTTGGAAGGGGAAAGAGTTGGATATCTCATTTCATGTTAGAGGTAGGATCTCAGGTTTGGTATTAGAGGCATTGAGATATCACATCTCATGCTATCAGAAGGGTCTCAGGAATGGAATGGGAAGGAGTTAGATATCACATCTCATGCTAAAGGGAGGGTCTCAGGTTTGGAAGGGGAAGGATTTGGATATCACATCTCATGTTATAGGAAGGATCTCAGGTTTGGTATTAGAAGCATTGAGATATCACATCTCATGCTATCGGAAGGATCTCAGGTTTGGTATTAGAAGCATTGAGATATCACATCTCATGCTATCAGAAGAGTCTCAGGATTGGAATAGGAAGGAGTTGGATATCACATTTCATGCTAAAGGGAGGGTCTCAGGTTTGGAAGGGGAGGATTTGGATATCACATCTCATGTTATAGGAAGGATCTCACGTTTGGTATTAGAAGCATTGAGATATCAAATCTCATGCTATAGGAAGGGTCTCAGGATTGGAATGTGAAGGATTTGGATATCACATCTCATGCTAAAGGAAGGGTCTCAGGTTTGGTAGAAGCATTGAGATTTCACGTCTCTGCTATCGGAAGGGTCTCAGGATTGGATTGGGAAGGAGTTGGATATCCCTTTTCATGCTATAGGAAGGGTCTCAGGATTTGAATGGCAAGGAGTTGGATATCACATCTCATGCCATAGGAAGGGTCTCAGGTTTGGTATAAGCATTGAGATATCACATCTCTGCTATCGGAAGGGTCTCAGGATTGGATTGGGAAGGAGTTGGATATCCCTTCTCATGCTATAGGAAGTGTCTCAGGTTGGAATGGGAAGGAGTTGGATATCACATCTCATGTTATAGGAAGGGTCTCAGGATTGGAATGGGAAGGACTTGGATGTCACATCTCATGCTAAAGGAAGGGTCTCAGGTTTGGTAGAAGCATTGAGATTTCACGTCTCTGCTATCGGAAGGGTCTCAGGATTGGATTGGGAAGGAGTTGGATATCCCTTTTCATGCTATAGGAAGGGTCTCAGGATTTGAATGGCAAGGAGTTGGATATCACATCTCATGCCATAGGAAGGGTCTCAGGTTTGGTATAAGCATTGAGATATCACATCTCTGCTATCGGAAGGGTCTCGGGATTGGATTGGGAAGGAGTTGGATATCCCTTCTCATGCTATAGGAAGTGTCTCAGGTTGGAATGGGAAGGAGTTGGATATCACATCTCATGTTATAGGAAGGGTCTCAGGATTGGAATGGGAAATATCCAAATCCTTCCCATTCCAATCCTGAGACCCTTCCTATAGCAAGAGATGTGATATCCAAATCCTTCCCATTCCAATCCTGAGACCCTTCCTATAACATGAGATGTGATATTCAACTCCTTCCCATTCCAACCTGAGACACTTCCTATAGCATGAGAAGGGATATCCAACTCCTTCCCAATCCAATCCTGAGAACCTTCCGATAGCAGAGATGTGATATCTCAATGCTTATACCAAACCTGAGACCCTTCCTATGGCATGAGATGTGATATCCAACTCCTTGCCATTCAAATCCTGAGACCCTTCCTATAGCATGAGATGTGATATCTCAATGCTTCTACCAAACCTGAGACCCTTCCTTTAGCATGAGATGTGATATCCAATTCCTTCCCATTCCAAACCTGAGACCCTTCCTATTGGATGAGATGTGATATCCAACTCCTTCCCATTCCAACCCTGAGACCATTCCTATACCATGAGATGTGATATCTCAATGCTTCTAATACCAATCCTGGGAACCGTCCTATAACATAAGATGTGATATCTCAATGTTTCTAATAAAAAACCTGAGACCCTTCCTATAACATGAGATGTGATATCCAATTCCTTCCCATTCCAGACCTGAGACCCTTCCTTTAGCATGAGATGTGATATCCAAATACTTCCCATTCCAATCCTAAAACCCTTCCTATAGCATGAGATGTGATATCTCAATGTTTCTAATAAAAAACCTGAGACCCTTCCTATAGCAAGAGATGTGATATCCAAATCCTTCCCATTCCAATCCTGAGACCCTTCCTGTATATAACATTAGATGTGATATCCAACTCCTTCCCATTCCAGCCTGAGACCCTTCCTATAGCATGAGATGTGATATCCAACTCCTTACCATTCAAATCCTGAGACCCTCCCTATAACAAGAGATGTCATATCCAACTCCTTCCCATTCCAAACCTGAGACCCTTCCTATAACATGAGATGTGATATCCAACTCCTTCCCATTCCAAACCTGAGACCCTTCCGATAGCATGAGATGTGATATCTCAATGCTTCAAAAACCAAACATGAGAACCATCCTATAACATGAGATGTGAAATCCAAATCCTTCCCTTCCCAAACCTGAGACTCTTCCTATAGCATGAGATGTGATATCTCAATGCTTCTACCAAACCTGAAACCCTTCCTATAGCATGAGATGTGATATCACAATGCTTCTAATACCAAACCTGAGACCCTTCCCATAGCATGAGATGTGATATCCAACTCCTTCCCATTCCAATCCTGAGACCCTTCCTATAGCATGAGATGTTATATCTCAATGTTTCTAATACCAAACCTGAGATCCTTCCTATAACATGAGATGTGATATCCAACTCCTTCCCATTCCAATCCCGAGACCCTTCCTATAGCATGAGATGTGATATCTCAATGCTTCTAATACCAAACCTAAGGTCCTTCCTATAACATGAGATGTGATATCCAAATCCTTCCCATTCCAAACCTGAGACCCTCCCTTTAGCATGAGATGTGATATCCAACTCCTTCCCATTCCAATCCTGATACCCTTCTGATAGCATGAGATGTGATATCTCAATGCCTCTAATACCAAACCTGAGATCCTACCTCTAACATGAAATGTGACATCCAACTCCTTCCTTTTCCAAACCTGAGACCCTTCCTACAGCATGAGATGTGTTAAGACGGATTTCTGAACTCTGTCCTGGTGGCGCAGAAGTTCAGAAGGCCAACCTAATTACTTGGAACAGGGTAACCTCTGGATGAGCCAGACCAATCAAGGTAGCGATCGCGGCGGTCAAGACTAGGTCTCAAGAGGGGTGAGGGTGACTGAAAGCCCGCAATGAGCACACAAAGCAAGAGCGCTTACAAACTACTCCAAACAGTTGTTATATCAAAAATAGATACACATTTATTTTAAGGCCTTTAAAATAAAGACCGTAGCGAGAAAATCACAATATCACAATATTAAACCAACACATACCATATCAACACAATATATATACAAATACACAGTCGCAAGCGTTTAAAGCACGAAATATGTAGTCCACCTGAAAGGAAAGGAAAACAGGCAGTGCGATAACGCTTTAGACTCAGTTCGCCTTCAGAGGCACCTAACTAGATGGAAGTCCGAGCCCTGCGAAGAGTGGAGCCTTGTGCTCAAAGTACCTGCCACGCCGGTGCCAACGGGCAAAAGGGGAAGCTCTTCGGAGGAAGTCAGGCAGTTCGGGTTAGTGCACAGCAGAAGGAGAACAGGTTCCGCAACTCAAGCGCAGCCTCCACAGCGGGCAGAAGCAGAGCGCGAGTACGGCCAAAAGGGTGCTGTTTTTACACAGCAGGGAAAGCAATGGGATACTGCAGGAGGGCGACCAGATCCTAGCTAAACTACTCACCGGTCCCCGAAGCAAGCAGACCCAGGCTTCTCCACGTTAGTTTCAGCAGCTGGCAGGTTCAGAAGAGCAGGGAACGCCTCGAAGTCGTGTAGAGCAAAAAGACGTCCCAATCGACGAAACCAGCACAGTTTGTTGCCGCAGCAGGACAACGGAGCGGCCGTGTGTATTCAAGCCAAATGTACACTCCTCCCTTCAGACTTGGGAACGCCAAGTGTACGAAGCGTGGGAGAGTGACAAGGACTCGAAATACAACACAACCTGGCGGCAGTTACAGAGCAGGACTCCCTTGTAAGCTGGTCAGTCAACTGGATGGCCCAGAGACACTTCCGAAGGCTTACTTGGAGGGGGTGATGAAGTCGCCGGGAATAGCTGTTCCTGCTATTCCAAAGGTCGAAGCACCAGTACAGACACTTCTGGTTCGATCCAAGGAGGAAAGGGTTTCACAGGACGACAGCAGTGCAAAGGAGGATTCCTTCAGCGGGTCACCAGCGATTCCTCGGTCCAGCCTCTTGGTTGCAGGATACTTGGCTCCTGTATTCCTTCGTTCGTGAGAACTCAGGAGATCGACATGGTAGTGGTGTTTCCAGCTCCCTCTTATCCACGGTTCCCTTCGCGCCAAAACGGAGGGGAGCCAATGGGAGATCCGCACATCAACACACATACCATACGTGGACCAATCACGGACCACGGTGGTCCCAGGCATTCACACCACCCCAGACTCTCTGGCACCCAGGATGTGTATTGGGACCAGACATCCCAGCCCACACCCTGGAGGCACACAAACGACATGTAGAAGCCTGCAAAAGCAACCACGTTTCGCGGGAAAGTACATGCCCAAATAAGGAAGGCCCCGGGTCGCCCGACCTGGGGAAGGTGAAGGGAGCAAGACGGTCAGTGGACAGGACAAAGGAGCCTTGTGGACTGGCCATTTTGGGAGCCAGGCCACCATTTTGGGTTCAGTGCGAAAAACGTGCTCAGAACGCCAAAAGGAGCTCAAAATAAACAAAACGATCGCTGCCACCATTCCAGTCCCTGAATGACTTGCACCGATCAAATACCATCCTAAAAGAGTATCTAGGGCCCGTAGAAGGCTAGAGACCCAAGAGAGCTGTAACTGAGCTTACAGTGCCCTCTTGTGTCATGTTGCACTAAAGCCGCAACATGATAAACGAAACTACGGGAAACAGCGTTCCCCGGTACTGAATGTCTTAAGGGCATGTCAGTTTCCCCGTAAGAAAAGGAGCGAAAGCCCAGAGAAGTGCGGCAGAAGGCTGTACTTCTCTGGCAAAGTCAAGAACAAGGTTAAAAACAATAGCAAAAAGTTTAGGGGTTGCTACATGGAAGGAAAATTCCCTACAATTACGAAATCTTTCCTAACACTCGCCCCTCCCAGACTATGGACAGGGGGAACTAATCCACCCCTGGATGAGTCTCTTGTTCAGGTCGGTTAAACATTCTGGACAACCCATCAGCATTGCTATGTTGGACACCTGGCCTATGCTCAATAGTGAAGTCGAAGCCTTGAAGACTTATGGACCACCTAAGCAACTTTGGATTCTCCCCCTTCATGTTCATTAGCCACTTTAACGGCTTATGGTCAGTCTGCACAGTGAAGTGGGTCCCATAGAGGTAGGGCCTCAGCTTCCTTAGGGCCCACACAACAGAGAAACATTCTTTCTCTACCGTGGACCATCTGAGCTCTCTGTCCTTAAGCTGGCGACTAATAAAACCGATAGGGTGTTCCTTACCCTTCTCATGTACTTGTGATAGTACAGCTCCTATCCCAGTGTCAGAGGCATCCGTCTGCACGATAAAAGGTCTTTGATAATCAGGGGCCCTGAGCACAGGGGCCTGGCACAAGGAGTCTTTTAAGCCATTGAAGGCCTTCTCACACTCGTCAGTCCAAGTTGCCTTCTTGGGTTTCTTCGGAGTTGTGAGGGCAGTCAGAGGAGCAGCTATGGTGCCATAGTCTGCCACAAAATTGCGATAATAACCCGTGAGTCCTAAGAAGGCTCTCACTTGGGTTTGCGTAGTGGGGGTAGGCCAGTCTTGTACTGCTTGTACTTTACTGGGTAGAGGCTGTATCCTCCCTCCACCTACTTCATGTCCAAGGTAAACCACTGAGCCTTGTCAAATCTGGCATTTACTAGCCTTTATGGTCAAGTGGGCTTTCTGAAGGGCCTGGAGCACAATCCTGAGGTGTTTCACATGGTCTTCCCAGGTGGCACTGAAAACTGCTATATCGTCTAGATATGCAAGACAGAATTCGTCCAACCCATTCAACACATGATTCACAAGCCTCTGGAAAGTGGCAGGTGCATTCTTCAACCCGAACGGCATTACCCGGAATTGGTAAAGGCCGTCTGGAGTAGAAAATGCTGTCTTCTCCTTGGCATGTTCTGCTAAAGCTATTTGCCAATAGCCAGCAGTGAGGTCAAACGTGCTGAGGTACTTGGAGGCACCCAACGTATCCACCAGCTCATCTGTTCGAGGCAAGGGGTGTGCATCTGTCTTGGTGACAGCATTCAGAGCCCTGTAATCCACGCAGAACCTCAATTCAGAAGTGCCTGCTTTTGGAACCAAAACCACAGGACTGGACCAAGGACTACTAGAGGGTTCAATCACCCCAAGGTCTAACATCTTGTTGACCTCGGTCTTAATATAAGACCGTACTTTATCTGACATCCTGTATCCCCTACTTTTGGTAGGTACACTGTCTCCTGTGTCAAAGTTATGTTTGCACCAAGGTGTCAAACCAGGGGACTGTGAAAACAGGGGGGAAAACTGCCTAAGCAAACTTTTCACCTCAGCCTGCTGATCAGAAGTCAGGTGAGGGGCCACTCGGACACCCTCAACGGAGCCATCTGAAGGACCGCTTTGGAACAGGTCGGGGAGAGGTTCTGACTCCTCTTCCTCAACATCTGAAGCCAGTAGCAGTGCTGCGATTTCGACTCTTGGGACGAAAGCCTTCAGCCTATTCACGTGAAACACTTTTGGAGCCTGTCCAGGCCTTCCAAGGTCCACTAAATAGTTCACCTCACCCAGGGGCTCCACCACTGTGTAAGGGCCTGACCATTTGTCCTGTAAAGCGCGAGGCCTTATTGGATTCATGATCAGGACGTGCTGACCAGGTGTAAAGTTGATGAGGGAAGCTTTATGGTCGTACCAATGTTTCACCAGCGCTTGCCCTGCCTTCAATTTATCACTAGCCAAGCCCATCAGAAGTACCATCCGTTTTCTGAGCCCTAGCACATAATCAACTACATTGGTAGTAACAGGGGGAGTGGGCATCTCCCATCCCTCTTTGACGATGGCTAAGGGTCCCCGTACGGGATGACCGAACAGAAGTTCGAAGGGGCTGAAGCCAACACCCTCCTGTGGTACCTCTCGGTAGGCAAACAGTAGGCATGGTAAAAGAAGATCCCATTTTCTTCTCTGGGGCTCCTCCAGAGCCCCAATCATGCTTTTTAACGTTCTGTTGAAACGTTCCACCAGACCATTGGTCTGGGGGTGGTATGCAGAAGAGAACTTGTAGGTGACCCCACATTCTTTCCACATAGCCTGCATATACTTCGACATAAAGTTGCTGCCACGATCTGACACAACTTCTTTAGGGAAGCCAACCCTAGTAAATATGCCGAGTAAAGCTTTTGCAACTGACTTGGCAGTTACAGTTTTCAATGGGATGGCCTCAGGATACCTGGTTGCATGGTCGACCAGCACCAGGATAAACCTATTGCCCGAGGATGTTTGCGGGTCAAGGGGACCAACGATGTCGATCCCTACCCTTTCAAATGGTACCCCCACAACTGGGAGCGGTACCAACGGAGCTTGGATTGTCGCGCCAACCTTACCAGACAACTGGCAGGAGGCACAACTCCTGCAGTGACTTTCTACTTGCACCCCCATCTTGGGCCAGTAGAAGTGCATGGATAACCTTTGCTTGGTCCTCTTCATACCAAGGTGACCAGCAAGGGGAACTTCATGCGCCAACTGCAGGAGGGAGGGCCTAACAGCAAGGGGAACCACCAACCTCCTATGGTCTCCTTCTGTAGACTCTGTGGGCTCACTATACAGGAGTCCACCTTCCCAATAAATCCTATGCTTCCCAGGAGGCTCACCCTCAAGCTGGGAGCAGGCCTGTCTCCTTAGGCCTTCCAGAGATGGGCACTCACGTTGGCCTTTACTGAATTCGTCCCTATCAGGACCTCCTTCAACTAACAAGTCTTTTAGTTCAGGATGATCGTTGGGGTCGAAAACTTCAGGCATCGCCACCTCCTCGTCAGGCCCGGGCGATTGACCAACTTCCTCCACCGCAGTGGTAGGCGAGCTCGGGGGAATATTCTCTTTCCCTCGTCTTGACTTGTAGACTCCCTTCGCCTTGGGTTTCCCCTTCGGCTGGGGCGGCGTATTGGACTTGGCCAATGCTGCCCGTGCTTGAGACCGTGTGTAGGGTCTTTCGGCAGTGTCTCCTACGAGCCCTAAAGCTCTGAGATCATTACCCAGCAAGACCTTTCCCGGGACGTTTCTCTGAATGCTCACTGGAATCCTGACTGCTGTACCATTTAAAGTAAGATTTACAGGGATCACGGGAAACATACGGAGGGGGCCGTCAGCAAACTTAGTGGGCATCAGAGTAGCTCTGGCAACTTCCTCTGAGTCTACCAAGGTAGAATCCACTACTGTTCGACTGCACCCACTATCCCTAAGAGCTGGAGTATCCACTCCATTGATCAGCACGCTGTCTTTAAAGTAGTGCTTGGTATTATCCGGAATCCTAGCATAAGCCTCTGCGACTTTAGGCTCCCAGGAACCCAGGGACACTAAAACTACCTCAGCCTCTATCCCGCTGGGAAATGAGTCTGAGGAGAAGGATGCTCCTGTAATCTCTTCTTCCTCGTAGGAGGAGAAGGCCAGATTAGCGGAGTGGACCCCCAAAGGTCTAACCTTACACCGGGGATCCCCCTTCACATGGTCAGTTGCTCCACAAGAAAAACAAGCCCCAGTGGGTCTGTTTACGTAGGGAGGCTTATTGTAACCAGAGTTCTGTTTCGGAGGCGAACCTCCACTACCCTGTGAGTTCTCTTGTGTCTTACCCTTGTTTTTCTTTTTGTGGCCCTTATGGGAAGAAGATTTAGCAGATTCCCCACCCTCCATATCTTTGGACTTTTTCCCTTCCTCCTGCTTACCAGGATTTTTGTCCTTATGGGACACTCGATGTGACACCCATAAGTCTGCTGCAATGGCCAGCTTCTTAGGATCTATCTCCTTCGAATCGGCCAAATGCTGCTTAAGCTCCGGGGAAGAAGAAGCAAAAATGTGTTCCAGCATGACCAGATTGATCATGCCTTCGAAGGTAGAAGCCTTATAACCTTCGACCCAGCCAGTTAAGTTTTTCAAAGATTCAGCGACATAAGATACCCAAGTACCACCTTCCTTTTTCTTATACTCTCGAAAACGCTTTAAATATTGGGCCGGAGTCTTCCCAAACTTTAAAATGAGAGTTTGCTTTAACATTGCGAAATCAGCCCGCTCAGCCTTCGACATTTCCATAATGGCACTGCAGCCAGAATGGGGCAGTCTACTGAGCAACCAAGCAATCTTATCAGCATTGTCAACTTCTTGAACCTCGCATGCATACTCAAACGCATTCAGCCAGTCCATAATGTCATTCCTTTCTTCATACACACTGAGCAGATCTTTCGGAAACCGTGGATGAGAGGAAGCCCCAGAGCCATGTCCAGTACCCTTGGACCCATTTGCAACCTGAAGCTTGGCCAGTTCCAACTGGTGATCCCTGTCTTTCTGTTTTTCTGCCTGTTCGATTTTTAGTTTGGCTATGCTGAATTCAAGCTCCTGCTGCCTAAACCGCAGCTCTTGCTTCTTGAATTCAAGCATAGCCTCCCCATCAACACTGGCAGAGGAAACATTACACATCACATCCTCCCTGTCCTCGTGGTCGCGATGGATCAGTGCAGCGGCAGAACCGTCGGTTCTACCAGTGAGAGCAGCCCCACCACCTTCTGCACTGTCCTCGGAAGTTATAGCGTCAAGCTGCGCTTCTTGCCACGCCACGATTCTCTGGATCATTTCCAATTTAGTGCCTTGAGAGGAAACACCTCTCTCCGCACACATCTTCTTCAATGTTTCTGATTTGGAAGCATTTAAAGTTAACAAGGTATTTGCTTCCATACTGTTTGATAGGACTATGGCCTTTTTAAAGTTTTATTACAACAATTCACTACGTGTACTGTTTGGAATAACCTGAAATGCCTTAGTTCGAGCGCAACACTGGATACCTTCAGTCGTATCCCACCGCTGTACACCAATTTGTTAAGACGGATTTCTGAACTCTGTCCTGGTGGCGCAGAAGTTCAGAAGGCCAACCTAATTACTTGGAACAGGGTAACCTCTGGACGAGCCAGACCAATCAAGGTAGCGATCGCGGCGGTCAAGACTAGGTCTCAAGAGGGGTGAGGGTGACTGAAAGCCCGCAATGAGCACACAAAGCAAGAGCGCTTACAAACTACTCCAAACAGTTGTTATATCAAAAATAGATACACATTTATTTTAAGGCCTTTAAAATAATGACCGTAGCGAGAAAATCACAATATCACAATATTAAACCAACACATACCATATCAACACAATATATATACAAATACACAGTCGCAAGCGTTTAAAGCACGAAATATGTAGTCCACCTGAAAGGAAAGGAAAACAGGCAGTGCGATAACGCTTTAGACTCAGTTCGCCTTCAGAGGCACCTAACTAGATGGAAGTCCGAGCCCTGCGAAGAGTGGAGCCTTGTGCTCAAAGTACCTGCCACGCCGGTGCCAACGGGCAAAAGGGGAAGCTCTTCGGAGGAAGTCAGGCAGTTCGGGTTAGTGCACAGCAGAAGGAGAACAGGTTCCGCAACTCAAGCGCAGCCTCCACAGCGGGCAGAAGCAGAGCGCGAGTACGGCCAAAAGGGTGCTGTTTTTACACAGCAGGGAAAGCAATGGGATACTGCAGGAGGGCGACCAGATCCTAGCTAAACTACTCACCGGTCCCCGAAGCAAGCAGACCCAGGCTTCTCCACGTTAGTTTCAGCAGCTGGCAGGTTCAGAAGAGCAGGGAATGCCTCGAAGTCGTGTAGAGCAAAAAGACGTCCCAATCGACGAAACCAGCACAGTTTGTTGCCGCAGCAGGACAACGGAGCGGCCGTGTGTATTCAAGCCAAATGTACGCTCCTCCCTTCAACTTGGGAACGCCAAGTGTACGAAGCGTGGGAGAGTGACAAGGACTCGAAATACAACACAACCTGGCGGCAGTTACAGAGCAGGACTCCCTTGTAAGCTGGTCAGTCAACTGGATGGCCCAGAGACACTTCCGAAGGCTTACTTGGCAGGAGATGATGAAGTCGCCGGGAATAGCTGTTCCTGCTATTCCAAAGGTCGAAGCACCAGTACAGGCCTTCTGGTTCGATCCAAGGAGGAAAGGGTTTCACAGGACGACAGCAGTGCAAAGGAGGATTCCTTCAGCGGGTCACCAGCGATTCCTCGGTCCAGCCTCTTGGTTGCAGGATACTTGGCTCCTGTATTCCTTCGTTCGTGAGAACTCAGGAGATCGACATGGTAGTGGTGTTTCCAGCTCCCTCTTATCCACGGTTCCCTTCGCGCCAAAACGGAGGGGAGCCAATGGGAGATCCGCACATCAACACACATACCATACGTGGACCAATCACGGACCACGGTGGTCCCAGGCATTCACACCACCCCAGACTCTCTGGCACCCAGGATGTGTATTGGGACCAGACATCCCAGCCCACACCCTGGAGGCACACAAACGACATGTAGAAGCCCGCGAAAGCAACCACGTTTCGCGGGAAAGTACATGCCCAAATAAGGAAGGCCCCGGGTCGCCCGACCTGGGGAAGGTGAAGGAAGCAAGACGGTCAGTGGACAGGACAAAGGAGCCTCGTGGACTGGCCATTTTGGGAGCCAGGCCACCATTTTGGGTTCAGTGCGAAAAACGTGCTCAGAACGCCAAAAGGAGCTCAAAATAAACAAAACGATCGCTGCCACCATTCCAGTCCCTGAAAGACTTGCACCGATCAAATACCATCCTAAAAGAGTATCTAGGGCCCGTAGAAGGCTAGAGACCCAAGAGAGCTGTAACTTAGCTTACAGTGCCCTCTTGTGTCATGTTGCACTAAAGCCGCAACATGATAAACGAAACTACGGGAAACAGCGTTCCCCGGTACTGACTGTCTTAAGGGCATGTCAGTTTCCCCGTAAGAAAAGGAGCGAAAGCCCAGAGAAGTGCGGCAGAAGGCTGTACTTCTCTGGCAAAGTCAAGAACAAGGTTAAAAACAATAGCAAAAAGTTTAGGGGTTGCCACATGGAAGGAAAATTCCCTACAATTACAAAATCTTTCCTAACAAGATGTGATATCCAAGTCCTTCGCATTCCAATCCTGAGACCCTTCCTATAACATGAGATGTGATATCCAACTCCTTCTATTCCAACCTGAGACCCTTCCTATAGCATGAGATGGGATATCCAACTCCTTCCAAATCCAATCCTGATACCCTTCCGATAGCATGAGATGTGATATCCCAATGCTTCTATAAAACCTGACACCCATACCATGGCATGAGATGTGATATCAAACTCCCGTCCTATACCATGAGACTTGATATCTCAATGCTTCTAATACCAAACCTGAGACCGGTCCAATAACATGAGATGTTATATCCAAATCCTTCCCCTTCCAAACCTTAGACCCTTCCTTTATCATGACATGTGATATCCAAGTCCTTTCCATTCCATTCCTGAGACCCTTCCTATAGCATGAGATGTGATATCCAAGTCCTTCCCATTCCAATCCTGAGACCCTTCCTATAGCATGAGATGTGATATCTCAATGCTTCTAATACCAAACCTGAGACCCTTCCTATAACATGAGATGTGATATCCAAGTCCTTCCCATTCCAATCCTGAGACCCTTCCTATAGCATGAGATGTGATATCTCAATGCTTCTAATACCAAACCTGAGACCCTTCCTATAACATGAATTGTGATGTCCAAATCCTTCCCATTCCAATCCTGAGACCCTTCCGATAGCAGAGATGTGATATCTCAATGCTTATACCAAACCTAAGACCCTTCCGATAGCATGAGATGTGATATCTCAATGCTTCTAATACCAAACCTGAGATCCTTCCAATAACATGAGATATGATGTCCAAATCCCTCCCCTTCCAAACCTTAGACCATCCCTTTAGCATGAGATTTGATATCCAACTCCTTCCCATTCCAATCCTGAGACCCTTCTGATGGCATGAGATGTGATATCTCAATGCCTCTAAAACCAAACCTGAGATCCTACCTCTAACATGAAATGTGATATCCAACTCCTTCCCCTTCCAACCCTGAGAGCCTTCGTATAGAATGAGATGTGATATCCAAGTCCTTCCCATTCCAATCCTGAGACCCTTCCTATAACATGAGATGTGATATCCAACTCCTTCCCATTCCAATCATGAGACCCTTCCTATAGCTTGAGATGTGATATCCAACTCCTTCTCATTCCAATTCTGAGACCCGTCCTATACCATGAGACTTGATATCTCAATGCTTCAAATACCAAACCTGAGACCGGTCCTATAACATGAGATGTGATACCCAAATCCGTCCCCTTCCAAACCTTAGACCCTTCCTATAGCATGAGATGTGATATCTCATTGCTTCTAATACCAAACCTGAGACCCTTCCTATTACGAGATGGGATATCCAACTCCTTCCCATTCCAATCCTGAGACCCTTCAGATAGCAGAGATGTGATATCCAACTCCTTCCCATTCCAAACCTGAGACCCTTCCGATAGCATGAGATGTGATATCTCAATGCTTCTAAAACCAAACATGAGAACCATCCTATAACATGAGATGTGAAATCCAAATCCTTCCCTTTCCAAACCTGAGACCCTTCCTATAGCTTGAGATGAAATATCAAACTCCTTCCCATTCCAATCCTGAGATAGCTTGAGATGTGATATCCAACTCCATCCGATTCCAATCCTGAGACCCTTCCGATAGCATGAGATGTGATAGCTCAATGCTTCTAATATCAAAACTGAGACCCTCCCTATAGTATGAGATGTGAATTCTAAGTCCTCCCCATTCCTATCCTGAGACCCTTCCGATAGCAGAGATGTGATATCTCAATGCTTATACCAAACCTGATGACCCTTCCTATGGCATTAGATGTGATATCCAACTCCTTCCCATTCCAATCCTGAGTTCCTTCCTATAGCATGAGATGTGATATCTCAATGCTTCTATCAAACCTGATACCCTTCCTTTAGCATGAGATGTGATATTCAACTCCTTCCCATTCCAATCCTGAGACCCTTCGTATAACATGAAACGTGATATCCAACTCCTTCCCATTCCAATCCTGAGACTCCTCCTATAGCATGAGATGTGATATCTCAATGCTTCTAATACCAGACCTGGGACCGGTCCTATAACATGAGATATGATATCCAATTCCTTCCCATTCCAATCCTGAGACCCTTCCTATAACGAGATGTGATATCCAACTCCTTCCCATTCCAATTCTGAGACCCTTCCTATACCATGAGACTTGATATCTCAATGCTTCTAATACCAAACCTGAGACCTGTCCTATAACATGAGATGTGATATCCAAATCCTTCCCCTTCCAAACCTTAGACCCTTCCTTTATCATGAGATGTGATATCCAACTCCTTCCCATTCCAATCCTGAGACCCTTCCGATATCATGAGATGTGATATCTCAATGCTTCTAATATCAAACTCGAGACCCTCCCTATAGCATGAGATGTGATATCCAAGTCCTTCCCATTCCAAACCTGAGACCCTTCCTATAACATGAGATGGGAATATCCAACTCCTTCCCATTATAATCCTGAGACCCTTCCGATAGCAAACATGTGATATCTCAATGCTTATACCAAACCTGAGATCCTTCCTATAACATGGGATGTGATATCCAACTCCTTCCCATTCCAATCCTGAGACACTTCCTATAGCATGAGATGTGATATCTCACTGCTTATACCAAACCTGAGACCCTTCCTATAGCATGAGATGTGATATCCAAGTCCTTCCCATTCCAATCCTGAGACACTTCCTATAGCATGAGATGTGATATCTCAATGCTTCTAATACCAAACCTGAGACCCTTCCTATGGCATGAGATGTCATATACAGATCCTTCCCATTCCAATCCTGAGACCCTTCCTATAGCATGAGATGTGATATCTCAATGCTTATACCAAACCTAAAACCCTTCCTATAGCATGAGATGTGATATCCAACTCCGTCCCATTCCAATCCTGAGACCCTTCCTATAGCATGAGATGTGATATCCAATGGCTCTAATATCAAACCTGAGATCCTTCCTCTAACATTAAATGTGATATCCAACTCCTTCCCTTTCCAAACCTGAGAGCCTACCTATAGCATGAGATGTGATATCCAAGTCCTTCCATTCCAATCCTTAGACCCTTCCTACAGCATGCAATATGATATCTCAATGATTCTAATAACAAACCTGAGACCCGTCCTATAACATGAGATATGATATCCAACTCCTTCCCATTCCAATCCTGAGACACTTCCGATAGCAGAGATGTGATATCTCAATGCTTCTAATACCAAACCTGAGACCAGTCCTATAACATGAGATGGGATATCCAACTCCTTCCCGTTCCAAACCTGAGACCCTTCCTATAGCATGAGATGTGATATCCAACTCCTTCCCATCCCAATCCTGAGACACTTCAGATTGCAGAGATTTGATATCTCAATGCTTATACCAAACCTGAGACTCTTCCTATAACATGAGATGTGATATCCAACTCCTTCCCGTTCCAAACCTGAGACCCTTCCTATAGCATGAGATGTGATATCCAACTCCTTCCCATTCCAATCCTGAGACCCTTATGATAGCATGAGATGTGATATCTCAATGCCTCTAATACCAAATCTGAGATTCTTCCGATAGCATGAGATGTGATATCTCAATGCTTCTTATACCAAACCTGAGATCCTTCCTATAACATGAGATGTGATATCCAAATCCTTCCCCTTCCAAACCTGAGACCCTCCCTTTAGCATGAGATGTGATATCCAACTCCTTCCCATTCCAACCTGAGACCCTTCCTATAGCATGAGATGGGATATCCAACTCCTTGGAATTCCAATCCTGATACCCTTCCGATAGCATGAGATTTGATATCCCAATGCTTATACCAAACCTGAGACCCATACTATGGCATGAGATGTGATATCAAACTCCTTCCCATTCCAATCCTGAGACCCTTCCTATAGCTTGAGATGTGATATCCAACTCCTTCCCATTCCAATTCTGAGACCCTTCCTATACCATGAGACTTGATATCTCAATGCTTCTAATACCAAACCTGAGACCCGTCCTATAACATGAGATGTGATATCCAAATCCTTCCCCTTCCAAACCTTAGACCCTTCCTTTATCATGAGATGTGATATCCAACTCCTTCCCATTCCAATCCTGAGACCCTTCCGATATCATGAGATGTGATATCTCAATGCTTCTAATATCAAACTCGAGACCCTCCCTATAGCATGAGATGTGATATCCAAGTCCTTCCCATTCCAATCCTGAGACCCTTCCTATAGCATGAGATGTGATGTCTCAATGCTTCTAATACCAAACCTGAGACCCTTCCTATAACATGAGATGGGAATATCCAACTCCTTCCCATTCCAATCCTGAGACCCTTCCGATAGCAAACATGTGATATCTCAATGCTTATACCAAACCTGAGATCCTTCCTATAGCATGAGATGTGATATCTCACTGCTTATACCAAACCTGAGACCCTTCCTATAGCATGAGATGTGATATCCATATGCTTCTAATATCAAACTTGAGACCCTCCCTATAGCATGAGATGTGATATCCAAGTCCTTCCCATTCCAATCTTGAGACACTTCCTATAGCATGAGATGTGATATCTCAATGCTTCTAATACCAAACCTGAGACTCTTCCTATAACATGAGATGGGATATCCAACTCCTTCCCATTGCAATCCTGAGACCCTTCCGATAGCAGAGATGTGATATCTCAATGCTTATACCAAACCTGAGACCCTTCCTACGGCATGAGATGTCATATACAACTCCTTCCCATTCCAATCCTGAGACCCTTCCTATAGCATGAGATGTGATATCTCAATGCTTATACCAAACCTGAGACCCTTCCTATAGCATGAGATGTGATATCCAACTCCTTCCCATTCCAATCCTGAGACCCTTCCTATAGCATGAGATGTGATGTCTCAATGCTTCTAATACCAAACCTGAGATCCTTCCTATAACATGAGATGTGAAATCCAACTCCTTCCATTCCAATCCTGAGACCCTTCCTATAGCATGAGATGTGATATCTCAATGCTTATACTAAACCTGAGACCCTTCCTTTAGCATGAGATGTGATATCCAACTCCTTCCCATTCCAATCCTGAGACCCTTCCTATAGCATGAGATGTGATATCTCAATGCCTCTAATACCAAACCTGAGATCCTTCCTCTAACATGAAATGTGATATCCAACTCCTTCCCTTTCCAAACCTGAGAGCCTATCCATAGCATGAGATGTGATATCCAAGTCCTTCCCATTCCAATCCTTAGACCCTTCCTACAGCATGCAATAACACTACTCACTTCAGACCTGGGAACGCCAAGTGTACAAATCATGTGAGAGTGACAAGGACTCGATATACTACACAACCTGGCGGCGGTTACAGAGCAAGACTCCTGTGTAGGCTGGTCAGTCTGCTGGATGGCCCAGAGACGCTTCCGAAGGCTTACTAGCAGGAGATGGTGAAAATGCCGAGAATAGCTGTCCCCGCTATTCCAAGGGTCGAAGTACCAGTACAGGCCTTCTGGTTCGATCAAAGGTGAAAAGGGTTTCACAAGGCGACAGCAGTGCAGAGGAGCAGTCCTTCAGCGGGTCACCAGCGATTCCTCGGTTCAGCCTCATGGTTGCAGGATACTTGGCTCCTGTATTCCTTCGTTCGTGAGAACTCAGGAGATCGACATGGTAGTGGTGTTTCCAGCCCCCTCTTATCCACGGTTCCCTTCGCGCCAAAACGGAGGGGACCCAATGGGAGATCCGCTCATCAACACTCACACCATTCGTGGACCTATCACGGACCACGGTGGTCCCAGGCATTCACACCACCCTAGACTCTCTGGCACCCAGGATGTGTATTGGGACCAGACATCCCAGCCCACATCCTGGAGGCACACACAAGACATGTAGAAGCCTGCGAAAGCATCTGTGTTTCGCGGGAAAGCACATGCCCAAATAAGGAAGGCCCCAGGTCGGCTCGACCTGGGGAAGGTGAAGGGAGCAAGACGGTCAGCGGACAGGACAAAGGAGCCTCGTGGTCTGGCTATTTTGGGATCTAGGCCTACATTTTGGGTTAAGCGCGAGAAACGCGCTTAGCACGCCAAAAGGATCTCAAAACACAAGAAACGATCGCTGCCACCATTCCCGTCCGTGAATCACTTGCACCGATCAGTTACAATCCTGAAAGAGTATCTAGGGCCTGTAGAAGGCTAGAGACCCAAGAGAGCAGTAACTTAGCTTACAGTGCCCTCTTGTGTCATGTTGCACGAAAGCTGCAACATGATACAAGAAACTACGGAAACCAGCGTTTCCTGGTACTGACTGTCTTAAGGGCATGACAGTTTCCCCTTAAGAAAGGAGCGAAAGCCCAGAGGAGTGCGGCAGAAGGCTGCACTTCTCGGGCAAAGTCGAGAACAAGGTGAAAAACAACAGCAAAAAGTTTAGGGGTTGCCACATGGAAGGAAAATTACCTACAATTACGAAATCTTTCCTAACACTCGCCCCTCCCAGACTATGGACAGGGGGAACTAATCCACCCCTGGATGAGTCTCTTGTTCAGGTCGGTTAAACATTCTCCACAACCCATCAGCATTGCTATGTTGGACACCTGGCCTATGCTCAATAGTGAAGTCGAAGCCTTGTAGACTTATGGACCACCTAAGCAACTTTGGATTCTCCCCCTTCATGTTTATTAGCCACTTTAAGGGCTTATGGTCAGTTTGCACAGTGAAGTGGGTCCCATAGAGGTAGGGCCTCAGCTTCCTTAGGGCCCACACAACAGAGAAACATTCTTTCTCTACCGTGGACCATCTGAGCTCTCTGTCCTTAAACTGGGGACTAATAAAACCAATAGGGTGTTCCTTACCCTTCTCATCTACTTGCGATAGTACAGCTCCTATCCCAGTGTCAGAGGCGTCCGTCTGCACGATAAAAGGTCTTTGATAATCAGGGGCCCTGAGGACAGGGGCCTCGCACAAGGAGTCTTTTAAGCCATTGAAGGCCTTCTCACACTCGTCGGTCCAAGTTACCTTCTTGGGTTTCTTCAGAGTTGTGAGGGCAGTCAGAGGGGCAGCTATGGTGCCATAGTCTGCCACAAAATTGCGGTAATACCCCGTGAGTCCTAAGAAGGCTCTCACTTGGGTTTGTGTAGTGGGGGTAGGCCAGTCTTGTACTGCTTGTACTTTACTGGGTAGAGGCTGTATCCTCCCTCCACCTACTTCATGTCCAAGGTAAAACACTGAGCCTTGTCCAATCTGGCATTTACTAGCCTTTATGGTCAAGTGTGCTTTCTGAAGAGCCTGGAGCACAATCCCGAGGTGTTTCACATGGTCAGGTGGCACTGAAAACTGCTATATCGTCCAGATATGCAAGACAGAATTCGTCCAACCCATTCAAAACATGATGCACAAGCCTCTGGAAAGTGGCAGGTGCATTCTTCAACCCGAACGGCATTACCCGGAATTGGTAAAGGCCGTCTGGAGTAGAAAACGCTGTCTTCTCCTTGGCATGTTCTGCTAAAGCTATTTGCCAATAGCCAGCAGTGAGGTCAAACGTGCTGAGGTACTTGGAGGCACCCAAAGTATCCACCAGCTCATCTGTTCGAGGCAAGGGGTGTGCATCTGTCTTGGTGACAGCATTCAGAGCCCTGTAATCCACACAGAACCTCAATTCAGAAGTGCCTGCCTTTGGAACGAAAACCACAGTCCTGGACCAAGGACTACTAGAGGGTTCAATCACCCCAAGGTCTAACATCTTGTTGACCTCGGTCTTAATATAAGACCGTACTTTGTCTGACATCCTGTATCCCCTACTTTTGGTAGGTACACTGTCTCCTGTGTCTATGTTATGTTTGCACCAAGGTGTCAAACCAGGCGACTGTGAAAACGGGGGAAAACTGCCTAAGCAAACTTTTCACCTCAGCCTGCTGATCAGAAGTCAGGTGAGGGGCCACTCGGACACCCTCAAAGGAGCTATCTGAAGGACCGCTTTGGAACAGGTCGGGGAGAGGTTCAGACTCCTCTTCCTCAACATCTGAAGCCAGTAACCGTGCTGCGATTTCGACTCTTGGGACGAAAGCCTTCAGCCTATTCACGTGAAACACTTTTGGAGCCTGTCCAGGCCTTCCAAGGTCCACTAAATAGTTAACCTCACCCAGGGGCTCCACCACTGTGTAAGGGCCTGACCATTTGTCCTGTAAAGCTCAAGGCCTTATGGGATTCATGATCAGGACTTGCTGACCAGGTGTAAAGTTGATGAGGGAAGCTTTCTGGTCGTACCAATGTTTCACCAGCGCTTGTACTGCCTTCAATTTATCACTAGCCAAGCCCATCAGAAGTACCATCCGTTTTCTGAGCCCTAGCACATAATCAACTACGTTGGTAGTAACAGGGGGAGTGGGCATCTCCCATCCCTCTTTGACTATGGCTAAGGGTCCCCGTACAGGATGACCAAACAGAAGTTTGAAGGGGCTGAAGCCAACACCCTCCTGTGGTACCTCTCGGTAGGCAAACAGTAAGCATGGTAAAAGAAGATCCCATTGTCTTCTCTGAAGCTCCTCCAGAGCCCCAATCATGCTTTTTAACGTTCTGTTGAAACGTTCCACAAGACCATTGGTCTGGGGGTGGTATGCAGAAGAGAACTTGTAGGTGACCCCACATTCTTTCCACATAGCCTGCATATACTTCGACATAAAGTTGCTGCCACGATCTGACACAACTTCTTTAGGGAAGCCAACCCTAGTAAATATGCCAAGTAAAGCTTTTGCAACTGACTTGGCAGTTACAGTTTTCAATGGGATGGCCTCAGGATATCTGGTTGCATGGTCCACCAGCACCAGGATAAACCTATTGCCCGAGGATGTTTGCGGGTCAAGGGGACCAATGATGTCGATCCCTACCCTTTCAAATGGTACCCCCACAACTGGGAGCGGTACCAACGGAGCTTGGATTGTCGAGCCAACCTTACCAGATAACTGGCAGGAGGCACAACTCCTGCAGTGACTTTCTACTTGCACCCCCATCTTGGGCCAGTAGAAGTGCATGGATAACCTTTGCTTGGTCCTCTTAATACCAAGGTGACCAGCAAGGAGCACTTCATGCGCCAACTGCAGGAGGAAGGGCCTAACAGCAAGGGGAACCACCAACCTCCTATGGTCTCCTTCTGTAGACTCTGTGGGCTCACTATACAGGAGTCCACCTTCCCAATAAATCCTATGCGTCCCAGGAGGTTCACCCTCAAGCTGGGAGCAGGCCTGTCTCCTTAGGCCTTCCAGAGATGGGCACTCACGTTGGCCTTTACTGAATTCGTCCCTATCAGGACCTCCTTCAACTAACAAGTCTTTTAGTTCAGGATGGTCGTTGGGGTCAAATACTTCAGGCATCGCCACCTCCTCCTCAGGCCCGGGCGATTGACCAACTTCCTCCACCGCAGTGGTAGGCGAGCTCGGGGGAATATTCTCTTTCCCTCGTCTTGACTTGTTGACTCCTTTCGCCTTGGGTTTCCCCTTCGGCTGGGGCGGCGTATTGGTCTTGGCCAATGCTGCCCGTGCTTGAGACCGTGTGTAGGGTCTTTCGGCAGTGTCTCCTATGAGCCCTAAAGCTCTGAGATCATTACCTAACAAGACCTTTCCCGGGACGTTTCTCTGAATGCTCACTGGAATCCTGACTGCTGTACCATTTAAAGTAAGATTTACAGGTATTACTGGGAACATACGGAGTGGGCCGTCAGCCAACTTAGTGGGCATCAGAGTAGCTCTGGCAACTTCCTCTGAGTCTACCAAGGTAGAATCCACTACAGTTCGACTGCACCCACTATCCCTAAGAGCTGGAGTATCTACTCCATTGATCAGCACACTGTCTTACAATAAGCCTCCCTATGTAAACAGACCCAATGGATCTTGTTTTGCTTGTGGAGCAACTGACCACGTGAAGGGGGATCCCCGGTGTAAGGTTAGACCTTTGGGGGTCCACTCCGCTAATCTGGCCTTCTCCTCCTACGAGGAAGAAGAGATTACAGGAGCATCCTTCTCCTCAGACTCATTTCCCAGCGGGATAGAGGCTGAGGTAGTTTTAGTTTCCCTGGGAGGAGGGTCTCAGGTTTGGAAGGGGAAGGATTTGGATATCACATCTCATGTTATCGGAAGGATCTCACGTTTGGTATTAGAAGTATTGAGATATCATATCTCATGCTATAGGAAGGGTCTCAGGATTGGAATGGGAAGGAGTTGGATATCACATCTCATGCTATAGGAAGTGTCTCAGGATTGTAATGGGAAGGACTTGGATATCACATCTCATGCTATAGGTAGGGTCTCAAGTTTGATATTAGAAGCATTGAGATATCACATCTCATGCTATAGGAAGGGTCTGAGGATTGGAATGGGAAGGAGTTGGATATCACATATCATGCTATGGGAAGGGTCTCAGGTTTGGTATAAGCAGTGAGATATCACATCTCATGCTATAGGAAGTGTCTCAGGATTGGAATGGGAAGGAGTTGGATATCACATCTCATGTTATAGGAAGGATCTCAGGTTTGGTATAAGCATTGAGATATCACATCTCTGCTATCGGAAGGGTCTCAGGATTGGAATGGGAAGGAGTTGGATATTCCCATCTCATGTTATAGGAAGGGTCTCAGGTTTGGTATTAGAAGCATTGAGATATCACATCTCATGCTATAGGAAGGGTCTCAGGATTGGAATGGGAAGGACTTGGATATCACATCTCATGCTATAGGGAGGGTCTCAAGTTTGATATTAGAAGCTTTGAGATATCACATCTCATGATATCGGAAGGGTCTCAGGATTGGAATGGGAAGGAGTTGGATATCACATCTCATGATAAAGGAAGGGTCTAAGGTTTGGAAGGGGAAGGATTTGGATATCACATCTCATGTTATATTACGGGTCTCACCTTTGGTATTAGAAGCATTGAGATATCAAGTCTCATAGTATAGGAAGGGTCTCAGAATTGGAATGGGAAGGAGTTGGATATCACATCTCAAGCTATAGGAAGGGTCTCAGGATTGGAATGGGAAGGACTTGGATATCACATCTCATGCTATAAGGCTCTCAGGTTTGGAAGGGGAAAGAGTTGGATATCACATTTCATGTTAGAGGTAGGATCTCAGGTTTGGTATTAGAGGCATTGAGATATCACATCTCATGCTATCAGAAGGGTCTCAGGAATGGAATGGGCAGGAGTTGGATATCACATCTCATGCTAAAGGGAGGGTCTCAGGTTTGGAAGGGAAAGGATTTGGATATCACATCTCATGTTATAGGAAGGATCTCAGGTTTGGTATTAGAAGCATTGAGATATCACATCTCATGCTATCAGAAGGGTCTCAGGATTGGAATGGGAAGGAGTTGGATATCACATCTCATGCTATAGGGAGGGTCTCAGGATTGGAATGGGAAGGACTTAGATATCACATATCATGCTATAGGGAGGGTCTCAGTTTTGATATTAGAAGCATTGAGATATCACATCTCATGCTATCGGAAGTGTCTCAGGATTGGAATGGGAAGGAGCTGGATATCACATCTCATGCTAAAGGAAGGGTCTCAGGTTTGGAACGGGAAGGATTTGGATATCACATCTCATGTTATAGGAAGGGTCTCAGGTTTGGTATAAGCATTGAGATATCACATCTCTGCTATCGGAAATGTGTCTCAGGATTGGAATGGGAAGGAGTTGGATATCCCATCTCATGTTATAGGACGGGTCTCAGGTTTGTTATTAGAATCACTGAGATATCATATTGCATGCTGTAGGAAGGGTCTAAGGGTTGGAATGTGAAGGACTTGGATATCACATCTTATGCTATAGATAGGCTCTTAGGTTTGGAAAGGGAAGGAGTTGGATATCACATTTCATAATAGAGGAAGGATCTCAGGTTTGGTATTAGAAGCATTGAGATATCACATCTCATGCTATAGGAAGGGTCTCAGGATTGGAATGGGAAGCAGTTGGATATCACATCTCATGCTATAGGAAGGGTCTCAGGTTTGGTATAAGCATTGAGATATCACATCTCATGCTATAGGACGGGTCTCAGGATTGGAATGGAAGGAGTTGGATATCACATCTCATGTTATAGGAAGGATCTCAGGTTTGGTATTAGAAGCATTGAGACATCACATCTCATGCTATAGGAAGGGTCTCAGGGTTGGAATGGGAAGGAGTTGGATATCACATCTCATCCAATAGGAAGGGTCTCAGGTTTGGAATGGGAAGGAATTGGATATCACATCTCATGTTATAGGAAGGATCTCAGGTTTCGTATTAGAAGCATTGAGATATCACATCTCATGCTATAGGAAGGGTCTCAGGATTGGAATGTGAAGGATTTGGATATCACATCTCATGCTAAAGGAAGGGTCTCAGGTTTGGTAGAAGCATTGAGATATCACGTCTCTGCTTTCGGAAGGGTCTCAGGATTGGATTGGGAAGGAGTTGGATATCCCTTCTCATGCTATAGGAAGGGTCTCAGGATTTGAATGGCAAGGAGTTGGATATCACATCTCATGCCATAGGAAGGGTCTCAGGTTTGGTATAAGCATTGAGATATCACATCTCTGCTATCAGAACGGTCTCAGGATTGGATTGGGAAGGAGTTGGATATCCCTTCTCATGCTATAGGAAGTGTCTCAGGTTGGAATGGGAAGGAGTTGGATATCACATCTCATGTTATAGGAAGGGTCTCAGGATTGGAATGGGAAGGATTTGGATATCACATCTCTTGCTATAGGAAGGGTCTCAGCATTGGAATGGGTAGGAGTTGGATATTACTTTCTTGCTATAGGAAGGGTCTCATGTTTGGAATGGGAAGGAGGTGGGTATCACATATGCTATAGTTAGTGTCTCAGGTTTGGAACGGGAAGGAGTTGGATATCACATCTCATGTTATAGGAAGGGTCTCAGGTTTGGTATAAGCATTGAGATATCACATCTCTGCTATCGGAAGCGGCTCAGGATTGGAATGGGAAGGAGTTGGATATCCCATCTCATGTTATAGGAAGAGTCTCTGGTTTGGTATTAGAATCATTGAGATATCACATCGCATGCTGTAGGAAGGGTCTAAGGATTGGAATGGGATGGACTTGGATATCACATCTCATGTTATAGGTAGGCTCTCAGGTCTGGTATAAGCATTGAGATATCACATCTCATGCTATAGGAAGGGTCTCAGATTTGGTATAAGCATTGAGATATCACATCTCATGCTAAAGGAAGGGTCTCAGGATTGGAATGGGAAGGAGTTGTATATGACATCTCAGGCCATAGGAAGGTTCTCAGGTTTGGTAAAAGCATTGAGATATCACATCTCTGCTATCGGAAAGGTCTCAGGATTGGAATGGGAAGGAGTTGGATATCCCATCTCATGTTATAGGAAGGGTCTCAGGTTTGGTATTAGAAGCATAGAGATATCACATCTCATGCTATAGGAAGGGTCTCAGGATTGGAATGGGAAGGACTTGGATGTCACATCTCATGCTATAGGGAGGGTCTCAAGTTTGATATTAGAAGCATTGAGATAACAAATCTCATGATATCGGAAGGGTCTCAGGATTGGAATGGGAAGGAGTTGGATATCACATCTCATGATAAAGGAAGGGTCTAAGGTTTGGAAGGGGAAGGATTTGGATATCACATCTCATGTTATAGGACGGGTCTCAGGTTTGGTATTAGAAGCATTGAGATATCAAGTCTCATGGTATAAGAAGGGTCTCAGAATTGGAATGGGAAGGAGTTGGATATCACACCTCAAGCTATACGAAGGGTCTCAGGATTGGAATGGGAAGGAGTTTGATATCACATCTCATGCCAGAGTATGGGTCTCAGGTTTGGTAGAAGCATTGGGATATCACATCTCATGCTATCGGAAGGGTATCAGTATTGGATTTGGAAGAAGTTGGATATCCAAACTCATGCTATAGGAAGGGTCTCAGGTTGGATTGGGAAGGAGTTGGATATCACATTTCATGTTATAGGAAGGGTCTCAGGATTGGAATGGGAAGTACTTGGATATCATATCTCATGCAATAGGACGGGTCTCAGGTTTGTTATTAGAATCATTGAGATATCATATTGCATGCTGTAGGAAGGGTCTAAGGATTGGAATGGGAAGGACCTGGATATCACATCTCATGCTATAGATAGGCTCTTAGGTTTGGAAAGGGAAGGAGTTGGATATCACATCTCATGTTATAGGATGGATCTCAGGTTTGGTATTAGAAGTATTGAGATATCACATCTCATGTTATCGGAAGGATCTCAGGTTTGGTATTAGAAGTATTGAGACCCTTCCGATAGCAGAGACGTGATATCTCAATGCTTCTACCAAACCTGAGACCCTTCCTTTAGCATGAGATGTGATATCCAAATCCTTCACATTCCAATCCTGAGACCCTTCCTATAGCATGAGATGTGATATCTCAATGCTTCTAATACCAAACCTGAGATCCTTCCTATAACATGAGATGTGATATCCAATTCCTTCCCATTCCAAACCTGAGACCCTTCCTATTGGATGAGATGTGATATCCAACTCCTTCCCATTCCAACCCTGAGACCCTTCCTATAGCATGAGATGTGATGTCTCAATGCTTCTAATACCAAACCTGAGATCCTTCCTATAACATGAGATGTGATATCCAACTCCTTACATTCCAATCCTGAGACCCGTCCTATAGCATGAGATGTGATATCTCAATGCTTATACCAAACCTGAGACCCTTCCTATAGCATGAGATGTGATATCCAACTACTTCCCATTCCAATCCTGAGACCCTTCCTATAGCATGAGATGTGATATCTCAATGCTTCTAATACCAAACCTGAGATCCTTCCTCTAACATGAAATGTGATATCGAACTCCTTCCCTTTCCAAACCTGAGAGCCTACCTATAGCATGAGATGTGATATCCAAGTCCTTCCCATTCCAATCCTTAGACCCTTCCTAAAGCATGCAATATGATATCTCAATGATTCTAATAACAAACCTGAGACCCGTCCTATAGCATGAGATATGATATCCAAGTCCTTCCCATTCCAATCCTGAGACCCTTCCTATAACATGAAATGTGATATCCAACTCCTTCCCATTCCAACCTGAGACCCTTCCTATAGCATGAGATGGGATATCCAACTTCGTCCAAATCCAATACTGATACCCTTCCGATAGCATGAGATGTGATATCCCAATGCTTCTACCAAACCTGAGACCCATACTAGGGCATGAGATATGATATCAAACTCCTTCCCATTCCAATCCTGAGACCCTTCCTATAGCTTGAGGTGTGATATCCAACTCCTTCCCATTCCAATTCTGAGACCCTTCTTATACCATGAGACTTGATATCTCAATGCTTCTAATACCAAACCTGAGACCGTCCTATAACATGAGATGTGATATCCAAATCCTTCCCCTTCCAAACCTTAGACCCTTCCTTTATCATGAGATGTGGTATCCAACTCCTTCCCATTCGAATCCTGAGACCCTTCCTATAACATGAGATGTGATATCCAACTCCTTCCCATTCCAACCTGAGACACTTCCTATAGCATGAGAAGGGATATCCAACTCCTTCCCAATCCAATCCTGAGACCCTTCCGATAGCAGAGATGTGATATCTCAATGCTTATACCAAACCTGAGACCCTTCCTATGGCATGAGATGTGATATCCAACTCCTTGCCATTCAAATCCTGAGACCCTTCCTATAGCATGAAAAGGGATATCCAACTCCTTCCCAATCCAATCCTGAGACCCTTCCGATAGCAGAGACGTGATATCTCAATGCTTCTACCAAACCTGAGACCCTTCCTTTAGCATGAGATGTGATATCCAAATCCTTCACATTCCAATCCTGAGACCCTTCCTATAGCATGAGATGTGATATCTCAATGCTTCTAATACCAAACCTGAGATCCTTCCTATAACATGAGATGTGATATCCAATTCCTTCCCATTCCAAACCTGAGACCCTTCCTACTGGATGAGATGTGATATCCAACTCCTTCCCATTCCAACCCTGAGACCCTTCCTATAGCATGAGATGTGATGTCTCAATGCTTCTAATACCAAACCTGAGATCCTTCCTATAACATGAGATGTGATATCCAACTCCTTCCATTCCAATCCTGAGACCCGTCCTATAGCATGAGATGTGATATCTCATTGCTTATACCAAACCTGAGACCCTTCCTATAGCATGAGATGTGATATCCAACTCCTCCCCATTCCAATCCTGAGACCCTTCCACTAGCATGAGATGTGATATCTCAATGCTTCTAATACCAAACCTGAGATTCTTCCTCTAACATGAAATGTGATATCCAACTCCTTCCCTTTCCAAACCTAAGAGCCTATCTATAGCATGAGATGTGATATCCAAGTCCTTCACATTCCAACCCTTAGACCCTTCCTACAGCATGCAATATGATATCTCAATGATTCTAATAACAAACCTGAGACCCGTCCTATAACCTGAGATGGGATATCCAACTCCTTCCCATTCCAATCCTGAGACACTTCCGATAGCAGAGATGTGATATCTCAATGTTTATACCAAACCTGAGACCCTTCCTATAACATGAGATGTGATATCCAACTCCTTCCCGTTCCAAACCTGAGACCCTTCCTTTAGCATGAGATGTGATATCCAGCTCCTTCCCATTCCAATCATGAGACACTTCCGATAGCATGAGATGTGATATCTCAATGCTTCTAATATCAAAACTGAGACCCTCCCTATAGCATGATATGTGATATCTAAGTCCTTCCCATTCCAATCCTGAGACCCTTCCTATAGCATGAGATGTGATATCTCAATGCTTCTACCAAACCTGAGACCCTTCCTTTAGCATGAGATGTGATATCCAACTCCTTCCCATTCCAATCCTGAGACCCTTCCTATAGCATGAGATGTGATATCTCAATACTTCTAATACCAAACCTGAGATCCTTCCGATAACATGAGATGTGATATCTCAATACTTCTAATACCAAACCTGAGATCCATCCTATAACATGAGATGTGATATCCAACTCCTTCCCTTTCCAAACCTGAGAGCCTATCTATAGCATGAGATGTGATATCCAGGTCCTTCCCATTCCAATCCTTAGACCCTTCCTACAGCATGCAATATGATATCTCAATGATTCTAATAACAAACCTGAGACCCGTCCTATAGCATGAGATATGATATCCAAGTCCTTCCCATTCCAATCCTGAGACCCTTCCTATAACATGAAATGTGATATCCAACTCCTTCCCATTCCAACCTGAGACCCTTCATATAGCATGAGATGGGATATCCAACTTCTTCCAAATCCAATACTGATACCCTTCCGATAGCATGAGATGTGATATCCCAATGCTTCTACCAAACCTGAGACCCATACTATGGCATGAGATGTGATATCAAACTCCTTCCCATTCCAATCCTGAGACCCTTCCTATAGCTTGAGGTGTGATATCCAACTCCTTCCCATTCCAATTCTGAGACCCTTCTTATACCATGAGACTTGATATCTCAATGCTTCTAATACCAAACCTGAGACCCGTCCTATAACATGAGATGTGATATCCAAATCCTTCCCCTTCCAAACCTTAGACCCTTCCTTTATCATGAGATGTGATATCCAACTCCTTCCCATTCCAATCCTGAGACCCTTCCGATATCATGAGATTTGTTATCTCAATGCTTCTAATATCAAACTTGAGACCCTCCCTATAGCATGAGATGTGACATCCAAGTCCTTCCCATTCCAATCCTGAGACCCTTCCTATAGCATGAGATGTGATATCTCTATGCTTCTAATACCAAACCTGAGACCCTTCCTATAACATGAGATGGGATATCCAACTCCTTCCCATTCCAATCCTGAGACCTTTCCGATAGCAGAGATGTGATATCTCAATGCTTATACCAAACCTGAGAACCTTCCTATGGCCTGAGATGTCATATACAACTCCTTCCCATTCCAATCCTGAGACCCTTCCTTTAGCATGAGATGTGATATCTCAATGCTTATACCAAATCTGAGACCCTTCCTATAGCATGAGATGTGATATCCAATTCCTTCCCATTCCAATCTTGAGACCCTTCCTATAGCATGAGATGTGATATCTCAATGCTTATACCAAACCTGAGAGCCTACCTATAACATGAGATGTGATATCCAAGTCCATCCCATTCCAATCCTTAGACCCTTCCTACAGCATGCGATGTGATATCTCAATGATTCTAATACCAAACCAGAGACTCTTCCTATAACATGAGATGGGATATCCAACTCCTTCCCATACCAATCCTGAGCCGCTTCCGATAGCAGAGATGTGATATCTCAATGCTTATACCAAACCTGAGACCCTTCCTATAACATGAGATGTGATATCCAACTCCTTCCCGTTCCAAACCTGAGACACTAACTATAGCATATGTGATATCCAACTCCTTCCCATTCCAAACATGAGACCCTTCCTATAGCAAGAAAGTAATATCCAACTCCTACCCATTCCAATCCTGAGACCCTTCCTATAGCAAGAGATGTGATATCCAAATCCTTCCCATTCCAATCCTGAGACCCTTCCTATAACATGAGATGTGATATCCAACTCCTTCCCATTCCAACCTGAGACACTTCCTATAGCATGAGAAGGGATATTCAACTCCTTCCCAATCCAATCCTGAGACCCTTCCGATAGCATGAGAAGGGATATCCAACTCCTTCCCAATCCAATCCTGAGACCCTTCCGATAGCAGCGACGTGATATCTCAATGCTTCTACCAAACCTGAGACCCTTCCTTTAGCATGAGATGTGATATCCAAATCCTTCACATTCCAATCCTGAGACCCTTCCTTTAGCATGAGATGTGATATCTCAATGCTTATACCAAATCTGAGACCCTTCCTATAGCATGAGATGTGATATCCAATTCCTTCCCATTCCAATCCTGAGACCCTTCCTATAGCATGAGATGTGATATCTCAATGCTTATACCAAACCTGAGAGCCTACCTATAGCATGAGATGTGATATCCAAGTCCATCCCATTCCAATCCTTTGACCCTTCCTACAGCATGCGATGTGATATCTCAATGATTCTACCAAACCAGAGACTCTTCCTAGAACATGAGATGGGATATCCAACTCCTTCCCATTCCAATCCTGAGCCGCTTCCGATAGCAGAGATGTGATATCTCAATGCTTATACCAAACCTGAGACCCTTCCTATAACATGAGATGTGATATCCAACTCCTTCCCGTTCCAAACCTGAGACACTAACTATAGCATATGTGATATCCAACTCCTTCCCATTCCAAACATGAGACCCTTCCTATAGCAAGAAAGTAATATCCAACTCCTACCCATTCCAATCCTGAGACCCTTCCTATAGCAAGAGATGTGATATCCAAATCCTTCCCATTCCAATCCTGAGACTCTTCCTATAGCATGAGAAGGGATATCCAACTCCTTCCCAATCCAATCCTGAGACCCTTCCGATAGCAGCGACGTGATATCTCAATGCTTCTACCAAACCTGAGACCCTTCCTTTAGCATGAGATGTGATATCCAAATCCTTCACATTCCAATCCTGAGACCCTTCCTTTAGCATGAGATGTGATATCTCAATGCTTATACCAAATCTGAGACCCTTCCTATAGCATGAGATGTGATATCCAATTCCTTCCCATTCCAATCCTGAGACCCTTCCTATAGCATGAGATGTGATATCTCAATGCTTATACCAAACCTGAGAGCCTACCTATAGCATGAGATGTGATATCCAAGTCCATCCCATTCCAATCCTTTGACCCTTCCTACAGCATGCGATGTGATATCTCAATGATTCTACCAAACCAGAGACTCTTCCTATAACATGAGATGGGATATATAACTCCTTCCCATTCCAATCCTGAGCCGCTTCCGATAGCAGAGATGTGATATCTCAATGCTTATACCAAACCTGAGACCCTTCCTATAACATGAGATGTGATATCCAACTCCTTCCCGTTCCAAACCTGAGACACTAACTATAGCATATGTGATATCCAACTCCTTCCCATTCCAAACATGAGACCCTTCCTATAGCAAGAAAGTAATATCCAACTCCTACCCATTCCAATCCTGAGACCCTTCCTATAGCAAGAGATGTGATATCCAAATCCTTCCCATTCCAATCCTGAGACCCTTCCTATAACATGAGATGTGATATCCAACTCCTTCCCATTCCAACCTGAGACACTTCCTATAGCATAAGAAGGGATATCCAACTCCTTCCCAATCCAATCCTGAGACCCTTCCGATAGCAGAGATGTGATATCTCAATGCTTATACCAAACCTGAGACCCTTCCTATGGCATGAGATGTGATATCCAACTCCTTCCCAATCCAATCCTGAGACCCTTCCGATAGCAGAGACGTGATATCTCAATGCTTCTACCAAACCTGAGACCCTTCCTTTAGCATGAGATGTGATATCCAAATCCTTCACATTCCAATCCTGAGACCCTTCCTATAGCATGAGATGTGATATCTCATTGCTTCTAATACCAAACCTGAGATCCTTCCTATAACATGAGATGTGATATCCAATTCCTTCCCATTCCAAACCTGAGACCCTTCCTATTGGATGAGATGTGATATCCAACTCCTTCCCATTCCAACCCTGAGACCCTTCCTATAGCATGAGATGTGATGTCTCAATGCTTCTAATACCAAACCTGAGATCCTTCCTATAACATGAGATGTGATATCCAACTCCTTCCATTCCAATCCTGAGACCCGTCCTATAGCATGAGATGTGATATCTGAATGCTTATACCAAACCTGAGACCCTTCCTATAGCATGAGATGTGATATCCAACTGCTTCCCATTCCAATCCTGAGACCCTTCCTATAGCATGAGATGTGATATCTCAATGCTTCTAATACCAAACCTGAGATCCTTCCTCTAACATGAAATGTGATATCCAACTCCTTCCCTTTCCAAACCTAAGAGCCTATCTATAGCATGAGATGTGATATCCAAGTCCTTCCCATTCCAACCCTTAGACCCTTCCTACAGCATGCAATATGATATCTCAATGATTCTAATAACAAACCTGAGACCCGTCCTATAACATGAGATGGGATATCCAACTCCTTCCCATTCCAATCCTGAGACACTTCCGATAGCAGAGATGTGATATCTCAATGCTTATACCAAACCTGAGACCCTTCCTATAACCTGAGATGTGATATCCAAATCCTTCCCGTTCCAAACCTGAGACCCTTCCTTTAGCATGAGATGTGATATCCAGCACCTTCCCATTCCAATCCTGAGACACTTGCTATAGCATGAGATGTGATATCTCAATGCTTCTAATATCAAAACTGAGACCCTCCCTATAGCATGATATGTGATATCTAAGTCCTTCCCATTTCAATCCTGAGACCCTCCCTATAGCATGAGATGTGATATCCAACTCCTTCCCATTCCAATCCTGAGACCCTTCCTATAGCATGAGATATGATATCTCAATACTTCTAATACCAAACGTGAGATCCTTCCGATAACATGAGATGTGATATCCAAATCCTTCCCCTTCCAATCCTGAGACCCTCCCTTTAGCATGAGATGTGATATCCAACTCCTTCCTATTCCAATCCTGAGACTCTTCTGATAGCATGAGATGTGATATCTCAATGCTTCTAATACCAAACCTGAGATCCTTCCGATAGCATGAGATGTGATATCTCAATGCTTCTAATACCAAACCTGAGATCCTTCCTATAACATGAGATGTGATATCCAAATCCTTCCCCTTCCAAACCTGAGACCCTCCCTTTAGCATGAGATGTGATATCCAACTCCTTCCCATTCCATTCCTGAGACCCTTCTGATAGCATGAGATGTGATATCTCAATGCCTCTAATACCAAACCTGAGATCCTACCTCTAACATGAAATGTGATATCCAACTATTTCCCCTTCCAAACCTGAGAGCCTTCCTATAGCATGAGATGTGATATCCAAGTCCTCCCCATTCCAATCCTGAGACCCTTCCTATAGCTTGAGATGTGATATCCAACTCCTTCCCATTCCAATTCTGAGACTCTTCCTATACTATGAGACTTGATATCTCAATGCTTCTAATACAAACGTGAGACCCGTAATATAACATGAGATGTGATATCCAAATGCTTCCCCTTCCAAACCTTAGACCCTTCCTTTATCATGAGATGTGATATCCAACTCCTTCCCATTCCAATCCTGAGACCCTTCCGATATCATGAGATGTGATATCTCAAAGCTTCTAATATCAAACTTGAGACCCTCCCTATAGCATGAGATGTGATATCCAAGTCCTTCCCATTCCAATCCTGAGACCCTTCCTATAGCTTGAGGTGTGATATCCAACTCCTTCCCATTCCAATTCTGAGACCCTTCTTATACCATGAGACTTGATATCTCAATGCTTCTAATACCAAACCTGAGACCCGTCCTATAACATGAGATGTGATATCCAAATCCTTCCCCTTCCAAACCTTAGACCCTTCCTTTATCATGAGATGTGATATCCAACTCCTTCCCATTCCAATCCTGAGACCCTTCCGATATCATGAGATTTGTTATCTCAATGCTTCTAATATCAAACTTGAGACCCTCCCTATAGCATGAGATGTGACATCCAAGTCCTTCCCATTCCAATCCTGAGACCCTTCCTATAACATGAGATGTGATATCCAACTCCTTCCCATTCCAACCTGAGACGCTTCCTATAGCATGAGAAGGGATATCTAACTCCTTCCCAATCCAATCCTGAGACCCTTCCGATAGCAGAGATGTGATATCTGAATGCTTATACCAAACCTGAGACCCTTCCTATGGCATGAGATGTGATATCCAACTCCTTGCCATTCAAATCCTGAGACCCTTCCTATAGCATGAGATGTGATATCTCTATGCTTCTAATACCAAACCTGAGACCCTTCCTATAACATGAGATGGGAAATCCAACTCCTTCCCATTCCAATCCTGAGACCCTTCCGATAGCAGAGATGTGATATCTCAATGCTTATACCAAACCTGAGAACCTTCCTATGGCCTGAGATGTCATATACAACTCCTTCCCATTCCAATCCTGAGACCCTTCCTTTAGCATGAGATGTGATATCTCAATGCTTATACCAAATCTGAGACCCTTCCTATAGCATGATATGTGATATCCAATTCCTTCCCATTCCAATCCTGAGACCCTTCCTATAGCATGAGATGTGATATCTCAATGCTTATACCAAACCTGAGAGCCTACCTATAGCATGAGATGTGATATCCAAGTCCATCCCATTCCAATCCTTAGACCCTTCCTACAGCATGCAATGTGATATCTCAATGATTCTAATACCAAACCAGAGACTCTTCCTATAACATGAGATGGGATATCCAACTCCTTCCCATTCCAATCCTGAGCCGCTTCCGATAGCAGAGATGTGATATCTCAATGCTTATACCAAACCTGAGACCCTTCCTATAACATGAAATGTGATATCCAACTCCTTCCCGTTCCAAACCTGAGACACTAACTATAGCATATGTGATATCCAACTCCTTCCCATTCCAAACATGAGACACTTCCTATAGCAAGAAAGTAATATCCAACTCCTACCCATTCCAATCCTGAGACCCTTCCTATAGCAAGAGATGTGATATCCAAATCCTTCCCATTCCAATCCTGAGACCCTTCCTATAACATGAGATGTGATATCCAACTCCTTCCCATTCCAACCTGAGACACTTCCTATAGCATGAGAAGGGATATCCAACTCCTTCCCAATCCAATCCTGAGACCCTTCCGATAGCAGAGATGTGATATCTCAATGCTTATACCAAACCTGAGACCCTTCCTATGGCATGAGATGTGATATCCAACTCCTTCCCAATCCAATCCTGAGACCCTTCCGATAGCAGAGACGTGATATCTCAATGCTTCTACCAAACCTGAGACCCTTCCTTTAGCATGAGATGTGATATTCAAATCCTTCACATTCCAATCCTGAGACCCTTCCTATAGCATGAGATGTGATATCTCAATGCTTCTAATACCAAACCTGAGATCCTTCCTATAACATGAGATGTGATATCCAATTCCTTCCCATTCCAAACCTGAGACCCTTCCTATTGGATGCGATGTGAAATCCAGCTCCTTCCCATTCCAACCCTGAGACCCTTCCTATAGCATTAGATGTGATGTCTCAATGCTTTTAATACCAAACCTGAGATCCTTCCTATAACATGAGATGTGATATCCAACTCCTTCCATTCCAATCCTGAGACCCGTCCTATAGCATGAGATGTGATATCTCAATGCTTATACCAAACCTGAGACCCTTCCTATAGCATGAGATGTGATATCCAACTGCTTCCCATTCCAATCCTGAGACCCTTCCTATAGCATGAGATGTGATATCTCAATGATTCTAATAACAAACCTGAGACCCGTCCTATAACATGAGATGGGATATCCAACTCCTTCCCATTCCAACCCTTAGACCCTTCCTACAGCATGCAATATGATATCTCAATGATTCTAATAACAAACCTGAGACCCGTCCTATAACATGAGATGGGATATCCAACTCCTTCCCATTCCAATCCTGAGACACTTCCGATAGCAGAGATGTGATATCTCAATGCTTATACCAAACCTGAGACCCTTCCTATAACATGAGATATGATATCCAAATCCTTCCCGTTCCAAACCTGAGACCCTTCCTTTAGCATGAGATGTGATATCCAGCACCTTCCCATTCAAATCCTGAGACACTTCCTATAGCATGAGATGTGATATCTCAATGCTTCTAATATCAAAACTGAGACCCTCCCTATAGCATGATATGTGATATCTAAGTCCTTCCCATTCCAATCCTGAGACCCTCCCTATAGCATGAGATGTGATATCCAACTCCTTCCCATTCCAATCCTGAGACCCTTCCTATAGCATGAGATATGATATCTCAATACTTCTAATACCAAACGTGCGATCCTTCCGATAACATGAGATGTGATATCCAAATCCTTCCCCTTCCAATCCTGAGACCCTCCCTTTAGCATGAGATGTGATATCCAACTCCTTCCTATTCCAATCCTGAGACTCTTCTGATAGCATGAGATGTGATATCTCAATGCTTCTAATACCAAACCTGAGATCCTTCCGATAGCATGAGATGTGATATCTCAATGCCTCTAATACCAAACCTGAGATCCTACCTCTAACATGAAATGTGATATCCAACTCTTTCCCCTTCCAAACCTGAGAGCCTTCCTATAGCATGAGATGTGATATCCAAGTCCTTCCCATTCCAATCCTGAGACCCTTCCTATAACTTGAGATGTGATATCCAACTCCTTCCCATTCCAATTCTGAGACCCTTCCTATACTATGAGACTTGATATCTCAATGCTTCTAATACAAACGTGAGACCCGTAATATAACATGAGATGTGATATCCAAATCCTTCCCCTTCCAAACCTTAGACCCTTCCTTTATCATGAGATGTGATATCCAACCCCTTCCCATTCCAATCCTGAGACCCTTCCGATATCATGAGATGTGATATCTCAAAGCTTCTAATATCAAACTTGAGACCCTCCCTATAGCATGAGATGTGATATCCAAGTCCTTCCCATTCCAATCCTGAGACCCTTCCTATAGCATGAGATGTGATATCTCAATGCTTCTAATACCAAACCTGAGACCCTTCCTATAACATGAGATGGGAATATCCAACTCCTTCCCATTCCAATCCTGAGACCCTTCCGATAGCAGAGATGTGATATCTCAATGCTTATACCAAACCTGAGATCCTTCCTATAACATGAGATGTGATATCCAACTCCTTCCCATTCCAATCCTGAGACACTTCCTATAGCATGAGATGTGATATCTCACTGCTTATACCAAACCTGAGACCCTTCCCATAGCATGAGATGTGATATCCAACTCCTTCCCATTCCAATCCTCAGACCCTTCCTATAGCATGAGATGTGATATCTCAATGCTTCTAATATCAAACTTGAGACCCTACCTATAGCATGAGATGTGATATCCAAGTCCTTCCCATTACAATCCTGAGACACTTCCTATAGCATGAGATGTGATATCCAACTCCTTCCCATTCCAATCCTGAGACCCTTCCTATAGCATGAGATATGATATCTCAATACTTCTAATACCAAACGTGAGATCCTTCCGATAACATGAGATGTGATATCCAAATCCTTCCCCTTCCAAACCTGAGACCCTCCCTTTAGCATGAGATGTGATATCCAACTCCTTCCCATTCCAATCCTGAGACCCTTCTGATAGCATGAGATGTGATATCTCAATGATTCTAATAACAAACCTGAGACCCGTCCTATAACATGAGATGGGATATCCAACTCCTTCCCATTCCAACCCTTAGACCCTTCCTACAGCATGCAATATGATATCTCAATGATTCTAATAACAAACCTGAGACCCGTCCTATAACATGAGATGGGATATCCAACTCCTTCCCATTCCAATCCTGAGACACTTCCGATAGCAGAGATGTGATATCTCAATGCTTATACCAAACCTGAGACCCTTCCTATAACATGAGATATGATATCCAAATCCTTCCCGTTCCAAACCTGAGACCCTTCCTTTAGCATGAGATGTGATATCCAGCACCTTCCCATTCAAATCCTGAGACACTTCCTATAGCATGAGATGTGATATCTCAATGCTTCTAATATCAAAACTGAGACCCTCCCTATAGCATGATATGTGATATCTAAGTCCTTCCCATTCCAATCCTGAGACCCTCCCTATAGCATGAGATGTGATATCCAACTCCTTCCCATTCCAATCCTGAGACCCTTCCTATAGCATGAGATATGATATCTCAATACTTCTAATACCAAACGTGCGATCCTTCCGATAACATGAGATGTGATATCCAAATCCTTCCCCTTCCAATCCTGAGACCCTCCCTTTAGCATGAGATGTGATATCCAACTCCTTCCTATTCCAATCCTGAGACTCTTCTGATAGCATGAGATGTGATATCTCAATGCTTCTAATACCAAACCTGAGATCCTTCCGATAGCATGAGATGTGATATCTCAATGCCTCTAATACCAAACCTGAGATCCTACCTCTAACATGAAATGTGATATCCAACTCTTTCCCCTTCCAAACCTGAGAGCCTTCCTATAGCATGAGATGTGATATCCAAGTCCTTCCCATTCCAATCCTGAGACCCTTCCTATAACTTGAGATGTGATATCCAACTCCTTCCCATTCCAATTCTGAGACCCTTCCTATACTATGAGACTTGATATCTCAATGCTTCTAATACAAACGTGAGACCCGTAATATAACATGAGATGTGATATCCAAATCCTTCCCCTTCCAAACCTTAGACCCTTCCTTTATCATGAGATGTGATATCCAACTTCTTCCCATTCCAATCCTGAGACCCTTCCGATATCATGAGATGTGATATCTCAAAGCTTCTAATATCAAACTTGAGACCCTCCCTATAGCATGAGATGTGATATCCAAGTCCTTCCCATTCCAATCCTGAGACCCTTCCTATAGCATGAGATGTGATATCTCAATGCTTCTAATACCAAACCTGAGACCCTTCCTATAACATGAGATGGGAATATCCAACTCCTTCCCATTCCAATCCTGAGACCCTTCCGATAGCAGAGATGTGATATCTCAATGCTTATACCAAACCTGAGATCCTTCCTATAACATGAGATGTGATATCCAACTCCTTCCCATTCCAATCCTGAGACACTTCCTATAGCATGAGATGTGATATCTCACTGCTTATACCAAACCTGAGACCCTTCCCATAGCATGAGATGTGATATCCAACTCCTTCCCATTCCAATCCTCAGACCCTTCCTATAGCATGAGATGTGATATCTCAATGCTTCTAATATCAAACTTGAGACCCTACCTATAGCATGAGATGTGATATCCAAGTCCTTCCCATTACAATCCTGAGACACTTCCTATAGCATGAGATGTGATATCCAACTCCTTCCCATTCCAATCCTGAGACCCTTCCTATAGCATGAGATATGATATCTCAATACTTCTAATACCAAACGTGAGATCCTTCCGATAACATGAGATGTGATATCCAAATCCTTCCCCTTCCAAACCTGAGACCCTCCCTTTAGCATGAGATGTGATATCCAACTCCTTCCCATTCCAATCCTGAGACCCTTCTGATAGCATGAGATGTGATATCTCAATGCTTCTAATACCAAACCTGAGATCCTTCCGATAGCATGAGATGTGATATCTCAATGCTTCTAATACCAAACCTGAGATCCTTCCTATAACATGAGATGTGATATCCAAATCCTTCCCCTTCCAAACCTGAGACCCTCCCTTTAGCATGAGATGTGATATCCAACTCCTTCCCATTCCATTCCCGAGACCCTTCTGATAGCATGAGATGTGATATCTCAATGCCTCTAATACCAAACCTGAGATCCTACCTCTAACATGAAATGTGATATCCAACTCTTTCCCCTTCCAAACCTGAGAGCCTTCCTATAGCATGAGATCTGATATCCAAGTCCTTCCCATTCCAATCCTGATACCCTTCCTATTGCTTGAGATGTGATATCCAACTCCTTCCCATTCCAATTCTGAGACCCTTCCTATACTCTGAGACTTGATATCTCAATGCTTCTAATACCAAACCTGAGACCCGTAATATAACATGAGATGTGATATCCAAATCCTTCCCCTTCCAAACCTTAGACCCTTCCTTTATCATGAGATGTGATATCCAACTCCTTCCCATTCCAATCCTGAGACCCTTCCGATATCATGAGATGTGATATCTCAAAGCTTCTAATATCAAACTTGAGACCCTCCCTATAGCATGAGATGGGAATATCCAACTCCTTCCCATTCCAATCCTGAGACCCTTCCGATAGCAGAGATGTGATATCTCAATGCTTATACCAAACCTGAGACCCTTCGTATGGCATGAGATGTGATATCCAACTCCTTGCTATTCAAATCCTGAGACCCTTCCTATAGCATGAGAAGGGATATCCAACTCCTTCCCAATCCAATCCTGAGACCCTTCCGATAGCAGAGACGTGATATCTCAATGCTTCTACCAAACCTGAGACCCTTCCTTTAGCATGAGATGTGATATCCAAATCCTTCACATTCCAATCCTGAGACCCTTCCTATAGCATGGGATGTGATATCTCAATGCTTCTAATACCAAACCTGAGATCCTTCCTATAACATGAGATGTGATATCCAATTCCTTCCCATTCCAAACCTGAGACCCTTCCTATTGGATGAGTTGTGATATCCAACTCCTTCCCATTCCAACCCTGAGACCCTTCCTATAGCATGAGATGTGATGTCTCAATGATTCTAATACCAAACCTGAGATCCTTCCTATAACATGAGATGTGATATCCAACTCCTTCCATTCCAATCCTGAGACCCGTCCTATAGCATGAGATGTGATATCGCAATGCTTATACGAAACCTGAGACCCTTCCTATAGCATGAGATGTGATATCCAACTACTTCCCATTCCAATCCTGAGACCCTTCATATAGCATGAGATGTGATATCTCAATGCTTCTAATATCAAACTTGAGACCCTACCTATAGCATGAGATGTGATATCCAAGTCCTTCCCATTACAATCCTGAGACACTTCCTATAGCATGAGATGTGATATCCAACTCCTTCCCATTCCAATCCTGAGACCCTTCCTATAGCATGAGATATGATATCTCAATACTTCTAATACCAAACGTGAGATCCTTCCGATAACATGAGATGTGATATCCAAATCCTTCCCCTTCCAAACCTGAGACCCTCCCTTTAGCATGAGATGTGATATCCAACTCCTTCCCATTCCAATCCTGAGACCCTTCTGATAGCATGAGATGTGATATCTCAATGCTTCTAATACCAAACCTGAGATCCTTCCGATAGCATGAGATGTGATATCTCAATGCTTCTAATACCAAACCTGAGATCCTTCCTATAACATGAGATGTGATATCCAAATCCTTCCCCTTCCAAACCTGAGACCCTCCCTTTAGCATGAGATGTGATATCCAACTCCTTCCCATTCCATTCCCGAGACCCTTCTGATAGCATGAGATGTGATATCTCAATGCCTCTAATACCAAACCTGAGATCCTACCTCTAACATGAAATGTGATATCCAACTCTTTCCCCTTCCAAACCTGAGAGCCTTCCTATAGCATGAGATCTGATATCCAAGTCCTTCCCATTCCAATCCTGATACCCTTCCTATTGCTTGAGATGTAATATCCAACTCCTTCCCATTCCAATTCTGAGACCCTTCCTATACTCTGAGACTTGATATCTCAATGCTTCTAATACCAAACCTGAGACCCGTAATATAACATGAGATGTGATATCCAAATCCTTCCCCTTCCAAACCTTAGACCCTTCCTTTATCATGAGATGTGATATCCAACTCCTTCCCATTCCAATCCTGAGACCCTTCCGATATCATGAGATGTGATATCTCAAAGCTTCTAATATCAAACTTGAGACCCTCCCTATAGCATGAGATGTGATATCCAAGTTCTTCCCATTCCAATCCTGAGACCCTTCCTATAGCATGAGATGTGATATCTCAATGCTTCTAATACCAAACCTGAGACCCTTCCTATTACATGAGATGGGAATATCCAACTCCTTCCCATTCCAATCCTGAGACCCTTCCGATAGCAGAGATGTGATATCTCAATGCTTATACCAAACCTGAGACCCTTCGTATGGCATGAGATGTGATATCCAACTCCTTGCTATTCAAATCCTGAGACCCTTCCTATAGCATGAGAAGGGATATCCAACTCCTTCCCAATCCAATCCTGAGACCCTTCCGATAGCAGAGACGTGATATCTCAATGCTTCTACCAAACCTGAGACCCTTCCTTTAGCATGAGATGTGATATCCAAATCCTTCACATTCCAATCCTGAGACCCTTCCTATAGCATGGGATGTGATATCTCAATGCTTCTAATACCAAACCTGAGATCCTTCCTATAACATGAGATGTGATATCCAATTCCTTCCCATTCCAAACCTGAGACCCTTCCTATTGGATGAGTTGTGATATCCAACTCCTTCCCATTCCAACCCTGAGACCCTTCCTATAGCATGAGATGTGATGTCTCAATGATTCTAATACCAAACCTGAGATCCTTCCTATAACATGAAATGTGATATCCAACTCCTTCCATTCCAATCCTGAGACCCGTCCTATAGCATGAGATGTGATATCGCAATGCTTATACGAAACCTGAGACCCTTCCTATAGCATGAGATGTGATATCCAACTACTTCCCATTCCAATCCTGAGACCCTTCATATAGCATGAGATGTGATATCTCAATGCTTCTAATACCAAACCTGAGATCCTTCCTCTAACATGAAATGTGATATCCAACTCCTTCCCTTTCCAAACCTAAGAGCCTATCTATAGCATGAGATGTGATATCCAGGTCCTTCCTATTCCAATCCTTAGACCCTTCCTACAGCATGCAATATGATATCTCAATGATTCTAATAACAAACCTGAGACCCGTCCTATAGCATGAGATATGATATCCAAGTCCTTCCCATTCCAATCCTGAGACCCTTCCTATAACATGAAATGTGATATCCAACTCCTTCCCATTCCAACCTGAGACCCTTCCTATAGCATGAGATGGGATATCCAACTTCTTCAAAATCCAATACTGATACCCTTCCGATAGCATGAGATGTGATATCCCAATGCTTCTACCAAACCTGAGACCCATACTATGGCATGAGATGTGATATCAAACTCCTTCCCATTCCAATCCTGAGACCCTTCCTATAGCTTGAGGTGTGATATCCAACTCCTTCCCATTCCAATTCTGAGACCCTTCTTATACCATGAGACTTGATATCTCAATGCTTCTAATACCAAACCTGAGACCCGTCCTATAACATGAGATGTGATATCCAAATCCTTCCCCTTCCAAACCTTAGACCCTTCCTTTATCATGAGATGTGGTATCCAACTCCTTCCCATTCCAATCCTGAGACCCTTCCGATATCATGAGATTTGTTATCTCAATGCTTCTAATATCAAACTTGAGATCCTCCCTATAGCATGAGATGTGACATCCAAGTCCTTCCCATTCCAATCCTGAGACCCTTCCTATAGCATGAGATGTGATATCTCTATGCTTCTAATACCAAACCTGAGACCCTTCCTATAACATGAGATGGGATATCCAACTCCTTCCCATTCCAATCCTGAGACCCTTCCGATAGCAGAGATGTGATATCTCAATGCTTATACCAAACCTGAGACCCTTCCTATGGCCTGAGATGTCATACACAACTCCTTCCCATTCCAATCCTGAGACCCTTCCTTTAGCATGAGATGTGATATCTCAATGCTTATACCAAATCTGAGACCCTTCCTATAGCATGAGATGTGATATCCAAATCCTTCCCATTCCAATCCTGAGACCCTTCCTATAGCATGAGATGTGATATCTCAATGCTTATACCAAACCTGAGAGCCTACCTATAGCATGAGATGTGATATCCAAGTCCATCCCATTCCAATCCTTAGACCCTTCCTACAGCATGCGATGTGATATCTCAATGATTCTAATACCAAACCAGAGACTCTTACTATAACATGAGATGTGATATCCAACTCCTTCCCGTTCCAAACCTGAGACACTAACTATAGCATATGTGATATCCAACTCCTTCCCATTCCAAACATGAGACCCTTCCTATAGCAAGAAAGTAATATCCAACTCCTACCCATTCCAATCCTGAGACCCTTCCTATAGCAAGAGATGTGATATCCAAATCCTTCCCATTCCAATCCTGAGACCCTTCCTATAACATGAGATGTGATATCCAACTCCTTCCCATTCCAACCTGAGACACTTCCTATAGCATGAGAAGGGATATCCAACTCCTTCCCAATCCAATCCTGAGACCCTTCCGATAGCAGAGATGTGATATCTCAATGCTTATACCAAACCTGAGACCCTTCCTATGGCATGAGATGTGATATCCAACTCCTTGCCATTCAAATCCTGAGACCCTTCGTATAGCATGAGAAGGGATATCCAACTCCTTCCCAATCCAATCCTGCGACCCTTTCGATAGCAGAGACGTGATATCTCAATGCTTCTACCAAACCTGAGACCCTTCCTTTAGCATGAGATGTGATATCCAAATCCTTCACATTCCATTCCTGAGACCCTTCCTATAGCAAGAGATGTGATATCTCAATGCTTCTAATACCAAACCTGAGATCCTTCCTATAACATGAGATGTGATATCCAATTCCTTCCCATTCCAAACCTGAGACCCTTCCTATTGGATGAGATGTGATATCCAACTCCTTCCCATTCCAACCCTGAGACCCTTCCTATAGCATGAGATGTGATGTCTCAATGCTTCTAATACCAAACCTGAGATCCTTCCTATAACATGAGATGTGATATCCAACTCCTTCCATTCCAATCCTGAGACCCGTCCTATAGCATGAGATGTGATATCTCAATGCTTATACTAAACCTGAGACCCTTCCTATAGCATGAGATGTGATATCCAACTACTTCCCATTCCAATCCTGAGACCCTTCCTATAGCATGAGATGTGATATCTCAATGCTTCTAATACCAAACCTGAGATCCTTCCTCTAACATGAAATGTGATATCCAACTCCTTCCCTTTCCAAACCTAAGAGCCTATCTATAGCATGAGATGTGATATCCAAGTCCTTCCCATTCCAACCCTTAGACCCTTCCTACAGCATGCAATATGATATCTCAATGATTCTAATAACAAACCTGAGACCCGTCCTATAACATGAGATGTGATATCCAACTCCTTCCCATTCCAATCCTGAGACACTTCCGATAGCAGAGATGTGATATCTCAATGCTTATACCAAACCTGAGACCCTTCCTATAACATGAGATGTGATATCCAAATCCTTCCCGTTCCAAACCTGAGACCCTTCCTTTAGCATGAGATGTGATATCCAGCTCCTTCCCATTCCAATCCTGAGACACTTCCGATAGCATGAGATGTGATATCTCAATGCTTCTAATATCAAAACTGAGACCCTCCCTATAGCATGATATGTGATATCTAAGTCCTTCCCATTCCAATCCTGAGACACTCCCTATAGCATGAGATGTGATATCCAACTCTTTCCAATTCCACTCCTGAGACCCTTCCTATAGTATGAGATATGATATCTCAATATTTCTAATACCAAATGTGAGATCCTTCCGATAACATGAGATGTGATATCCAAATCCTTCCCCTTCCAAACCTGAGACCCTCCCTTTAGCATGAGATGTGATATCCAACTCCTTCCCATTCCAATCCTGAGACCCTTCTGATAGCATGAGATGTGATATCTCAATGCTTCTAATACCAAACCTGAGATCCTTCCGATAGCATGAGATGTGATATCTCAATGCTTCTAATACCAAACCTGAGATCCTTCCTATAACATGAGATGTGATATCCAAATCATTCCCCTTCCAAACCTGAGACCCTCCCTTTAGCATGAGATGTGATATCCAACTCCTTCCCATTCCATTCCTGAGACCCTTCTGAAAGCATGAGATGTGATATCTCAATGCCTCTAATACCAAACCTGAGATCCTACCTCTAACATGAAATGTGATATCCAACTCTTTCCCCTTCCAAACCTGAGAGCCTTCCTATAGCATGAGATGTGATATCCAAGTCCTTCCCATTCCAATCCTGAGACCCTTCCTATAGCTTGAGATGTGATATCCAACTCCTTCCCATTCCAATTCTGAGACCCTTCCTATACTCTGAGACTTGATATCTCAATGCTTCTAATACCAAACCTGAGACCCGTAATATAACATGAGATGTGATATCCAAATCCTTCCCCTTCCAAACCTTAGACCCTTCCTTTATCATGAGATGTGATATCCAACTCCTTCCCATTCCAATCCTGAGACCCTTCCGATATCATGAGATGTGATATCTCAAAGCTTCTAATATCAAACTTGAGACCCTCCCTATAGCAGGGGATGTGATATCCAAGTCCTTCCCATTCCAATCCTGAGACCCTTCCTATAGCATGAGATGTGATATCTCAATGCTTCTAATACCAAACCAATGACCCTTCCTATAACATGAGATGGGAATATCCAACTCCTTCCCATTCCAATCCTGAGACCCTTCCGATAGCAGAGATGTGATATCTCAATGCTTATACCAAACCTGAGACCCTTCCTATGGCATGAGATGTGATATCCAACTCCTTGCCATTCAAATCCTGAGACCCTTCCTATAGCATGAGAAGGGATATCCAACTCCTTCCCAATCAAATCCTGAGACCCTTCCGATAGCAGAGACGTGATATCTCAATGCTTCTACCAAACCTGAGACCCTTCCTTTAGCATGAGATGTGATATCCAAATCCTCCACATTCCAATCCTGAGACCCTTCCTATAGCATGAGATGTGATATCTCAATGCTTCTAATACCAAACCTGAGATCTTTCCTATAACATGAGATGTGATATCCAATTCCTTCCCATTCCAAACCTGAGACCCTTCCTATTGGATGAGATGTGATATCCAACTCCTTCCCATTCCAACCCTGAGACCCTTCCTATAGCATGAGATGTGATGTCTCAATGCTTCCAATACCAAACCTGAGATCCTTCCTATAACATGATATGTGATATCCAACTCCTTCCATTCCAATCCTGAGACCTGTCCTATAGCATGAGATGTGATATCTCAATGCTTATACCAAACCTGAGACCCTTCCTATAGCGTGAGATGTGATATCCAACTACTTCCCATTCCAATCCTGAGACCCTTCATATAGCATGAGATGTGATATCTCAATGCTTCTAATACCAAACCTGAGATCCTTCCTCTAACATGAAATGTGATATCCAACTCCTTCCCTTTCCAAACCTAAGAGCCTATCTATAGCATGAGATGTGATATCCAAGTCCTTCCCATTCCAATCCTTAGACCCTTACTACAGCATGCAATATGATATCTCAATGATTCTAATAACAAACCTGAGACCCGTCCTATAGCATGAGATATGATATCCAAGTCCTTCCCATTCCAATCCTGAGACCCTTCCTATATCATGAAATGTGATATCCAACTCCTTCCCATTCCAACCTGAGACCCTTCCTATAGCATGAGATGGGATATCCAACTTCTTCCAAATCCAATACTGATACCCTTCCGATAGCATGAGATGTGATATCCCAATGCTTCTACCAAACCTGAGACCCATACTATGGCATGAGATGTGATATCAAACTCCTTCCCATTCCAATCCTGAGACCCTTCCTATAGCTTGAGGTGTGATATCCAACTCCTTCCCATTCCAATTCTGAGACCCTTCTTATACCATGAGACTTGATATCTCAATGCATCTAATACCAAACCTGAGACCCGTCCTATAACATGAGATGTGATATCCAAATCCTTCCCCTTCCAAACCTTAGACCCTTCCTTTATCATGAGATGTGATATCCAACTCCTTCCCATTCCAATCCTGAGACCCTTCCGATATCATGAGATTTGTTATCTCAATGCTTCTAATATCAAACTTGAGACCCTCCCTATAGCATGAGATGTGACATCCAAGTCCTTCCCATTCCAATCCTGAGACCCTTCCTATAACATGAGATGTGATATCCAACTCCTTCCCATTCCAACCTGAGACACTTCCTATAGCATGAGAAGGGATATCTAACTCCTTCCCAATCCAATCCCGAGACCCTTCCGATAGCAGAGATGTGATATCTCAATGCTTATACCAAACCTGAGACCCTTCCTATGGCATGAGATGTGATATCCAACTCCTTGCCATTCAAATCCTGAGATCCTTCCTATAGCATGAGATGTGATATCTCTATGCTTCTAATACCAAACCTGAGACCCTTCCTATAACATGAGATGGGATATCCAACTGCTTCCCATTCCAATCCTGAGACCCTTCCGATAGCAGAGATGTGATATCTCAATGCTTATACCAAACCTGAGAACCTTCCTATGGCCTGAGATGTCATATACAACTCCTTCCCATTCCAATCCTGAGACCCTTCCTTTAGCATGAGATGTGATATTTCAATGCTTATACCAAATCTGAGACCCTTCCTATAGCATGAGATGTGATATCCAATTCCTTCCCATTCCAATCCTGAGACCCTTCCTATAGCATGAGATGTGATATCTCAATGCTTATACCAAACCTGAGAGCCTACCTATAGCATGAGATGTGATATCCAAGTCCATCCCATTCCAATCGTTAGACCTTTCCTACAGCATGCGATGTGATATCTCAATGATTCTAATACCAAACCAGAGACTCTTCCTATAACATGAGATGGGATATCCAACTCCTTCCCATTCCAATCCTGAGCCGCTTCCGATAGCAGAGATGTGATATCTCAATGCTTATACCAAACCTGAGACCCTTCCTATAACATGAGATGTGATATCCAACTCCTTCCCGTTCCAAACCTGAGACACTAACTATAGCATATGTGATATCCAACACCTTCCCATTCCAAACATGAGACCCTTCCTATAGCAAGAAAGCAATATCCAACTCCTACCCATTCCAATCCTGAGACCCTTCCTATAGCAAGAGATGTGATATCCAAATCCTTCCCATTCCAATCCTGAGACACTTCCTATAACATGAGATGTGATATCCAACTCCTTCCCATTCCAACCTGAGACACTTCCTATAGCATGAGAAGGGATATCCAACTCCTTCCCAATCCAATCCTGAGACCCTTCCGATAGCACAGATGTGATATCTCAATGCTTATACCAAACCTGAGACCCTTCCTATGGCATGAGATGTGATATCCAACTCCTTCCCAATCCAATCCTGAGACTCTTCCGATAGCAGAGACGTGATATCTCAATGCTTCTACCAAACCTGAGACCCTTCCTTTAGCATGAGATGTGATATCCAAATCCTTCACATTCCAATCCTGAGACCCTTCCTATAGCATGAGATGTGATATCTCAATGCTTTTAATACCAAACCTGAGATCCTTCCTATAACATGAGATGTGATATCCAATTCCTTCCCATTCCAAACCTGAGACCCTTCCTATTGGATGAGATGTGATATCCAACTCCTTCCCATTCCAACCCTGAGACCCTTCCTATAGCATGAGATGTGATGTCTCAATGCTTCTAATACCAAACCTGAGATCCTTCCTATAACATGAGATGTGATATCCAACTCCTTCCATTCCAATCCTGAGACCCGTCCTATAGCATGAGATGTGATATCTCAATGCTTATACCAAACCTGAGACCCTTCCTATAGCATGAGATGTGATATCCAACTGCTTCCCATTCCAATCCTGAGACCCTTCCTATAGCATGAGATGTGATATCTCAATGCTTCTAATACCAAACCTGAGATCCTTCCTCTAACATGAAATGTGATATCCAACTCCTTCCCTTTCCAAACCTAAGAGCCTATCTATACCATGAGATGTGATATTCAAGTCCTTCCCATTCCAACCCTTAGACCCTTCCTACAGCATGCAATGTGATATCTCAATGATTCTAATAACAAACCTGAGACCCGTCCTATAACATGAGATGGGATAGCCAACTCCTTCCCATTCCAATCCTGAGACACTTCCGATAGCAGAGATGTGATATCTCAATGCTTATACCAAACCTGAGACCCTTCCTATAACATGAGATGTGATATCCAAATCCTTCCCGTTCCAAACCTGAGACCCTTCCTTTAGCATGAGATGTGATATCCAGCACCTTCCCATTCCAATCCTGAGACACTTCCTATAGCATGAGATGTTATATCTCAATGCTTCTAATATCAAAACTGAGACCCTCCCTATAGCATGAAATGTGATATCTAAGTCCTTCCCATTCCAATCCTGAGACCCTCCCTATAGCATGAGATGTGATATCCAACTCCTTCCCATTCCAATCCTGAGACCCTTCCTATAGCATGAGATATGATATCTCAATACTTCTAATACCAAACGTGAGATCCTTCCGATAACATGAGATGTGATATCCAAATCCTTCCCCTTCCAATCCTGAGACCCTCCCTTTAGCATGAGATGTGATATCCAACTCCTTCCTATTCCAATCCTGAGACTCTTCTGATAGCATGAGATGTGATATCTCAATGCTTCTAATACCAAACCTGAGATCCTTCCGATAGCATGAGATGTGATATCTCAATGCTTCTAATACCAAACCTGAGATCCTTCCTATAACATGAGATGTGATATCCAAATCCTTCCCCTTCCAAACCTGAGACCCTCCCTTTAGCATGAGATGTGATATCCAACTGCTTCGCATTCCAATCCTGAGACCCTTCCTATAGCATGAGATGTGATATCTCAATGCTTCTAATACCAAACCTGAGATCCTTCCTCTAACATGAAATGTGATATCCAACTCCTTCCCTTTCCAAACCTAAGAGCCTATCTATACCATGAGATGTGATATCCAAGTCCTTCCCATTCCAACCCTTAGACCCTTCCTACAGCATGCAATATGATATCTCAATGATTCTAATAACAAACCTGAGACCCGTCCTATAACATGAGATGGGATATCCAACTCCTTCCCATTCCAATCCTGAGACACTTCCGATAGCAGAGATGTGATATCTCAATGCTTATACCAAACCTGAGACCCTTCCTATAACATGAGATGTGATATCCAAATCCTTCCCGTTCCAAACCTGAGACCCTTCCTTTAGCATGAGATGTGATATCCAGCACCTTCCCATTCCAATCCTGAGACACTTCCTATAGCATGAGATGTGATATCTCAATGCTTCTAATATCAAAACTGAGACCCTCCCTATAGCATGATATGTGATATCTATGTCCTTCCCATTCCAATCCTGAGACCCTCCCTATAGCATGAGATGTGATATCCAACTCCTTCCCATTCCAATCCTGAGACCCTTCCTATAGCATGAGATATGATATCTCAATACTTCTAATACCAAACGTGAGATCCTTCCGATAACATGAGATGTGATATCCAAATCCTTCCCCTTCCAATCCTGAGACCCTCCCTTTAGCATGAGATGTGATATCCAACTCCTTCCTATTCCAATCCTGAGACTCTTCTGATAGCATGAGATGTGATATCTCAATGCTTCTAATACCAAACCTGAGATCCTTCCGATAGCATGAGATGTGATATCTCAATGCTTCTAATACCAAACCTGAGATCCTTCCTATAACATGAGATGTGATATCCAAATCCTTCCCCTTCCAAACCTGAGACCCTCCCTTTAGCATGAGATGTGATATCCAACTCCTTCCCATTCCATTCCTGAGACCCTTCTGATAGCATGAGATGTGATATCTCAATGCCTCTAATACCAAACCTGAGATCCTACCTCTAACATGAAATGTGATATCCAACTCTTTCCCCTTCCAAACCTGAGAGCCTTCCTATAGCATGAGATGTGATATCCAAGTCCTTCCCATTCCAATCCTGAGACCCTTCCTATAGCTTGAGATGTGATATCCAACTCCTTCCCATTCCAATTCTGAGACCCTTCCTATACTATGAGACTTGATATCTCAATGCTTCTAATACAAACGTGAGACCCGTAATATAACATGAGATGTGATATCCAAATCCTTCCCCTTCCAAACCTTAGACCCTTCCTTTATCATGAGATGTGATATCCAACTCCTTCCCATTCCAATCCTGAGACCCTTCCGATATCATGAGATGTGATATCTCAAAGCTTCTAATATCAAACTTGAGACCTTCCCTATAGCATGAGATGTGATATCCAAGTCCTTCCCATTCCAATCCTGAGACCCTTCCTATAGCATGAGATGTGATATCTCAATGCTTCTAATACCAAACCTGAGACCCTTCCTATAACATGAGATGGGAATATCCAACTCCTTCCCATTCCAATCCTGAGACCCTTCCGGTAGAAGAGATGTGATATCTCAATGCTTATACCAAACCTGAGATCCTTCCTATAACATGAGATGTGATATCCAACTCCTTCCCATTCCAATCCTGAGACACTTCCTATAGCATGAGATACGATATCTCACTGCTTATACCAAACCTGAGACCATTCCCATAGCATGAGATGTGATATCCAACTCCTTCCCATTCCAATCCTCAGACCCTTCCTATAGCATGAGATGTGATATCTCAATGCTTCTAATATCAAACTTGAGACCCTACCTATAGCATGAGATGTGATATCCAAGTCCTTCCCATTACAATCCTGAGACACTTCCTATAACATGAGATGTGATATCCAACTCCTTCCCATTCCAATCCTGAGACCCTTCCTATAGCATGAGATATGATATCTCAATACTTCTAATACCAAACGTGAGATCCTTCCGATAACATGAGATGTGATATCCAAATCCTTCCCCTTCCAAACCTGAGACCCTCCCTTTAGCATGAGATGTGATATCCAACTCCTTCCCATTCCAATCCTGAGACCCTTCTGATAGCATGAGATGTGATATCTCAATGCTTCTAATACCAAACCTGAGATCCTTCCTATAACATGAGATGTGATATCCAAATCCTTTCCCTTCCAAACCTGAGACCCTCCCTTTAGCATGAGATGTGATATCCAACTCCTTCCCATTCCATTCCCGAGACCCTTCTGATAGCATGAGATGTGATATCTCAATGCCTCTAATACCAAACCTGAGATCCTACCTCTAACATGAAATGTGATATCCAACTCTTTCCCCTTCCAAACCTGAGAGCCTTCCTATAGCATGAGATGTGATATCCAAGTCCTTCCCATTCCAATCCTGAGACCCTTCCTATAGCTTGAGATGTGATATCCAACTCCTTCCCATTCCAATTCTGAGACCCTTCCTATACTCTGAGACTTGATATCTCAATGCTTCTAATACCAAACCTGAGACCCGTAATATAACATGAGATGTGATATCCAAATCCTTCCCCTTCCAAACCTTAGACCCTTCCTTTATCATGAGATGTGATATCCAACTCCTTCCCATTCCAATCCTGAGACCCTTCCGATATCATGAGATGTGATATCTCAAAGCTTCTAATATCAAACTTGAGACCCTCCCTATAGCATGAGATGTGATATCCAAGTCCTTCCCATTCCAATCCTGAGACCCTTCCTATAGCATGAGATGTGATATCTCAATGCTTCTAATACCAAACCTGAGACCCTTCCTATTACATGAGATGGGAATATCCAACTCCTTCCCATTCCAATCCTGAGACCCTTCCGATAGCAGAGATGTGATATCTCAATGCTTATACCAAACCTGAGACCCTTCGTATGGCATGAGATGTGATATCCAACTCCTTGCCATTCAAATCCTGAGACCCTTCCTATAGCATGAGAAGGGATATCCAACTCCTTCCCAATCCAATCCTGAGACCCTTCCGATAGCAGAGACGTGATATCTCAATGCTTCTACCAAACCTGAGACCCTTCCTTTAGCATGAGATATGATATCCAAATCCTTCACATTCCAATCCTGAGACCCTTCCTATAGCATGAGATGTGATATCTCAATGCTTCTAATACCAAACCTGAGATCCTTCCTATAACATGAGATGTGATATCCAATTCCTTCCCATTCCAAACCTGAGACCCTTCCTATTGGATGAGTTGTGATATCCAACTCCTTCCCATTCCAACCCTGAGACCCTTCCTATAGCATGAGATGTGATGTCTCAATGATTCTAATACCAAACCTGAGATCCTTCCTATAACATGAGATGTGATATCCAACTCCTTCCATTCCAATCCTGAGACCCGTCCTATAGCATGAGATGTGATATCTCAATGCTTATACCAAACCTGAGACCCTTCCTATAGCATGAGATGTGATATCCAACTACTTCCCATTCCAATCCTGAGACCCTTCCTATAGCATGAGATGTGATATCTCAGTGCTTCTAATACCAAACCTGAGATCCTTCCTCTAACATGAAATGTGATATCCAACTCCTTCCCTTTCCAAACCTAAGAGCCTATTTATAGCATGAAATGTGATATCCAGGTCCTTCCTATTCCAATCCTTAGACCCTTCCTACAGCATGCAATATGATATCTCAATGATTCTAATAACAAACCTGAGACCCGTCCTATAGCATGAGATATGATATCCAAGTCCTTCCCATTCCAATCCTGAGACCCTTCCTATAACATGAAATGTGATATCCAACTCCTTCCCATTCCAACCTGAGACCCTTCCTATAGCATGAGATGGGATATCCAACTTCTTCAAAATCCAATACTGATACCCTTCCGATAGCATGAGATGTGATATCCCAATGCTTCTACCAAACCTGAGACCCATACTATGGCATGAGATGTGATATCAAACTCCTTCCCATTCCAATCCTGAGACCCTTCCTATAGCTTGAGGTGTGATATCCAACTCCTTCCCATTCCAATTCTGAGACCCTTCTTATACCATGAGACTTGATATCTCAATGCTTCTAATACCAAACCTGAGACCCGTCCTATAACATGAGATGTGATATCCAAATCCTTCCCCTTCCAAACCTTAGACCCTTCCTTTATCATGAGATGTGATATCCAACTCCTTCCCATTCCAATCCTGAGACCCTTCCGATATCATGAGATTTGTTATCTCAATGCTTCTAATATCAAACTTGAGACCCTCCCTATAGCATGAGATGTGACATCCAAGTCCTTCCCATTCCAATCCTGAGACCCTTCCTATAGCATGAGATGTGATATCTCTATGCTTCTAATACCAAACCTGAGATCCTTCCTATAACATGAGATGGGATATCCAACTCCTTCCCATTCCAATCCTGAGACCTTTCCGATAGCAGAGATGTGATATCTCAATGCTTATACCAAACCTGAGAACCTTCCTATGGCCTGAGATGTCATATACAACTCCTTCCCATTCCAATCCTGAGACCCTTCCTTTAGCATGATATGTGATATCTCAATGCTTATACCAAATCTGAGACCCTTCCTATAGCATGAGATGTGATATCCAATTCCTTCCCATTCCAATCCTGAGACCCTTCCTATAGCATGAGATGTGATATCTCAATGCTTATACCAAACCTGAGAGCCTACCTATAGCATGAGATGTGATATCCAAGTCCATCCCATTCCAATCCTTAGACCCTTCCTACAACATGCAATGTGATATCTCAATTATTCTAATACCAAACCAGAGACTCTTCCTATAACATGAGATGGGATATCCAACTCCTTCCCATTCCAATCCTGAGCCGCTTCCGATAGCAGAGATGTGATATCTCAATGCTTATACCAAACCTGAGACCCTTCCTATAACATGAGATGTGATATCCAACTCCTTCCCGTTCCAAACCTGAGACACTAACTATAGCATATGTGATATCCAACTCCTTCCCATTCCAAACATGAGACCCTTCCTATAGCAAGAAAGTAATATCCAACTCTTTCCCATTCCAATCCTGAGACCCTTCCTATAACATGAGATGTGATATCCAACTCCTTCCCATTCCAACCTGAGACACTTCCTATAGCATGAGAAGGGATATCCAACTCATTCCCAATCCAATCCTGAGACCCTTCCGATAGCAGAGATGTGATATCTCAATGCTTATACCAAACCTGAGACCCTTCCTATGGCATGAGATGTGATATCCAACTCCTTGCCATTCAAATCCTGAGACCCTTCCTATAGCATGAGAAGGGATATCCAACTCCTTCCCAATCCAATCCTGAGACCCTTCCGATAGCAGCGATGTGATATCTCAATGCTTCTACCAAACCTGAGACCCTTCCTTTAGCATGAGATGTGATATCCAAATCCTTCACATTCCAATCCTGAGACCCTTCCTATAGCATGAGATGTGATATCTCAATGCTTCTAATACCAAACCTGAGATCCTTCCTATAACATGAGATCTGATATCCAACTCCTTCCATTCCAATCCTGAGACCCTTCCTATAGCATGAGATGTGATATCTCAATGCTTATACCAAACCTGAGACCCTTCCTATAGCATGAGATGTGATATCCAACTCCTTCCCATTCCAATCCTGAGACCCTTCCTATAGCATGAGATGTGATATCTCAATGCTTCTAATACCAAACCTGAGATCCTTCCTCTAACATGAAATGTGAGATCCAACTCCTTCCCTTTCCAAACCTAAGAGCCTATCTATAGCATGAGATGTGATATCCAAGTCCTTCACATTCCAACCCTTAGACCCTTCCTACAGCATGCAATATGATATCTCAATGATTCCAATAACAAACCTGAGACCCGTCCTATAACATGAGATGGGATATCCAACTCCTTCCTATTCCAATCCTGAGACTCTTCTGATAGCATGAGATGTGATATCTCAATGCTTCTAATACCAAACCTGAGATCCTTCCGATAGCATGAGATGTGATATCTCAATGCTTCTAATACCAAACCTGAGATCCTTCCTATAACATGAGATGTGATATCCAAATCCTTCCCCTTCCAAACCTGAGACCCTCCCTTTAGCATGAGATGTGATATCCAACTGCTTCCCATTCCAATCCTGAGACCCTTCCTATAGCATGAGATGTGATATCTCAATGCTTCTAATACCAAACCTGAGATCCTTCCTCTAACATGAAATGTGATATCCAACTCCTTCCCTTTCCAAACCTAAGAGCCTATCTATACCATGAGATGTGATATCCAAGTCCTTCCCATTCCAACCCTTAGACCCTTCCTACAGCATGCAATATGATATCTCAATGATTCTAATAACAAACCTGAGACCCGTCCTATAACATGAGATGGGATATCCAACTCCTTCCCATTCCAATCCTGAGACACTTCCGATAGCAGAGATGTGATATCTCAATGCTTATAACAAACCTGAGACCCTTCCTATAACATGAGATGTGATATCCAAACCCTTCCCGTTCCAAACCTGAGACCCTTCCTTTAGCATGAGATGTGATATCCAGCACCTTCCCATTCCAATCCTGAGACACTTCCTATAGCATGAGATGTGATATCTCAATGCTTCTAATATCAAAACTGAGACCCTCCCTATAGCATGATATGTGATATCTAAGTCCTTCCCATTCCAATCCTGAGACCCTCCCTATAGCATGAGATGTGATATCCAACTCCTTCCCATTCCAATCCTGAGACCCTTCCTATAGCATGAGATATGATATCTCAATACTTCTAATACCAAACGTGAGATCCTTCCGATAACATGAGATGTGATATCCAAATCCTTCCCCTTCCAATCCTGAGACCCTCCCTTTAGCATGAGATGTGATATCCAACTCCTTCCTATTCCAATCCTGAGACTCTTCTGATAGCATGAGATGTGATATCTCAATGCTTCTAATACCAAACCTGAGATCCTTCCGATAGCATGAGATGTGATATCTCAATGCTTCTAATACCAAACCTGAGATCCTTCCTATAACATGAGATGTGATATCTAAATCCTTCCCCTTCCAAACCTGAGACCCTCCCTTTAGCATGAGATGTGATATCCAACTCCTTCCCATTCCATTCCTGAGACCCTTCTGATAGCATGAGATGTGATATCTCAATGCCTCTAATACCAAACCTGAGATCCTACCTCTAACATGAAATGTGATATCCAACTCTTTCCCCTTCCAAACCTGAGAGCCTTCCTATAGCATGAGATGTGATATCCAAGTCCTTCCCATTCCAATCCTGAGACCCTTCCTATAGCTTGAGATGTGATATCCAACTCCTTCCCATTCCAATTCTGAGACCCTTCCTATACTATGAGACTTGATATCTCAATGCTTCTAATACAAACGTGAGACCCGTAATATAACATGAGATGTGATATCCAAATCCTTCCCCTTCCAAACCTTAGACCCTTCCTTTATCATGAGATGTGATATCCAACTCCTTCCCATTCCAATCCTGAGACCCTTCCGATATCATGAGATGTGATATCTCAAAGCTTCTAATATCAAACTTGAGACCCTCCCTATAGCATGAGATGTGATATCCAAGTCCTTCCCATTCCAATCCTGAGACCCTTCCTATAGCATGAGATGTGATATCTCAATGCTTCTAATACCAAACCTGAGACCCTTCCTATAACATGAGATGGGAATATCCAACTCCTTCCCATTCCAATCCTGAGACCCTTCCGGTAGCAGAGATGTGATATCTCAATGCTTATACCAAACCTGAGATCCTTCCTATAACATGAGATGTGATATCCAACTCCTTCCCATTCCAATCCTGAGACACTTCCTATAGCATGAGATGTGATATCTCACTGCTTATACCAAACCTGAGACCCTTTCCATAGCATGAGATGTGATATCCAACTCCTTCCCATTCCAATCCTCAGACCCTTCCTATAGCATGAGATGTGATATCTCAATGCTTCTAATATCAAACTTGAGACCCTACCTATAGCATGAGATGTGATATCCAAGTCCTTCCCATTACAATCCTGAGACACTACCTATAACATGAGATGTGATATCCAACTCCTTCCCATTCCAATCCTGAGACCCTTCCTATAGCATGAGATATGATATCTCAATACTTCTAATACCAAACGTGAGATCCTTCCGATAACATGAGATGTGATATCCAAATCCTTCCCCTTCCAAACCTGAGACCCTCCCTTTAGCATGAGATGTGATATCCAACTCCTTCCCATTCCAATCCTGAGACCCTTCTGATAGCATGAGATGTGATATCTCAATGCTTCTAATACCAAACCTGAGATCCTTCCTATAACATGAGATGTGATATCCAAATCCTTTCCCTTCCAAACCTGAGACCCTCCCTTTAGCATGAGATGTGATATCCAACTCCTTCCCATTCCATTCCCGAGACCCTTCTGATAGCATGAGATGTGATATCTCAATGCCTCTAATACCAAACCTGAGATCCTACCTCTAACATGAAATGTGATATCCAACTCTTTCCCCTTCCAAACCTGAGAGCCTTCCTATAGCATGAGATGTGATATCCAAGTCCTTCCCATTCCAATCCTGAGACCCTTCCTATAGCTTGAGATGTGATATCCAACTCCTTCCCATTCCAATTCTGAGACCCTTCCTATACTCTGAGACTTGATATCTCAATGCTTCTAATACCAAACCTGAGACCCGTAATATAACATGAGATGTGATATCCAAATCCTTCCCCTTCCAAACCTTAGACCCTTCCTTTATCATGAGATGTGATATCCAACTCCTTCCCATTCCAATCCTGAGACCCTTCCGATATCATGAGATGTGATATCTCAAAGCTTCTAATATCAAACTTGAGACCCTCCCTATAGCATGAGATGTGATATCCAAGTCCTTCCCATTCCAATCCTGAGACCCTTCCTATAGCATGAGATGTGATATCTCAATGCTTCTAATACCAAACCTGAGACCCTTCCTATTACATGAGATGGGAATATCCAACTCCTTCCCATTCCAATCCTGAGACCCTTCCGATAGCAGAGATGTGATATCTCAATGCTTATACCAAACCTGAGACCCTTCGTATGGCATGAGATGTGATATCCAACTCCTTGCCATTCAAATCCTGAGACCCTTCCTATAGCATGAGAAGGGATATCCAACTCCTTCCCAATCCAATCCTGAGACCCTTCCGATAGCAGAGACGTGATATCTCAATGCTTCTACCAAACCTGAGACCCTTCCTTTAGCATGAGATGTGATATCCAAATCCTTCACATTCCAATCCTGAGACCCTTCCTATAGCATGAGATGTGATATCTCAATGCTTCTAATACCAAACCTGAGATCCTTCCTATAACATGAGATGTGATATCCAATTCCTTCCCATTCCAAACCTGAGACCCTTCCTATTGGATGAGTTGTGATATCCAACTCCTTCCCATTCCAACCATGAGACCCTTCCTATAGCATGAGATGTGATGTCTCAATGATTCTAATACCAAACCTGAGATCCTTCCTATAACATGAGATGTGATATCCAACTCCTTCCATTCCAATCCTGAGACCCGTCCTATAGCATGAGATGTGATATCTCAATGCTTATACCAAACCTGAGACCCTTCCTATAGCATGAGATGTGATATCCAACTACTTCCCATTCCAATCCTGAGACCCTTCCTATAGCATGAGATGTGATATCTCAGTGCTTCTAATACCAAACCTGAGATCCTTCCTCTAACATGAAATGTGATATCCAACTCCTTCCCTTTCCAAACCTAAGAGCCTATCTATAGCATGAGATGTGATATCCAGGTCCTTCCTATTCAAATCCTTAGACCCTTCCTACAGCATGCAATATGATATCTCAATGATTCTAATAACAAACCTGAGACCCGTCCTATAGCATGAGATATGATATCCAAGTCCTTCCCATTCCAATCCTGAGACCCTTCCTATAACATGAAATGTGATATCCAACTCCTTCCCATTCCAACCTGAGACCCTTCCTATAGCATGAGATGGGATATCCAACTTCTTCGAAATCCAATACTGATACCCTTCCGATAGCATGAGATGTGATATCCCAATGCTTCTACCAAACCTGAGACCCATACTATGGCATGAGATGTGATATCAAACTCCTTCCCATTCCAATCCTGAGACCCTTCCTATAGCTTGAGGTGTGATATCCAACTCCTTCCCATTCCAATTCTGAGACCCTTCTTATACCATGAGACTTGATATCTCAATGCTTCTAATACCAAACCTGAGACCCGTCCTATAACATGAGATGTGATATCCAAATCCTTCCCCTTCCAAACCTTAGACCCTTCCTTTATCATGAGATGTGATATCCAACTCCTTCCCATTCCAATCCTGAGACCCTTCCGATATCATGAGATTTGTTATCTCAATGCTTCTAATATCAAACTTGAGACCCTCCCTATAGCATGAGATGTGACATCCAAGTCCTTCCCATTCCAATCCTGAGACCCTTCCTATAGCATGAGATGTGATATCTCTATGCTTCTAATACCAAACCTGAGATCCTTCCTATAACATGAGATGGGATATCCAACTCCTTCCCATTCCAATCCTGAGACCTTTCCGATAGCAGAGATGTGATATCTCAATGCTTATACCAAACCTGAGAACCTTCCTATGGCCTGAGATGTCATATACAACTCCTTCCCATTCCAATCCTGAGACCCTTCCTTTAGCATGATATGTGATATCTCAATACTTATACCAAATCTGAGACCCTTCCTATAGCATGAGATGTGATATCCAATTCCTTCCCATTCCAATCCTGAGACCCTTCCTATAGCATGAGATGTGATATCTCAATGCTTATACCAAACCTGAGAGCCTACCTATAGCATGAGATGTGATATCCAAGTCCATCCCATTCCAATCCTTAGACCCTTCCTACAACATGCAATGTGATATCTCAATTATTCTAATACCAAACCAGAGACTCTTCCTATAACATGAGATGGGATATCCAACTCCTTCCCATTCCAATCCTGAGCCGCTTCCGTTAGCAGAGATGTGATATCTCAATGCTTATACCAAACCTGAGACCCTTCCTATAACATGAGATGTGATATCCAACTCCTTCCCGTTCCAAACCTGAGACACTAACTATAGCATATGTGATATCCAATTCCTTCCCATTCCAAACATGAGACCCTTCCTATAGCAAGAAAGTAATATCCAACTCCTACCCATTCCAATCCTGATACCCTTCCTATAGCAAGAGATGTGATATCCAAATCCTTCCCATTCCAATCCTGAGACCCTTCCTATAACATGAGATGTGATATCCAACTCCTTCCCATTCCAACCTGAGACACTTCCTATAGCATGAGAAGGGATATCCAACTCCTTCCCAATCCAATCCTGAGACCCTTCCGATAGCAGAGATGTGATATCTCAATGCTTATACCAAACCTGAGACCCTTCCTATAGCATGAAAAGGGATATCCAACTCCTTCCCAATCCAATCCTGAGACCCTTCCGATAGCAGAGACGTGATATCTCAATGCTTCTACCAAACCTGAGACCCTTCCTTTAGCATGAGATGTGATATCCAAATCCTTCACATTCCAATCCTGAGACCCTTCCTATAGCATGAGATTTGATATCTCAATGCTTCTAATACCAAACCTGAGATCCTTCCTATAACATGAGATGTGATATCCAATTACTTCCCATTCCAAACCTGAGACCCTTCCTATTGGATGAGATGTGATATCCAACTCCTTCCCATTCCAACCCTGAGACCCTTCCTATAGCATGAGATGTGATGTCTCAATGCTTCTAATACCAAACCTGAGATCCTTCCTATAACATGAGATGTGATATCCAACTCCTTCCATTCCAATCCTGAGACCCGTCCTATAGCATGAGATGTGATATCTCAATGCTTATACCAAACCTGAGACCATTCCTATAGCATGAGATGTGATATCCAACTCCTTCCCATTCCAATCCTGAGACCCTTCCTATAGCATGAGATGTGATATCTCAATGCTTCTAATACCAAACCTGAGATCCTTCCTCTAACATGAAATGTGATATCCAACTCCTTCCCTTTCCAAACCTAAGAGCCTATCTATAGCATGAGATGTGATATCCAAGTCCTTCGCATTCCAACCCTTAGACCCTTCCTACAGCATGCAATATGATATCTCAATGATTCTAATAACAAACCTGAGACCCGTCCTATAACATGAGATGGGATATCCAACTCCTTCCCATGCCAATCCTGAGACACTTCCGATAGCAGAGATGTGATATCTCAATGTTTATACCAAACCTGAGACCCTTCCTATAACATGAGATGTGAAATTTAACTCCTTCCCGTTCCAAACCTGAGACCCTTCCTTTAGCATGAGATGTGATGTCCTTCCCATTCCAATCCTGAGACACTTCCGATAGCATGAGATGTGATATCTCAATGCTTCTAATATCAAAACTGAGACCCTCCCTATAGCATGATATGTGATATCTAAGTCCTTCCCATTCCAATCCTGAGACCCTTCCTATAGCATGAGATGTGATATCTCAATGCTTCTACCAAACCTGAGACCCTTCCTTTAGCATGAGATGTGATATCCAACTCCTTCCCATTCCAATCCTGAGACCCTTCCTATAGCATGAGATGTGATATCTCAATACTTCTAATACCAAACCTGAGATCCTTCCGATAACATGAGATGTGATATCTCAATACTTCTAATACCAAACCTGAGATCCATCCTATAACATGAGATGTGATATCCAACTCCTTCCCTTTCCAAACCTAAGAGCCTATCTATAGCATGAGATGTGATATCCAGGTCCTTCCCATTCCAATCCTTAGACCCTTCCTACAGCATGCAATATGATATCTCAATGATTCTAATAACAAACCTGAGACCCGTCCTATAGCATGAGATATGATATCCAAGTCCTTCCCATTCCAATCCTGAGACCCTTCCTATAACATGAAATGTGATATCCAACTCCTTCCCATTCCAACCTGAGACCCTTCCTATAGCATGAGATGGGATATCCAACTTCTTCCAAATCCAATACTGATACCCTTCCGATAGCATGAGATGTGATATCCCAATGCTTCTACCAAACCTGAGACCCATACTATGGCATGAGATGTGATATCAAACTCCTTCCCATTCCAATCCTGAGACCCTTCCTATAGCTTGAGGTGTGATATCCAACTCCTTCCCATTCCAATTCTGAGACCCTTCGTATACCATGAGACTTGATATCTCAATGCTTCTAATACCAAACCTGAGACCCGTCCTATAACATGAGATGTGATATCCAAATCCTTCCCCTTCCAAACCTTAGACCCTTCCTTTATCATGAGATGTGATATCCAACTCCTTCCCATTCCAATCCTGAGACCCTTCCGATATCATGAGATTTGTTATCTCAATGCTTCTAATATCAAACTTGAGACCCTCCCTATAGCATGAGATGTGACATCCAAGTCCTTCCCATTCCAATCCTGAGACCCTTCCTATAGCATGAGATGTGATATCTCTATGCTTCTAATACCAAACCTGAGACCCTTCCTATAACATGAGATGGGATATCCAACTCCTTCCCATTCCAATCCTGAGACCTTTCCGATAGCAGAGATGTGATATCTCAATGCTTATACCAAACCTGAGAACCTTCCTATGGCCTGAGATGTCATATACAACTCCTTCCCATTCCAATCCTGAGACCCTTCCTTTAGCATGAGATGTGATATCTCAATGCTTATACCAAATCTGAGACCCTTCCTATAGCATGAGATGTGATATCCAATTCCTTCCCATTCCAATCCTGAGACCCTTCCTATAGCATGAGATGTGATATCTCAATGCTTATACCAAAACTGAGAGCCTACCTATAGCATGAGATGTGATATCCAAGTCCACCCCATTCCAATCCTTAGACCCTTCCTACAGCATGCGATGTGATATCTCAATGATTCTAATACCAAACCAGAGACTCTTCCTATAACATGAGATGGGATATCCAACTCCTTCCCATTCAAATCCTGAGCCGCTTCCGATAGCAGAGATGTGATATCTCAATGCTTATACCAAACCTGAGACCCTTCCTATAACATGAGATGTGATATCCAACTCCTTCCCGTTCCGAACCTGAGACACTAACTATAGCATATGTGATATCCAACTCCTTCCCATTCCAAACATGAGACCCTTCCTATAGCAAGAAAGTAATATCCAACTCCTACCCATTCCAATCCTGAGACCCTTCCTATAGCAAGAGATGTGATATCCAAATCCTTCCCATTCCAATCCTGAGACCCTTCGTATACCATGAGACTTGATATCTCAATGCTTCTAATACCAAACCTGAGACCCGTCCTATAACATGAGATGTGATATCCAAATCCTTCCCCTTCCAAACCTTAGACCCTTCCTTTATCATGAGATGTGATATCCAACTCCTTCCCATTCCAATCCTGAGACCCTTCCGATATCATGAGATTTGTTATCTCAATGCTTCTAATATCAAACTTGAGACCCTCCCTATAGCATGAGATGTGACATCCAAGTCCTTCCCATTCCAATCCTGAGACCCTTCCTATAGCATGAGATGTGATATCTCTATGCTTCTAATACCAAACCTGAGACCCTTCCTATAACATGAGATGGGATATCCAACTCCTTCCCATTCCAATCCTGAGACCTTTCCGATAGCAGAGATGTGATATCTCAATGCTTATACCAAACCTGAGAACCTTCCTATGGCCTGAGATGTCATATACAACTCCTTCCCATTCCAATCCTGAGACCCTTCCTCTAGCATGAGATGTGATATCTCAATGCTTATACCAAATCTGAGACCCTTCCTATAGCATGAGATGTGATATCCAATTCCTTCCCATTCCAATCCTGAGACCCTTCCTATAGCATGAGATGTGATATCTCAATGCTTATACCAAAACTGAGAGCCTACCTATAGCATGAGATGTGATATCCAAGTCCACCCCATTCCAATCCTTAGACCCTTCCTACAGCATGCGATGTGATATCTCAATGATTCTAATACCAAACCAGAGACTCTTCCTATAACATGAGATGGGATATCCAACTCCTTCCCATTCAAATCCTGAGCCGCTTCCGATAGCAGAGATGTGATATCTCAATGCTTATACCAAACCTGAGACCCTTCCTATAACATGAGATGTGATATCCAACTCCTTCCCGTTCCGAACCTGAGACACTAACTATAGCATATGTGATATCCAACTCCTTCCCATTCCAAACATGAGACCCTTCCTATAGCAAGAAAGTAATATCCAACTCCTACCCATTCCAATCCTGAGACCCTTCCTATAGCAAGAGATGTGATATCCAAATCCTTCCCATTCCAATCCTGAGACCCTTCCTATAACATGAGATGTGATATCCAACTCCTTCCCATTCCAACCTGAGACACTTCCTATAGCATGAGAAGGGATATCCAACTCCTTCCCAATCCAATCCTGAGACCCTTCCGATAGCAGAGATGTGATATCTCAATGCTTAAACCAAACCTGAGACCCTTCCTGTGGCATGAGATGTGATATCCAACTCCTTGCCATTCAAATCCTGAGACCCTTCCTATAGCATGAAAAGGGATATCCAACTCCTTCCCAATCCAATCCTGAGACCCTTCCGATAGCAGAGACGTGATATCTCAATGCTTCTACCAAACCTGAGACCCTTCCTTTAGCATGAGATGTGATATCCAAATCCTTCACATTCCAATCCTGAGACCCTTCCTATAGCATGAGATGTGATATCTCAATGCTTCTAATACCAAACCTGAGATCCTTCCTATAACATGAGATGTGATATCCAATTCCTTCCCATTCCAAACCTGAGACCCTTCCTATTGGATGAGTTGTGATATCCAACTCCTTCCCATTCCAACCCTGAGACCCTTCCTATAGCATGAGATGTGATGTCTCAATGATTCTAATACCAAACCTGAGATCCTTCCTATAACATGAGATGTGATATCCAACTCCTTCCATTACAATCCTGAGACCCGTCCTATAGCATGAGATGTGATATCTCAATGCTTATACCAAACCTGAGACCCTTCCTATAGCATGAGATGTGATATCCAACTCCTTCCCATTCCAACCTGAGACACTTCCTATAGCATGAGAAGGGATATCCAACTCCTTCCCAATCCAATCCTGAGACCCTTCCGATAGCAGAGATGTGATATCTCAATGCTTATACCAAACCTGAGACCCTTCCTATGGCATGAGATGTGATATCCAACTCCTTGCCATTCAAATCCTGAGACCCTTCCTATAGCATGAGAAGGGATATCCAACTCCTTCCCAATCCAATCCTGAGACCCTTCCGATAGCAGCGACGTGATATCTCAATGCTTCTACCAAACCTGAGACCCTTCCTTTAGCATGAGATGTGATATCCAAATCCTTCACATTCCAATCCTGAGACTCTTCCTTTAGCATGAGATGTGATATCTCAATGCTTATACCAAATCTGAGACCCTTCCTATAGCATGAGATGTGATATCCAATTCCTTCCCATTCCAATCCTGAGACCCTTCCTATAGCATGAGATGTGATATCTCAATGCTTATACCAAACCTGAGAGCCTACCTATAGCATGAGATGTGATATCCAAGTCCATCCCATTCCAATCCTTTGACCCTTCCTACAGCATGCGATGTGATATCTCAATGATTCTACCAAACCAGAGACTCTTCCTATAACATGAGATGGGATATCCAACTCCTTCCCATTCCAATCCTGAGCCGCTTCCGATAGCAGAGATGTGATATCTCAATGCTTATACCAAGCCTGAGACCCTTCCTATAACATGAGATGTGATATCCAACTCCTTCCCGTTCCAAACCTGAGACACTAACTATAGCATATGTGATATCCAACTCCTTCCCATTCCAAACATGAGACCCTTCCTATAGCAAGAAAGTAATATCCAACTCCTACCCATTCCAATCCTGAGAACCTTCCTATAGCAAGAGATGTGATATCCAAATCCTTCCCATTCCAATCCTGAGACCCTTCCTATAACATGAGATGTGATATCCAACTCCTTCCCATTCCAACCTGAGACACTTCCTATAGCATGAGAAGGGATATCCAACTCCTTCCCAATCCAATCCTGAGACCCTTCCGATAGCAGAGATGTGATATCTCAATGCTTATACCAAACCTGAGACCCTTCCTATGGCATGAGATGTGATATCCAACTCCTTCCCAATCCAATCCTGAGACCCTTCCGATAGCAGAGACGTGATATCTCAATGCTTCTACCAAACCTGAGACCCTTCCTTTAGCATGAGATGTGATATCCAAATCCTTCACATTCCAATCCTGAGACCCTTCCTATAGCATGAGATGTGATATCTCAATGCTTCTAATACCAAACCTGAGATCCTTCCTATAACATGAGATGTGATATCCAATTCCTTCCCATTCCAAACCTGAGACCCTTCCTATTGGATGAGATGTGATATCCAACTCCTTCCCATTCCAACCCTGAGACCCTTCCTATAGCATGAGATGTGATGTCTCAATGCTTCTAATACCAAACCTGAGATCCTTCCTATAACATGAGATGTGATATCCAACTCCTTCCATTCCAATCCTGAGACCCGTCCTATAGCATGAGATGTGATATCTCAATGCTTATACCAAACCTGAGACCCTTCCTATAGCATGAGATGTGATATCCAACTGCTTCCCATTCCAATCCTGAGACCCTTCCTATAGCATGAGATGTGATATCTCAATGCTTCTAATACCAAACCTGAGATCCTTCCTCTAACATGAAATGTGATATCCAACTCCTTCCCTTTCCAAACCTAAGAGCCTATCTATAGCATGAGATGTGATATCCAAGTCCTTCCCATTCCAACCCTTAGACCCTTCCTACAGCATGCAATATGATATCTCAATGATTCTAATAACAAACCTGAGACCCGTCCTATAACATGAGATGGGATATCCAACTCCTTCCCATTCCAATCCTGAGACACTTCCGATAGCAGAGATGTGATATCTCAATGCTTATACCAAACCTGAGACCCTTCCTATAACATGAGATGTGATATCCAAATCCTTCCCGTTCCAAACCTGAGACCCTTCCTTTAGCATGAGATGTGATATCCAGCACCTTCCCATTCCAATCCTGAGACACTTCCTATAGCATGAGATGTGATATCTCAATGCTTCTAATATCAAAACTGAGACCCTCCCTATAGCATGATATGTGATATCTAAGTCCTTCCCATTCCAATCCTGAGACCCTCCCTATAGCATGAGATGTGATATCCAACTCCTTCCCATTCCAATCCTGAGACCCTTCCTATAGCATGAGATATGATATCTCAATACTTCTAATACCAAACGTGAGATCCTTCCGATAACATGAGATGTGATATCCAAATCCTTCCCCTTCCAATCCTGAGACCCTCCCTTTAGCATGAGATGTGATATCCAACTCCTTCCTATTCCAATCCTGAGACTCTTCTGATAGCATGAGATGTGATATCTCAATGCTTCTAATACCAAACCTGAGATCCTTCCGATAGCATGAGATGTGATATCTCAATGCTTCTAATACCAAACCTGAGATCCTTCCTATAACATGAGATGTGATATCCAAATCCTTCCCCTTCCAAACCTGAGACCCTCCCTTTAGCATGAGATGTGATATCCAACTCCTTCCCATTCCATTCCTAAGACCCTTCTGATAGCATGAGATGTGATATCTCAATGCCTCTAATACCAAACCTGAGATCCTACCTCTAACATGAAATGTGATATCCAACTATTTCCCCTTCCAAACCTGAGAGCCTTCCTATAGCATGAGATGTGATATCCAAGTCCTTCCCATTCCAATCCTGAGACCCTTCCTATAGCTTGAGATGTGATATCCAACTCCTTCCCATTCCAATTCTGAGACCCTTCCTATACTATGAGACTTGATATCTCAATGCTTCTAATACAAACGTGAGACCCGTAATATAACATAAGATGTGATATCCAAATCCTTCCCCTTCCAAACCTTAGACCCTTCCTTTATCATGAGATGTGATATCCAACTCCTTCCCATTCCAATCCTGAGACCCTTCCGATATCATGAGATGTGATATCTCAAAGCTTCTAATATCAAACTTGAGACCCTCCCTATAGCATGAGATGTGATATCCAAGTCCTCCCCATTCCAATCCTGAGACCCTTCCTATAGCTTGAGGTGTGATATCCAACTCCTTCCCATTCCAATTCTGAGACCCTTCTTATACCATGAGACTTGATATCTCAATGCTTCTAATACCAAACCTGAGACCCGTCCTATAACATGAGATGTGATATCCAAATCCTTCCCATTCCAATCCTGAGACCCTTCCTATAGCTTGAGATGTGATATCCAACTCCTTCCCATTCCAATCCTGAGACCCTTCCGATATCATGAGATTTGTTATCTCAATGCTTCTAATATCAAACTTGAGACCCTCCCTAAAGCATGAGATGTGACATCCAAGTCCTTCCCATTCCAATCCCGAGACCCTTCCTATAACATGAGATGTGATATCCAACTCCTTCCCATTCCAACCTGAGACACTTCCTATAGCATGAGAAGGGATATCTAACTCCTTCCCAATCCAATCCTGAGACCCTTCCGATAGCAGAGATGTGATATCTGAATGCTTATACCAAACCTGAGACCCTTCCTATGGCATGAGATGTGATATCCAACTCCTTGCCATTCAAATCCTGAGACCCTTCCTATAGCATGAGATGTGATATCTCTATGCTTCTAATACCAAACCTGAGACCCTTCCTATAACATGAGATGGGATATCCAACTCCTTCCCATTCCAATCCTGAGACCCTTCCGATAGCAGAGATGTGATATCTCAATGCTTATACCAAACCTGAGAACCTTCCTATGGCCTGAGATGTCATATACAACTCCTTCCCATTCCAATCCTGAGACCCTTCCTTTAGCATGAGATGTGATATCTCAATGCTTATACCAAATCTGAGACCCTTCCTATAGCATGAGATGTGATATCCAATTCCTTCCCATTCCAATCCTGAGACCCTTCCTATAGCATGAGATGTGATATCTCAATGCTTATACCAAACCTGAGAGCCTACCTATAGCATGAGATGTGATATCCAAGTCCATCCCATTCCAATCCTTAGACCCTTCCTACAGCATGCAATGTGATATCTCAATGATTCTAATACCAAACCAGAGACTCTTCCTATAACATGAGATGGGATATCCAACTCCTTCCCATTCCAATCCTGAGCCGCTTCCGATAGCAGAGATGTGATATCTCAATGCTTATACCAAACCTGAGACCCTTCCTATAACATGAGATGTGATATCCAACTCCTTCCGTTCCAAACCTGAGACACTAACTATAGCATATGTGATATCCAACTCCTTCCCATTCCAAACATGAGACCCTTCCTATAGCAAGAAAGTAATATCCAACTCCTACCCATTCCAATCCTGAGACCCTTCCTATAGCAAGAGATGTGATATCCAAATCCTTCCCATTCCAATCCTGAGACCCTTCCTATAACATGAGATGTGATATCCAACTCCTTCCCATTCCAATCTGAGACACTTCCTATAGCATGAGAAGGGATATCCAACTCCTTCCCAATCCAATCCTGAGACCCTCCCGATAGCAGAGATGTGATATCTCAATGCTTATACCAAACCTGAGACCCTTCCTATGGCATGAGATGTGATATCCAACTCCTTCCCAATCCAATCCTGAGACCCTTCCGATAGCAGAGACGTGATATCTCAATGCTTCTACCAAACCCGAGACCCTTCCTTTAGCATGAGATGTGATATCCAAATCCTTCACATTCCAATCCTGAGACCCTTCCTATAGCATGAGATGTGATATCTCAATGCTTCTAATACCAAACCTGAGATCCTTCCTATAACATGAGATGTGATATCCAATTCCTTCCCATTCCAAACCTGAGACCCTTCCTATTGGATGCGATGTGATATCCAACTCCTTCCCATTCCAACCCTGAGACCCTTCCTATAGCATGAGATGTGATGTCTCAATGCTTCTAATACCAAACCTGAGATCCTTCCTATAACATGAGATGTGATATCCAACTCCTTCCATTCAAATCCTGAGACCCGTCCTATAGCATGAGATGTGATATCTCAATGCTTATACCAAACCTGAGACCCTTCCTATAGCATGAGATGTGATATCCAACTGCTTCCCATTCCAATCCTGAGACCCTTCCTATAGCATGAGATGTGATATCTCAATGCTTCTAATACCAAACCTGAGATCCTTCCTCTAACATGAAATGTGATATCCAACTCCTTCCCTTTCCAAACCTAAGAGCCTATCTATAGCATGAGATGTGATATCCAAGTCCTTCCCATTCCAACCCTTAGACCCTTCCTACAGCATGCAATATGATATCTCAATGATTCTAATAACAAACCTGAGACCCGTCCTATAACATGAGATGGGATATCCAACTCCTTCCCATTCCAATCCTGAGACACTTCCGATAGCAGAGATGTGATATCTCAATGCTTATACCAAACCTGAGACCCTTCCTATAACATGAGATGTGATATCCAAATCCTTCCCGTTCCAAACCTGAGACCCTTCCTTTAGCATGAGATGTGATATCCAGCACCTTCCCATTCCAATCCTGAGACACTTCCTATAGCATGAGATGTGATATCTCAATGCTTCTAATATCAAAACTGAGACCCTCCCTATAGCATGATATGTGATATCTAAGTCCTTCCCATTCCAATCCTGAGACCCTCCCTATAGCATGAGATGTGATATCCAACTCCTTCCCATTCCAATCCTGAGACCCTTCCTATAGCATGAGATATGATATCTCAATACTTCTAATACCAAACGTGAGATCCTTCCGATAACATGAGATGTGATATCCAAATCCTTCCCCTTCCAATCCTGAGACCCTCCCTTTAGCATGAGATGTGATATCGAACTCCTTCCTATTCCAATCCTGAGACTCTTCTGATAGCATGAGATGTGATATCTCAATGCTTCTAATACCAAACCTGAGATCCTTCCGATAGCATGAGATGTGATATCTCAATGCTTCTAATACCAAACCTGAGATCCTTCCTATAACATGAGATGTGATATCCAAATCCTTCCCCTTCCAAACCTGAGACCCTCCCTTTAGCATGAGATGTGATATCCAACTCCTTCCCATTCCATTCCTGAGACCCTTCTGATAGCATGAGATGTGATATCTCAATGCCTCTAATACCAAACCTGAGATTCTACCTCTAACATGAAATGTGATATCCAACTCTTTCCCCTTCCAAACCTGAGAGCCTTCCTATAGCATGAGATGTGATATCCAAGTCCTTCCCATTCCAATCCTGAGACCCTTCCTATAGCTTGAGATGTGATATCCAACTCCTTCCCATTCCAATTCTGAGACCCTTCCTATACTATGAGACTTGATATCTCAATGCTTCTAATACAAACGTGAGACCCGTAATATAACATGAGATGTGATATCCAAATCCTTCCCCTTCCAAACCTTAGACCCTTCCTTTATCATGAGATGTGATATCCAACTCCTTCCCATTCCAATCCTGAGACCCTTCCGATATCATGAGATGTGATATCTCAAAGCTTCTAATATCAAACTTGAGACCCTCCCTATAGCATGAGATGTGATATCCAAGTCCTTCCCATTCCAATCCTGAGACCCTTCCTATAGCTTGAGGTGTGATATCCAACTCCTTCCCATTCCAATTCTGAGACCCTTCTTATACCATGAGACTTGATATCTCAATGCTTCTAATACCAAACCTGAGACCCGTCCTATAACATGAGATGTGATATCCAAATCCTTCCCATTCCAATCCTGAGACCCTTCCTATAGCTTGAGATGTGATATCCAACTCCTTCCCATTCCAATCCTGAGACCCTTCCGATATCATGAGATTTGTTATCTCAATGCTTCTAATATCAAACTTGAGACCCTCCCTAAAGCATGAGATGTGACATCCAAGTCCTTCCCATTCCAATCCCGAGACCCTTCCTATAACATGAGATGTGATATCCAACTCCTTCCCATTCCAACCTGAGACACTTCCTATAGCATGAGAAGGGATATCTAACTCCTTCCCAATCCAATCCTGAGACCCTTCGGATAGCAGAGATGTGATATCTGAATGCTTATACCAAACCTGAGACCCTTCCTATGGCATGAGATGTGATATCCAACTCCTTGCCATTCAAATCCTGAGACCCTTCCTATAGCATGAGATGTGATATCTCTATGCTTCTAATACCAAACCTGAGACCCTTCCTATAACATGAGATGGGATATCCAACTCCTTCCCATTCCAATCCTGAGACCCTTCCGATAGCAGAGATGTGATATCTCAATGCTTATACCAAACCTGAGAACCTTCCTATGGCCTGAGATGTCATATACAACTCCTTCCCATTCCAATCCTGAGACCCTTCCTTTAGCATGAGATGTGATATCTCAATGCTTATACCAAATCTGAGACCCTTCCTATAGCATGAGATGTGATATCCAATTCCTTCCCATTCCAATCCTGAGACCCTTCCTATAGAATGAGATGTGATATCTCAATGCTTATACCAAACCTGAGAGCCTACCTATAGCATGAGATGTGATATCCAAGTCCATCCCATTCCAATCCTTAGACCCTTCCTACAGCATGCAATGTGATATCTCAATGATTCTAATACCAAACCAGAGACTCTTCCTATAACATGAGATGGGATATCCAACTCCTTCCCATTCCAATCCTGAGCCGCTTCCGATAGCAGAGATGTGATATCTCAATGCTTATACCAAACCTGAGACCCTTCCTATAACATGAGATGTGATATCCAACTCCTTCCGTTCCAAACCTGAGACACTAACTATAGCATATGTGATATCCAACTACTTCCCATTCCAAACATGAGACCCTTCCTATAGCAAGAAAGTAATATCCAACTCCTACCCATTCCAATCCTGAGACCCTTCCTATAGCAAGAGATGTGATATCCAAATCCTTCCCATTCCAATCCTGAGACCCTTCCTATAACATGAGATGTGATATCCAACTCCTTCCCATTCCAACCTGAGACACTTCCTATAGCATGAGAAGGGATATCCAACTCCTTCCCAATCCAATCCTGAGACCCTCCCGATAGCAGAGATGTGATATCTCAATGCTTATACCAAACCTGAGACCCTTCCTATGGCATGAGATGTGATATCCAACTCCTTCCCAATCCAATCCTGAGACCCTTCCGATAGCAGAGACGTGATATCTCAATGCTTCTACCAAACCTGAGACCCTTCCTTTAGCATGAGATGTGATATCCAAATCCTTCACATTCCAATCCTGAGACCCTTCCTATAGCATGAGATGTGATATCTCAATGCTTCTAATACCAAACCTGAGATCCTTCCTATAACATGAGATGTGATATCCAATTCCTTCCCATTCCAAACCTGAGACCCTTCCTATTGGATGCGATGTGATATCCAACTCCTTCCCATTCCAACCCTGAGACCCTTCCTATAGCATGAGATGTGATGTCTCAATGCTTCTAATACCAAACCTGAGATCCTTCCTATAACATGAGATGTGATATCCAACTCCTTCCATTCAAATCCTGAGACCCGTCCTATAGCATGAGATGTGATATCTCAATGCTTATACCAAACCTGAGACCCTTCCTATAGCATGAGATGTGATATCCAACTGCTTCCCATTCCAATCCTGAGACCCTTCCTATAGCATGAGATGTGATATCTCAATGCTTCTAATACCAAACCTGAGATCCTTCCTCTAACATGAAATGTGATATCCAACTCCTTCCCTTTCCAAACCTAAGAGCCTATCTATAGCATGAGATGTGATATCCAAGTCCTTCCCATTCCAACCCTTAGACCCTTCCTACAGCATGCAATATGATATCTCAATGATTCTAATAACAAACCTGAGACCCGTCCTATAACATGAGATGGGATATCCAACTCCTTCCCATTCCAATCCTGAGACACTTCCGATAGCAGAGATGTGATATCTCAATGCTTATACCAAACCTGAGACCCTTCCTATAACATGAGATGTGATATCCAAATCCTTCCCGTTCCAAACCTGAGACCCTTCCTTTAGCATGAGATGTGATATCCAGCACCTTCCCATTCCAATCCTGAGACACTTCCTATAGCATGAGATGTGATATCTCAATGCTTCTAATATCAAAACTGAGACCCTCCCTATAGCATGATATGTGATATCTAAGTCCTTCCCATTCCAATCCTGAGACCCTCCCTATAGCATGAGATGTGATATCCAACTCCTTCCCATTCCAATCCTGAGACCCTTCCTATAGCATGAGATATGATATCTCAATACTTCTAATACCAAACGTGAGATCCTTCCGATAACATGAGATGTGATATCCAAATCCTTCCCCTTCCAATCCTGAGACCCTCCCTTTAGCATGAGATGTGATATCGAACTCCTTCCTATTCCAATCCTGAGACTCTTCTGATAGCATGAGATGTGATATCTCAATGCTTCTAATACCAAACCTGAGATCCTTCCGATAGCATGAGATGTGATATCTCAATGCTTCTAATACCAAACCTGAGATCCTTCCTATAACATGAGATGTGATATCCAAATCCTTCCCCTTCCAAATCTGAGACCCTCCCTTTAGCATGAGATGTGATATCCAACTCCTTCCCATTCCATTCCTGAGACCCTTCTGATAGCATGAGATGTGATATCTCAATGCCTCTAATACCAAACCTGAGATTCTACCTCTAACATGAAATGTGATATCCAACTCTTTCCCCTTCCAAACCTGAGAGCCTTCCTATAGCATGAGATGTGATATCCAAGTCCTTCCCATTCCAATCCTGAGACCCTTCCTATAACTTGAGATGTGATATCCAACTCCTTCCCATTCCAATTCTGAGACCCTTCCTATACTATGAGACTTGATATCTCAATGCTTCTAATACAGACGTGAGACCCGTAATATAACATGAGATGTGATATCCAAATCCTTCCCCTTCCAAACCTTAGACCCTTCCTTTATCATGAGATGTGATATCCAACTCCTTCCCATTCCAATCCTGAGACCCTTCCGATATCATGAGATGTGATATCTCAAAGCTTCTAATATCAAACTTGAGACCCTCCCTATAGCATGAGATGTGATATCCAAGTCCTTCCCATTCCAATCCTGAGACCCTTCCTATAGCATGAGATGTGATATCTCAATGCTTCTAATACCAAACCTGAGACCCTTCCTATAACATGAGATGGGAATATCCAACTCCTTCCCATTCCAATCCTGAGACCCTTCCGATAGCAGAGATGTGATATCTCAATGCTTATACCAAACCTGAGATCCTTCCTATAACATGAGATGTGATATCCAACTCCTTCCCATTCCAATCCTGAGACACTTCCTATAGCATGAGATGTGATATCTCACTGCTTATACCAAACCTGAGACCCTTCCCATAGCATGAGATGTGATATCCAACTCCTTCCCATTCCAATCCTCAGACCCTTCCTATAGCATGAGGTGTGATATCTCAATGCTTCTAATATCAAACTTGAGACCCTACCTATAGCATGAGATGTGATATCCAAGTCCTTCCCATTACAATCCTGAGACACTTCCTATAGCATGAGATGTGATATCCAACTCCTTCCCATTCCAATCCTGAGACCCTTCCTATAGCATGAGATATGATATCTCAATACTTCTAATACCAAACGTGAGATCCTTCCGATAACATGAGATGTGATATCCAAATCCTTCCCCTTCCAAACCTGAGACCCTCCCTTTAGCATGAGATGTGATATCCAACTCCTTCCCATTCCAATCCTGAGACCCTTCTGATAGCATGAGATGTGATATCTCAATGCTTCTAATACCAAACCTGAGATCCTTCCGATAGCATGAGATGTGATATCTCAATGCTTCTAATACCAAACCTGAGATCCTTCCTATAACATGAGATGTGATATCCAAATCCTTCCCCTTCCAAACCTGAGACCCTCCCTTTAGCATGAGATGTGATATCCAACTCCTTCCCATTCCATTCCCGAGACCCTTCTGATAGCATGAGATGTGATATCTCAATGCCTCTAATACCAAACCTGAGATCCTACCTCTAACATGAAATGTGATATCCAACTCTTTCCCCTTCCAAACCTGAGAGCCTTCCTATAGCATGGGATGTGATATCCAAGTCCTTCCCATTCCAATCCTGAGACCCTTCCTATAGCTTGAGATGTGATATCCAACTCCTTCCCATTCCAATTCTGAGACCCTTCCTATACTCTGAGACTTGATATCTCAATGCTTCTAATACCAAACCTGAGACCCGTAATATAACATGAGATGTGATATCCAAATCCTTCCCCTTCCAAACCTTAGACCCTTCCTTTATCATGAGATGTGATATCCAACTCCTTCCCATTCCAATCCTGAGACCCTTCCGATATCATGAGATGTGATATCTCAAAGCTTCTAATATCAAACTTGAGACCCTCCCTATAGCATGAGATGTGATATCCAAGTCCTTCCCATTCCAATCCTGAGACCCTTCCTATAGCATGAGATGTGATATCTCAATGCTTCTAATACCAAACCTGAGACCCTTCCTATTACATGAGATGGGAATATCCAACTCCTTCCCATTCCAATCCTGAGACCCTTCCGATAGCAGAGATGTGATATCTCAATGCTTATACCAAACCTGAGACCCTTCGTATGGCATGAGATGTGATATCCAACTCCTTGCCATTCAAATCTTGAGACCCTTCCTATAGCATGAGAAGGGATATCCAACTCCTTCCCAATCCAATCCTGAGACCCTTCCGATAGCAGAGACGTGATATCTCAATGCTTCTACCAAACCTGAGACCCTTCCTTTAGCATGAGATGTGATATCCAAATCCTTCACATTCCAATCCTGAGACCCTTCCTATAGCATGAGATGTGATATCTCAATGCTTCTAATACCAAACCTGAGATCCTTCCTATAACATGAGATGTGATATCCAATTCCTTCCCATTCCAAACCTGAGACCCTTCCTATTGGATGAGTTGTGATATCCAACTCCTTCCCATTCCAACCCTGAGACCCTTCCTATAGCATGAGATGTAATGTCTCAATGATTCTAATACCAAACCTGAGATCCTTCCTATAACATGAGATGTGATATCCAACTCCTTCCATTCCAATCCTGAGACCCGTCCTATAGCATGAGATGTGATATCGCAATGCTTATACCAAACCTGAGACCCTTCCTATAGCATGAGATGTGATATCCAACTACTTCCCATTCCAATCCTGAGACCCTTCCTATAGCATGAGATGTGATATCTCAATGCTTCTAATACCAAACCTGAGATCCTTCCTCTAACATGAAATGTGATATCCAACTCCTTCCCTTTCCAAACCTAAGAGCCTATCTATAGCATGAGATGTGATATCCAGGTCCTTCCTATTCCAATCCTTAGACCCTTCCTACAGCATGCAATATGATATCTCAATGATTCTAATACCAAACCTGAGATCCTTCCTATGACATGAGATGTGATATCCAACTCCTTCCATTCCAATCCTGAGACCCTTCCTATAGCATGAGATGTGATATATCAATGCTTATACCAAACCTGAGACCCTTCCTATAGCATGAGATGTGATATCCAACTCCTTCCCATTCCAATCCTGAGACCTTTCCTATAGCATGAGATGTGATATCTCAATGCTTCTAATACCAACCCTGAGATCCTTCCTCTAACATGAAATGTGAGATCCAACTCCTTCCCTTTCCAAACCTAAGAGCCTATCTATAGCATGAGATGTGATATCCAAGTCCTTCACATTCCAACCCTTAGACCCTTCCTACAGTATGCAATATGATATCTCAATGATTCCAATAACAAACCTGAGACACGTCCTATAACATGAGATGGGATATCCAACTCCTTCCCATTCCAATCCTGAGACACTTCCGATAGCAGAGATGTGATATCTCAATGTTTATACCAAACCTGAGACCCTTCCTATAACATGAGATGTGATATCCAACTCCTTCCCGTTCCAAACCTGAGACCCTTCCTTTAGCATGAGATGTGATATCCAGCTCCTTCCCATTCCAATCCTGAGACACTTCCGATAGCATGAGATGTGATATCTCAATGCTTCTAATATCAAAACTGAGACCCTCCCTATAGCATGATATGTGATATCTAAGTCCTTCCCATTCCAATCCTGAGACCCTTCCTATAGCATGAGATGTGATATCTCAATGCTTCTACCAAACCTGAGACCCTTCCTTTAGCATGAGATGTGATATCCAACTCCTTCCCATTCCAATCCTGAGACCCTTCCTATAGCATGAGATGTGATATCTCAATACTTCTAATACCAAACCTGAGATCCTTCCGATAACATGAGATGTGATATCTCAATACTTCTAATACCAAACCTGAGATCCATACTATAACATGAGATGTGATATCCAACTCCTTCCCTTTCCAAACCTGAGAGCCGTTCTATAGCATGAGATGTGATATCCAGGTCCTTCCCATTCCAATCCTTAGACCCTTCCTACAGCATGCAATATGATATCTCAATGCTTATACCAAACCTGAGAACCTTCCTATGGCCTGAGATGTCATGGCCTGAGATGTCATATACAACTCCTTCCCATTCCAATCCTGAGACCCTTCCTTTAGCATGAGATGTGATATCTCAATGCTTATACCAAATCTGAGACCCTTCCTATAGCATGAGATGTGATATCCAATTCCTTCCCATTCCAATCCTGAGACCCTTCCTATAGCATGAGATGTGATATCTCAATGCTTATACCAAACCTGAGAGCCTACCTATAACATGAGATGTGATATCCAAGTCCATCCCATTCCAATCCTTAGACCCTTCCTACAGCATGCGATGTGATATCTCAATGATTCTAATACCAAACCAGAGACTCTTCCTATAACATGAGATGGGATATCCAACTCCTTCCCATTCCAATCCTGAGCCGCTTCCGATAGCAGAGATGTGATATCTCAATGCTTATACCAAACCTGAGACCCTTCCTATAACATGAGATGTGATATCCAACTCCTTCCCGTTCCAAACCTGAGACACTAACTATAGCATATGTGATATCCAACTCCTTCCCATTCCAAACATGAGACCCTTCCTATAGCAAGAAAGTAATATCCAACTCCTACCCATTCCAATCCTGAGACCCTTCCTATAGCAAGAGATGTGATATCCAAATCCTTCCCATTCCAATCCTGAGACCCTTCCTATAACATGAGATGTGATATCCAACTCCTTCCCATTCCAACCTGAGACACTTCCTATAGCATGAGAAGGGATATCCAACTCCTTCCCAATCCAATCCTGAGACCCTTCCGATAGCAGAGATGTGATATCTCAATGCTTATACCAAACCTGAGACCCTTCCTATGGCATGAGATGTGATATCCAACTCCTTGCCATTCAAATCCTGAGACCCTTCCTATATCATGAGAAGGGATATCCAACTCCTTCCCAATCCAATCCTGAGACCCTTCCGATAGCAGCGACGTGATATCTCAATGCTTCTACCAAACCTGAGACCCTTCCTTTAGCATGAGATGTGATATCCAAATCCTTCACATTCCAATCCTGAGACCCTTCCTATAGCATGAGATGTGATATCTCAATGCTTCTAATACCAAACCTGAGATCCTTCCTATAACATGAGATGTGATATCCAATTCCTTCCCATTCCAAACCTGAGACCCTTCCTATTGGATGAGATGTGATATCCAACTCCTTCCCATTCCAACCCTGAGACCCTTCCTATAGCATGAGATGTGATGTCTCAATGCTTATACCAAACCTGAGACCCTTCCTATAGCATGAGATGTGATATCCAACTGTTTCCCATTCCAATCCTGAGACCCTTCCTATAGCATGAGATGTGATATCTCAATGCTTCTAATACCAAACCTGAGATCCTTCCTCTAACATGAAATGTGATATCCAACTCCTTCCCTTTCCAAACCTAAGAGCCTATCTATAGCATGAGATGTGATATCCAAGTCCTTCACATTCCAACCCTTAGACCCTTCCTACAGCATGCAATATGATATCTCAATGATTCTAATAACAAACCTGAGACCCGTCCTATAACATGAGATGGGATATCCAACTCCTTCCCATTCCAATCCTGAGACACTTCCGATAGCAGAGATGTGATATCTCAATGCTTATACCAAACCTGAGACCCTTCCTATAACATGAGATGTGATATCCAAATCCTTCCCGTTCCAAACCTGAGACCCTTCCTTTAGCATGAGATGTGATATCCAGCTCCTTCCCATTCCAATCCTGAGACACTTCCGATAGCATGAGATGTGATATCTCAATGCTTCTAATATCAAAACTGAGACCCTCCCTATAGCATGATATGTGATATCTAAGTCCTTCCCATTCCAATCCTGAGACCCTCCCTATAGCATGAGATGTGATATCCAACTCCTTCCCATTCCAATCCTGAGACCCTTCCTATAGCATGAGATATGATATCTCAATACTTCTAATACCAAACGTGAGATCCTTCCGATAACATGAGATGTGATATCCAAATCCTTCCCCTTCCAAACCTGAGACCCTCCCTTTAGCATGAAATGTGATATCCAACTCCTTCCTATTCCAATCCTGAGACTCTTCTGATGGCATGAGATGTGATATCTCAATGCTTCTAATACCAAACCTGAGATCCTTCCGATAGCATGAGATGTGATATCTCAATGCTTCTAATACCAAACCTGAGATCCTTCCTATAACATGAGATGTGATATCCAAATCCTTCCCCTTCCAAACCTGAGACCCTCCCTTTAGCATGAGATGTGATATCTCAATGCCTCTAATACCAAACCTGAGATCCTTCCGATAGCATGAGATGTGATATCTCAATGCTTCTAATACCAAACCTGAGATCATTCCTATAACATGAGATGTGATATCCAAATCCTTCCCATTCCATTCCTGAGACCCTTCTGATAGCATGAGATGTGATATCTCAATGCCTCTAATACTAAACCTGAGATCCTACCTCTAACATGAAATGAGATATCCAACTCTTTCCCCTTCCAAACCTGAGAGCCTTCCTATAGCATGAGATGTGATATCCAAGTCCTTCCCATTCCAATACTGAGACCCTTCCTATAGCTTGAGATGTGATATCCAACTCCTTCCCATTCCAATTCTGAGACCCTTCCTATAGCATGAGATGTCATATCTCAATGCTTATACCAAACCTGAGAGCCTACCTATAGCATGAGATGTGATATCCAAGTCCATCCCATTCCAATCCTTAGACCCTTCCTACAGCATGCGATGTGATATCTCAATGATTATAATACCAAACCAGAGACTCTTCCTATAACATGAGATGGGATATCCAACTCCTTCCCATTCCAATTCTGAGACCCTTCCTATACTATGAGACTTGATATCTCAATGCTTCTAATACCAAACCTGAGACCCGTAATATAACATGAGATGTGATATCCAAATCCTTCCCCTTCCAAACCTTAGACCCTTCCTTTATCATGAGATGTGATATCCAACTCCTTCCCATTCCAATCCTGAGACCCTTCCGATATCATGAGATGTGATATCTCAAAGCTTCTAATATCAAACTTGAGACCCTCCCTATAGCATGAGATGTGATATCCAAGTCCTTCCCATTCCAATCCTGAGACCCTTCCTATAGCATGAGATGTGATATCTCAATGCTTCTAATACCAAACCTGAGACCCTTCCTATAACATGAGATGGGAATATCCAACTCCTTCCCATTCCAATCTTGAGACCCTTCCGATAGCAGAGATGTGATATCTCACTGCTTATACCAAACCTGAGACCCTTCCCATAGCAGGAGATATGATATCCAACTCCTTCCCATTCCAACCTGAGACACTTCCTATAGCATGAGAAGGGATATCCAACTCCTTCCCAATCCAAGCCTGAGACCCTTCCGATAGCAGAGATGTGATATCTCAATGCTTATACCAAACCTGAGACCCTTCCTATGGCATGAGATGTGATATCCAACTCCTTGCCATTCAAATCCTGAGACCCTTCCTATAGCATGAGAAGGGATATCCAACTCCTTCCCAATCCAATCCTGAGACCCTTCCGATAGCAGCGACTTGATATCTCAATGCTTCTACCAAACCTGAGACCCTTCCTTTAGCATGAGATGTGATATCCAAATCCTTCACATTCCAATCCTGAGACCCTTCCTATAGCATGAGATGTGATATCTCAATGCTTCTAATACCAAACCTGAGATCCTTCCTATAACATGAGATGTGATATCCAATTCCTTCCCATTCCAAACCTGAGACCCTTCCTATTGGATGAGATGTGATATCCAACTCCTTCCCATTCCAACCCTGAGACCCTTCCTATAGCATGAGATGTGATGTCTCAATGCGTCTAATACCAAACCTGAGATCCTTCCTATAACATGAGATGTGATATCCAACTCCTTCCCGTTCCAAACCTGAGACCCTTCCTTTAGCATGAGATGTGATATCCAGCTCCTTCCCATTCCAATCCTGAGACACTTCCGATAGCATGAGATGTGATATCTCAATGCTTCTAATACCAAACCTGAGACCCTTCCTATAACATGAGATGTGATATCCAAATCCTTCCCGTTCCAAACCTGAGACCCTTCCTTTAGCATGAGATGTGATATCCAGCACCTTCCCATTCCAATCCTGAGACACTTCCTATAGCATGAGATGTGATATCTCAATGCTTCTAATATCAAAACTGAGACCCTCCCTATAGCATGATATGTGATATCTAAGTCCTTCCCATTCCAATCCTGAGACCCTCCCTATAGCATGAGATGTGATATCCAACTCCTTCCCATTCCAATCCTGAGACCCTTCCTATAGCATGAGATATGATATCTCAATACTTCTAATACCAAACGTGAGATCCTTCCGATAACATGAGATGTGATATCCAAATCCTTCCCCTTCCAATCCTGAGACCCTCCCTTTAGCATGAGATGTGATATCGAACTCCTTCCTATTCCAATCCTGAGACTCTTCTGATAGCATGAGATGTGATATCTCAATGCTTCTAATACCAAACCTGAGATCCTTCCGATAGCATGAGATGTGATATCTCAATGCTTCTAATACCAAACCTGAGATCCTTCCTATAACATGAGATGTGATATCCAAATCCTTCCCCTTCCAAACCTGAGACCCTCCCTTTAGCATGAGATGTGATATCCAACTCCTTCCCATTCCATTCCTGAGACCCTTCTGATAGCATGAGATGTGATATCTCAATGCCTCTAATACCAAACCTGAGATTCTACCTCTAACATGAAATGTGATATCCAACTCTTTCCCCTTCCAAACCTGAGAGCCTTCCTATAGCATGAGATGTGATATCCAAGTCCTTCCCATTCCAATCCTGAGACCCTTCCTATAGCTTGAGATGTGATATCCAACTCCTTCCCATTCCAATTCTGAGACCCTTCCTATACTATGAGACTTGATATCTCAATGCTTCTAATACAAACGTGAGACCCGTAATATAACATGAGATGTGATATCCAAATCCTTCCCCTTCCAAACCTTAGACCCTTCCTTTATCATGAGATGTGATATCCAACTCCTTCCCATTCCAATCCTGAGACCCTTCCGATATCATGAGATGTGATATCTCAAAGCTTCTAATATCAAACTTGAGACCCTCCCTATAGCATGAGATGTGATATCCAAGTCCTTCCCATTCCAATCCTGAGACCCTTCCTATAGCATGAGATGTGATATCTCAATGCTTCTAATACCAAACCTGAGACCCTTCCTATTACATGAGATGGGAATATCCAACTCCTTCCCATTCCAATCCTGAGACCCTTCCGATAGCAGAGATGTGATATCTCAATGCTTATACCAAACCTGAGACCCTTCGTATGGCATGAGATGTGATATCCAACTCCTTGCCATTCAAATCTTGAGACCCTTCCTATAGCATGAGAAGGGATATCCAACTCCTTCCCAATCCAATCCTGAGACCCTTCCGATAGCAGAGACGTGATATCTCAATGCTTCTACCAAACCTGAGACCCTTCCTTTAGCATGAGATGTGATATCCAAATCCTTCACATTCCAATCCTGAGACCCTTCCTATAGCATGAGATGTGATATCTCAATGCTTCTAATACCAAACCTGAGATCCTTCCTATAACATGAGATGTGATATCCAATTCCTTCCCATTCCAAACCTGAGACCCTTCCTATTGGATGAGTTGTGATATCCAACTCCTTCCCATTCCAACCCTGAGACCCTTCCTATAGCATGAGATGTAATGTCTCAATGATTCTAATACCAAACCTGAGATCCTTCCTATAACATGAGATGTGATATCCAACTCCTTCCATTCCAATCCTGAGACCCGTCCTATAGCATGAGATGTGATATCGCAATGCTTATACCAAACCTGAGACCCTTCCTATAGCATGAGATGTGATATCCAACTACTTCCCATTCCAATCCTGAGACCCTTCCTATAGCATGAGATGTGATATCTCAATGCTTCTAATACCAAACCTGAGATCCTTCCTCTAACATGAAATGTGATATCCAACTCCTTCCCTTTCCAAACCTAAGAGCCTATCTATAGCATGAGATGTGATATCCAGGTCCTTCCTATTCCAATCCTTAGACCCTTCCTACAGCATGCAATATGATATCTCAATGATTCTAATACCAAACCTGAGATCCTTCCTATGACATGAGATGTGATATCCAACTCCTTCCATTCCAATCCTGAGACCCTTCCTATAGCATGAGATGTGATATATCAATGCTTATACCAAACCTGAGACCCTTCCTATAGCATGAGATGTGATATCCAACTCCTTCCCATTCCAATCCTGAGACCTTTCCTATAGCATGAGATGTGATATCTCAATGCTTCTAATACCAACCCTGAGATCCTTCCTCTAACATGAAATGTGAGATCCAACTCCTTCCCTTTCCAAACCTAAGAGCCTATCTATAGCATGAGATGTGATATCCAAGTCCTTCACATTCCAACCCTTAGACCCTTCCTACAGTATGCAATATGATATCTCAATGATTCCAATAACAAACCTGAGACACGTCCTATAACATGAGATGGGATATCCAACTCCTTCCCATTCCAATCCTGAGACACTTCCGATAGCAGAGATGTGATATCTCAATGTTTATACCAAACCTGAGACCCTTCCTATAACATGAGATGTGATATCCAACTCCTTCCCGTTCCAAACCTGAGACCCTTCCTTTAGCATGAGATGTGATATCTAGCTCCTTCCCATTCCAATCCTGAGACACTTCCGATAGCATGAGATGTGATATCTCAATGCTTCTAATATCAAAACTGAGACCCTCCCTATAGCATGATATGTGATATCTAAGTCCTTCCCATTCCAATCCTGAGACCCTTCCTATAGCATGAGATGTGATATCTCAATGCTTCTACCAAACCTGAGACCCTTCCTTTAGCATGAGATGTGATATCCAACTCCTTCCCATTCCAATCCTGAGACCCTTCCTATAGCATGAGATGTGATATCTCAATACTTCTAATACCAAACCTGAGATCCTTCCGATAACATGAGATGTGATATCTCAATACTTCTAATACCAAACCTGAGATCCATACTATAACATGAGATGTGATATCCAACTCCTTCCCTTTCCAAACCTGAGAGCCGTTCTATAGCATGAGATGTGATATCCAGGTCCTTCCCATTCCAATCCTTAGACCCTTCCTACAGCATGCAATATGATATCTCAATGCTTATACCAAACCTGAGAACCTTCCTATGGCCTGAGATGTCATGGCCTGAGATGTCATATACAACTCCTTCCCATTCCAATCCTGAGACCCTTCCTTTAGCATGAGATGTGATATCTCAATGCTTATACCAAATCTGAGACCCTTCCTATAGCATGAGATGTGATATCCAATTCCTTCCCATTCCAATCCTGAGACCCTTCCTATAGCATGAGATGTGATATCTCAATGCTTATACCAAACCTGAGAGCCTACCTATAACATGAGATGTGATATCCAAGTCCATCCCATTCCAATCCTTAGACCCTTCCTACAGCATGCGATGTGATATCTCAATGATTCTAATACCAAACCAGAGACTCTTCCTATAACATGAGATGGGATATCCAACTCCTTCCCATTCCAATCCTGAGCCGCTTCCGATAGCAGAGATGTGATATCTCAATGCTTATACCAAACCTGAGACCCTTCCTATAACATGAGATGTGATATCCAACTCCTTCCCGTTCCAAACCTGAGACACTAACTATAGCATATGTGATATCCAACTCCTTCCCATTCCAAACATGAGACCCTTCCTATAGCAAGAAAGTAATATCCAACTCCTACCCATTCCAATCCTGAGACCCTTCCTATAGCAAGAGATGTGATATCCAAATCCTTCCCATTCCAATCCTGAGACCCTTCCTATAACATGAGATGTGATATCCAACTCCTTCCCATTCCAACCTGAGACACTTCCTATAGCATGAGAAGGGATATCCAACTCCTTCCCAATCCAATCCTGAGACCCTTCCGATAGCAGAGATGTGATATCTCAATGCTTATACCAAACCTGAGACCCTTCCTATGGCATGAGATGTGATATCCAACTCCTTGCCATTCAAATCCTGAGACCCTTCCTATATCATGAGAAGGGATATCCAACTCCTTCCCAATCCAATCCTGAGACCCTTCCGATAGCAGCGACGTGATATCTCAATGCTTCTACCAAACCTGAGACCCTTCCTTTAGCATGAGATGTGACATCCAAATCCTTCACATTCCAATCCTGAGACCCTTCCTATAGCATGAGATGTGATATCTCAATGCTTCTAATACCAAACCTGAGATCCTTCCTATAACATGAGATGTGATATCCAATTCCTTCCCATTCCAAACCTGAGACCCTTCCTATTGGATGAGATGTGATATCCAACTCCTTCCCATTCCAACCCTGAGACCCTTCCTATAGCATGAGATGTGATGTCTCAATGCTTATACCAAACCTGAGACC